>NW_004955404.1:19394983-19427857 GCF_000276665.1 Chinchilla lanigera | reverse complement strand
AAAAATAAAAATAAAAATAAAAATAAAAATAAAAATAAAATGCAGAGGCAAAATCAACTTGAATGGTAAAATATATTCCAACAAATATATAATTCTAAGAACAATAGTAACAGTATAATTATTAATTCCAAATTATGTTGATCAAGAATGTGAAAGAATCATGAGACAAAAAGATGTGAAGACAAAGTTTCTGATAAACTGCCACAAATCATCATCATTTTCTTTCAAAGATGCAATAAAAAATAAGTAATGATGTGAATAACTAAAAACTGCTTAGTGATGTAGCTTTAATAAGCAGGTACCTCCTACCAAAAACACTGAACATAAGAACATAGATTATTGCACTATAAATTCCTTGCCTGGATTAGTGCAGTGTTTAAAGAGATCACACTTACGTGTCAGAAGCCTAGAGGAGAGCTCTTTGATCTCTAACATTTTAGAGCTGAAAGGATCTGGAAGCTATTGTTACCAATGACAAGGAGGACCTGCCATCTTACTTGATAACCCTTTGATATTTGACCTCCTTTTAGTTTTATGAATTCATAATTTTTTTGCTAATGTACATTAATATACAGTGAACAATTTCCATCTAGTAAGTGATGCACTCTAAAGTAAAATAACAATAAGTCACTGAAATGCCCATAACTCAACAAATTTTTTCCCTTAATTTTAGTTCTTTAAATTCAATTAGAATTAATAAAAATTGTTATGGGTTATTCTTTATTTTAAAGACAAAAATTTCAATAACAAAATAACAACAAAAACAAAAGCAAAACAACACATAAACAGTAAAAATAATGCAGAATTTCAAAGCAGGATTGTTATATTACAGATAACAGTGGTTGTTATATTGCATATTGTTACCTTCAACAAAGTTTCTCAGATTACCGTGGAAACTTTTAGCTGTGCCCTCAGAGAAGCTGAATGTCAGGAAAGATGGCAGCATCCCAAGAATTCCAAAGAAACTGCTTTGTGGGAAGTGTCATTTAAATTAATACAGTTGTTGTGGGAGATTTGGGGGGTTTTTGTTTGTTTTGTTTGAAACACTGTCTTACTGCACAGTTTGTGCTGGGCTTGAACTCACTGTGTTTCCCAGGCTGGCCTTGAACTTGCAGCAATCCTCTTGCCTCAGACTCCTGACTGTCAGACTTACAGTTGTACACCACCACATCTGGAGTTACACCAATACAGTTTGCATGAAATATAAACTAAAATGTATTTTCTTTTAAGTTCTTAAATCCAAATATAAAACCACTTACCACATTAGTATTCATTTTTATTTCATTTATACATTCTGTCCACTTAAATTTGCTTACAATGTGTAATAAAATGAATATTTATCTGTCCCCATTTTCACCCAGGTCAGAAAAATTTATGCATGATAAACTAATGAATATACACAATATAAATGTATTCCAGAAAAGCTAATCATAAAAGGAACAGCCAGGAAAACAACACTAAGCTTAAGTGTTATAGTACTAAAACCCTGACATTTGTGTACTGCACTCCATTTAATCCTTCTTCCTAACCACAAAATTGAATTTATACTTATTCTTCTCTTTATTTATGTTTATCACATAAAATGTGCATCTCATAGAATATAATTTTTAACTTTAATTGTTTTTAAACTATACTATCAACATTTTAAAATTTATGAAAATTATTGTGGAACATTATATAAATGTGTCTTGTGCTCACTTTTTTCATTTTGTTATAATTCATCTATTTTTTCATGCAATAAAGGATTCTGTTTTCTAAATATTTCAAGTTATCCATCTATGTTTCTGGTGATAGGCATGTAATAGTTTCCTTCTTAGTTCTTTATTTATCAGTGATATCACTCAAGATATCCTTGAACAATTCCACTTTCCCACACATGCATGTTGTCTTTAGAATTAGCATTCCTAAGAAATGAAATGCTCTAGTGTTTAAGGTCATGCCACACTGTTTTCAATTTTTAAGGCAACCTATATTGCCTTAATTGATAGTTATAAATTACTTATAGTTTTAAATTACTTTTTTCTCTCATGCGTTTTCTGCAGTATGCTAAAGAAAGAAAAATAAATGTAGATGTAAAAAAATGTGTGAAACTTCTTCCAACAAGAAACCTAGAGGGGATGCGTGGACAGGAGATAAAAGGGAAAGGAAATAAAAGGGAAAGGAAAGTGAAAAAGATGAAAATGTAAGTTTGTGTCCTCAATGCATAGAGCTTCAGCATTGCCTTTAGTGAATATTAACTATAGTACATACCTATTCAATTTCACTCAGCACAACATGTATTGGAGTATTTCCACCTCTTTGCAAATTTATCTTGTGTCCCTTTCCAATCAATAATTTTGCCAACCTAAACCCACTCATTGGATTTTTTTTACTTGTTTCAATTTATTTTAAATTCAACAAAACATGTAGATTTTATGGGTCATGTGATACTTTGATACATGTATAAAATGTGTCACGCTAGTATTGGGAGAGCTTTGCCCAAATGTTGCACTTTAGAGAAAATATATATGAGTAGTTTTTACATCTTTATTGCCAAATATTATTGCACCACTTGAATATGCCAACATCTTTTCTTCATTGTTATTAAAAGATATCTGGTCTGTTTCTTGTGTTTAGCTATTAAGACTAAGATTTGTATAAATATTCTTTTACAGATTTTCAATTTTCTTGGTTAAGAGAGTTTCTGGGTTACAGAATAAACATACTCAACTTCATAAGAAATTGCAGAGCATAAATGCAAAACAGTTGTGCCATTTTTAATCCACCCACGAGAAATGTGAGATTTAGTTGTTCTTCATACTAAACAATTTTTAGAAATTTTTGTTGTCTAAAAAGATTTATTACTCTAGAGAGTGTCAAATGGTACCATAAGAGGTTTTTAATTTGTATATTTGATTAAAATATTATGGAGCATGTGCAATGTTTGTAGTTTTATTGGCTTAATTTTTTTTGTATTGCCTCCTTAAATGTTTTCCCCTTATCGTTATTTCAAAGGAATCAGATAATTTTAAGTTGCCTAGGAAATTTTAATATTGTAAATAGGTAAAATCTTTTGTATTTCTTTATAGATTTTTAAATTTACATCTTAATTTCTTCAATAAAGTCTGTCTGGGTTATGAGAAAAATCACAATGACTCTCCAGATCAATTTTGAGAGTTAAACATCCTAAAGATACTGAATTTTACACAGATATGTAAATTTATTCGGTTTTTCTTTTATTTCTGTCACTAATTTGAACCTTCTATTTAAATATTTTCACACGTTTTCTTTGATTTATCTCTAGAAGATTTATTTCACGGTGCTATGGTTGATTTTAATTTGTAATTTATTTTTTAAATTATGTTTTATTGCCTACCAGTTATTTAAAGTTTATCTTCCCAAAAGTCTGCAGTTCCTGGGGAATTTGTTATTGTCTTCATATAGTTAGTTTTAGATGTTCTGGGAAAGTAGCTAAAGCTACCACAGAGTTCTGAATTATTTTCCAGACTTTTAGAGTTTTAAGTTATTTCAGATTTGTAACATAATCAGAATCATAGTTAAATTATTTCAGGTTTGTAAGAGATTTAGAGTCATAGTCTTTGGAAAGCAGTTTTGTGATACTATAAATTGTTGATGAAAAGATGCCAGTTTGCAGTGCATAATCAACTTATAATTGGTTGTACATATTCATAATGGGAGGCCACAGTGTTGCACAGAACGGTCATGTGGATAAAAGGAATATACTATTTTTCTCCAGGGATTTCTTACTTTGAAGTATAAACACAGAATCCTGTGTAGATGTTGAATCTGATATCCTCACAATTTTGCTGAAAAATATGTTAACATATGAAGGAAATCTTATTAAAAGGGTGACATATGTTCCCACTGCTGGAAAGAATGGCTTGTACTTGTAGCAGGATACATTTCTATTAAAAACTATAGATCCTGAGACGATGGAAAAACTCACATCTTGTGGTCCAAAGTAGGTAAAAGGATGACTTTTCCAGTCCAACTGACCCAGCAATCTTGCTGTATAAGCACACAAGCCTATGCTGAGCTGTAAAACTATTTCAAGTGCATGTCCCTCCATGAAACGGCCATGAAAACCTAAAATCAGAAACTCAAAATAAAATCTAGGGCTGGGGATATAGCTCAGTGGCACAAGCACCTTCCTGGCAAGCACAAGGTCCTAAGTTCATTTCCCAGTAACAAAAAAAGAGAAAAATCTCATGAAATTCTTCATGTAAGCATGCATCAGTCAAAGCTAGGGGATCAGCTCACCTCTCAAACTTTCTGCCCTTAAATTACCTAACCCATTTCTACCTGTGTGAAGCACCCAATTTTTATAATGTTGAGGATATGGAGAGGAAATGGAATTCTAGAAGGAATAGATTAGAATTGTTATTGTTTAATAATCTGGTGGCTGTAGAGTACTATTTCATTCAACTTTAGAGTTTATCTTTTCTTATTATTAAATGGGTAGAGAAACTGTTCAAATACTTATTTATCACTTTGAAGGAAATATTTTAGACTAACATAAAGAGCTAAAAGATAAAAAACAAAAAGAACATAAAGAGCTATAAAATATTGCTTTACTGAATTTTTACACTTAAATGAGTGCAATACACATTAAATTAAAATTGTTTATTTTCTATTGTGTCTACTCTGTGAACAGTTGATTCAAGCATATTTATATCCACATAAGCACTATCATAACACATTAAAATGTGAGGGCCCTAAGTACAAAACCAATAGGTTATTATGAAAGAAATAATATATAGAAAATACAACGGTAAGAAACCAAAGAGATAATGAAAAATTTGGTAATAGATTTGGCTCTTGAGACATATTGCCATTGCTCTGGATCCTTATTCTATTTAACTAGCTAAAATTTGGGCAATTCACTTACTATTCATCTCTGTTATTCCTTCTCATATAAATATCACTATATATGACAATAGTCTTTATCACTGGATGATGCTCTGAAGATGCAAGTAGATAAATAAGGCATTTTAGGAGCTCATGGCATATGGTAAATGTTGAATAAATTTGTTACTATTCTTAAATTTTTACTCAGAAAATAAAGCATTCACACTTAATGCCAATGAGCTTTTCCTAGGGATTAGAACTTGGAGACTGATAAATACTTCTCATCAAATCTATCAGGAGAAATTCTCTGAATTAATTCATTAATTTTGTTTAAGAACCTTGTATGAGACAATGAGAAGATATATATATATAAACAATACATAAGCATATTAGGGCTTGAAGAAGTTTGAGATTGAAGTTTAATATTTTCTATTCTATTTATCGTAATTATTTTTAACATAAGTGAATGCATAGGAAGCACAAATAGATATGCTAATAAAAAAATGTTTTGAAATATTTATAAAAAATTATTTTTTCATATAACTACATAACTGAAAAGATATATAACTGAATAAACAAGAGAAGTATGGTAAAAAAATTATAACTATAAATTGAATTTATTTTGTGCTACATCAGATGTATGAAAATTTCACATTCAAAATATCAACTGTAAAAATGTATACACATACACAAAACGTTATAATAAGGTACTTTATTAGTAATATTACTTTCTACAAATAATCATTTAATGTTGTCTAATATAAATACTTCACATAAATGAAGATATACCAATGATATATTTAGCACTGTCACATACTCACAGTCATATACATAACACAATTTTTAAATATATTTAGAATATTTATAAAGGTTAAGCACTTGTCCAACAGGGGAAAATCTATTTACGTGAAATTGCTGAAGTTCAGCTATTTTGTCATTTTTTTCATTAAATACAGAGACCCTTGGGTGTAAATTTCATGTGTTTTGATTAAACTGAGAAAATAGTTGAAAGAGAAAGAACAAAGGCAGATCACATAAAAGAACAAAAATTCAAAGTATCTTCTGGGGAAAAAAAGCACCTGAATCAAATACATCAAATGTGATTTTCAGTGATGATTATGCATTGCAGGGAATGCTGTCAAATGAGGAGCTAGGGAAGATGGGCTGGGAATTCTGATAGGGTGGGCAGTTACGTGCCAATTATTAGGAAGTTACTCTGAAGATGTTTAAAGAGCTAAATGATAATACATCTAAAATGTGAAAGGAAAAGAAGAAAATGATGATCAACTACAGAGAGAATATCAATAAAGAGATGCAGGTGCTAGGTATTTAGCTGAGTGGCATCTCACTTTCTAGCAGACAGAGAGTCCTTGAGTTCAGTTTCCAACCCTGCAAAAAGGAAAAGGAAAAGGAAGGGGGAAGCAAGACAGGGAGGGAGAGCAGTAAGATGGGGGAGAGAATGATGATAAAGAACCAAATAGTAGCTACGGAGTCAAAAAGTACAGTAGCATAAACTATTTCAACAGAAAGAGGTCAATAGCAAAATTGAAAGTATATTTCAGTAAAGGGACAGGCACAAATATAACTTGAAATTGTGACACAGTAATTAACGTGGGATTTATAACTGGTCTAAATTTTATTTTCATTCTCTTTGTACAACTGTATTCCTAGATCTTGCTTAATTTAACACCGGATTTATTGTGTATACATATTGTGATTAATCACATAGTTGAATGATAGGAAGGCATAAACTTTTGGAATTTATCAATCCAGGGTTTTCCCAATAGTGAAAATAAGTAAAATAATGTTGGAAATTAGCACAACACATTAGAGAAAATATAAGACCTTTTTTATAGTTGGAGCATGATAAATGAGGGTCCTTTTCACAAGATGAGAACAAGGGCAAGCAAAGATTTTATAGGAGACAAAGAGTTTAAACTTTATCCTATGAATAACAGTGAGTAATTACTTAGTTTTATGCTAGGTAATACTTATGCTTTGAATAAATTTATACCGATTACTCAGGCTTTAAAACAATTCAACAAGAATTTGAAAGTTCAGGTAGAAAGATCAGGTAGAAAGTTACTAGAAAGTTTATATAGAAATGTTGGAGGCTAAGTGGCTTAAAGATAGTGGTGCTCTACAAGATAGTGACATTTGGACATTTATTGAAGGAATGTGAAACAAGATTAAATAACTGGAAGAATGTAATGCTTAGAAGAGTCCAGAAGATGTTTTAGTGTTTAAGTCTAAGAGATTGGGTACACTGAAGCTATTAAGACCACAACCTATGATTGCAAGAATGAATTATGACTTGAAAAACACTAGAATTTAAGGTTAAATTCAAGATACTAAGTCACAGAATTGGTAAGTTCATCTACCAGAAAAGTGTTTGCTATGGTTTTTGTCTGGATGTTCCCCAAATACCTCATGCAGTCATGGGGCAGGCTCTAGTATTTTTATTGATCCATGGTCCAGTGTTGGGATAATAGGTATGAGCGTTACACCTACCCCGGGCGGGGGAGGGGAGCCTACATACAATATAAGGGAGGGAAAGAAACTTACTCCTCCTCTTTTGCTCTTGCTGCTCTTGCTGTTTTCACCCACCGTAAACTGTTGCCCCTGTCATGTGCCACCTTGTCTTGGAGCCAGCTGAGTACAGACTAAAACCTCCACTAATTGTAAGCTAAATAAATTTTTCTTCATTAATGTTAGATGTCGGATATATTGTACCAGCAATGAGAAAAAAAGCAATCAATACAGTGGTACTGACAAAGAGAAAAAAGGTAATAATTGGAGACGGGTTCTCTGCTATTCTGGGGTCTGAGGTAGTAGGAAAGCAAAGCTACAAAGAGAAACCAGACATTGCATATTGAGAGATGTTAAAGGAGAGTAGAATCATGGAAGACAGGGGCAGTGTTTAGGACAAAGGGAGTTACTAGTGTTGCAAAGGCAGCCACAGAGGGTCCTGTAAAGGAGATAGACTTGTTTGTTGTTGTTGTTGTTGTTGTTTATTTTTAAGAGAGGATCTCACTCTGCATTTCAGGCCCTGACCTCAGTTTGTAGCCCAGGCTGGCCTTGAACTCACAGTGATCCTCCTGCCTCAGCATCTCAAGAGCTGGGATTGCAGAACATTCAGCCAGGACATAGACTTGAATTGGTAGTATGGCAAACATTGGTGATTGTATTATAAACATCAGTGGTTTTTTGACAAAGATGGAAGAAGTAGATGGAATAGAATGTGCTGTGGAGAAAGTTTTTCTATAAAAACGTTAAAGGTATATGTTACTGGTCACAGAAGTATGATGCATATTTCCAATATGCAGTGTATCACAGCATGCAATACGTACACTGATAGCAATATTTCTAGATTTTGTTTTGCTTTAATAAAAATGAACGAGCACTTCCAGTCCATACTGAGTAGAAATTTGTTAGAATTAGCTTTAAAATGAACTAGGCCAAACAACAGAAAGTATAGTTAATAAATTTGTTTGTATATTTTTCTCAATATAATATTGATAATTTATAAACTAATTGCAGTATTTTTGTACCTTTGCTGATTAGGTTCTTCGAATTTTCCAGAAGTCTATTCACTGAAGACTACCACTCAATTCTGTCCTGTGAATTTCAAGAAGACCAGATAAAGATAGAACAATATAAAGTTGAGCATGAGCTTGTCCTAATAACTAGCTCTTCTCAAGTACAGATACTACTTTTATACCTCCATTTCTAATTGAGGTGAATGTCAGTCATGTTATCCAACTACACTCTGTCCTTAAAGATGTGGGATTTCTATGTTATTTAATATAAATATTTCACAGAATCAAGTGTGAATATTTGTCTTTACTCATAGTAAGATATCAAGGTTTCCTTTCACTATTTTGCTATAAGTTATACAAGAATATTAAATAATTGAATTTCCCTAAACTTTGCAGAATCATGTCTCTGTTAGGATCATTTATGAAGCCTACGTATCTTTCTATTGGAGTTGATAAAAATTGTCAGATGATAAATGGCCAAATGGTCTCTAGGAGAGAAAGAGGGAAAGAGACAGAGAAAGAGGTAATTGATGATAGAAATTATTTGTGTAAGAAGATAGTTTTGAAAGAGACACATGAAAACAGGGCCAAAGATGCAGATGTTATCATGGCAGTAGAAAAATAGATGTGAGCCATCTTTTATAAGTAATTAAAATAGAATTTATGGCATACGAACAGGAAAATATGCAAACCAGATGATGAGAAGTGAAGGAGATTATTTTCTGAAAGTGACTACTTAGAGTAAGTTATGTGAAAAAGGTCAAAAATTGGAGTATGAAAGATTTAAAAATAATAGCCCAATTCATAACTGCTAAATCTTGAAAACAACCTATATGCCCATCAGGAGATGACTAGATATAAGAAATATGGTATTTATACACCATAGGGTAATGCTCTGCCGTATCGAAAGATAAATTTGCATTATTTGTGTGTAAGTCGAAGCACATTGAGTCCATAATTTTAAGTGAAATAAAGCACATGGTTTCTCTTATATCAGTAACTCAAAATATAAATGAAGAACGAAACAAAAGATTGTTAATAGGAAAGTAAGGAGACTTTTTTCAAGTGAGAGAGAAGAGATGGAGAGAAAGTAAAAGGGAAAGAAAAAGGAATTGAAGTTGACACAGAGCTTTTGCAAATGAGAAGAGAACCAAGGATTAAAGGAGCACAGATGAAGGGAAGGGCTAGGGGACAGAAATAATTAACACATGTTATGTACAGGTAACAATATCCTCAATCAGTGTCATCAATATATACTGCAAACGTGCATGAGCTCATTAAAATAAAAATTAACGGAAAGATATTCGAAAAGTTGACACAGAACACGCAATGCCCATTTGCTTTATCAAACTAAAATACCAGCAAATGACAGTTTTGCATTTAGCTTCATGTCTTGAGATCACTAGGCCAAGTCAATGAATAGCAAGAGGGTTGATGCAATCATAATTGCAGTTATAAAAAAAAGAAGAGCTAGGATTTAACGGTATATGGAAGCAACCGTGTAAACAAGTGTGAATGGCTTTTTAAACTCATTTTTAAATTTGGAGGAAATAGTGATTCAACCTAAAACATTCATTTAGCAGTAAGTTCAAATAATTTAGCAGTACCCTTTTAGATGATTTTTTGTTTTCCAGTACCGAGAATCAAACTCAAGAACTCGAACTGGCAGGCAGGCGCTGTGCCGCTGAGCTAAATCCCAGCCCCGAGATGATTATAGATGGACTTGGATTTCATTTTCCATATTACAAAACTGATCTAAAATAATAGTAAGTGAATTTTCCTGTCCATTTTTTCTGATAGTTAGTAGAATCAAAGTAATGAAATTTAGTATCTCTTTTTAAAATGTTAAGCTTAGCTGATGACAAACTTGAGACATCCTATAAACAATTTTTCCTTGCCTCAGATATTCTAAGCTAGTCCATAATTCCTCGTTTCTTTAGATTGGCATCTAATTGCTTCCTTGCACACCACTCTTATTTTGTTTATGTTTTTGTTTATTGGTACAATTTAGATATGCATAATGATGACATTCATCATAGGGAGCTTGTACCTGTACTTGATATGTCTTCGTTCCACTTCATTTTCCCATTCATCTGTCCTTCTTTGAACCTCTCTAATTTAGCCATCCTTATTTATGAAACTTTGTTTCCATTTTACCCTTTTTCCATTTCCCTTTCCTCATTCTTCCGTTCTCCTTTCCTTTTGAACAATTCCTTCCTATATCACAATACCTATTACATATTTTTGTTCCTATTTGCATTTTCAATTTCTCACACCAGAGAGACAATGCAATATTTACATGTTTGTCCAATTTACTGTACTTAAGAGTATGGTCTCAAGGTCCATCCATTTAGCTATAAATTTCTTAAGTTTATCCTTCTTTATGGCTGAGTAATACACCATTTCACAGAAAAAAATACATCTTTTTTTATGCATTCATAGGTTTTGGGTATTTCTTTTGTTCACAATATTTAGCTATCAACTGTAATACTATATATGACCTCAGAAGAATGGAAATCATCATACCAAGATGATATATGCACACCACTGCTAATATGAATACAGTTTTTCCTTTCACATCTTTCTCCATTTGCAATTTGGCTTTCAAAATTTCAGGTCTTCTAAACAGTCTTCTTGGATATTTTTGGTCATGAGTAATATAAGTATAATTTATCTAATGTGTTTAAAATGAGTCAATATTAATATGTATTTAAATATTTTTCTTCCTAAACTGAGTGTGATTTTCCCCTGTGAAATTTCTTATAATCCAAAATATCACAATCAACTATAACAAATATTTAATTTTGTTCTTTTAACTCAAACAGTTTAACATTTTTGTGCATTATTAAACCCATATACTTATACCTTTAATTTGTAAACATTAAACTCTAAATTATCACTGAGGCCAGGCATGGTGGTACACGCCTGTAATCCTAGCACTTGGATTGAGGCAGGAGGGTCACTGCAACTTTGAGACCCGCCTTGGGTACAAAGAGAGCTCAAGGCCACCCTGAAGTTCATAGCAAGACCCTGCCTCAAAAAGACAAAAAAAATTATCATTGAAATAAAGTAAAATTATATTTTATTTTATCAAACTCCCTTATTTTACTTACATACTTTTTCTAACTTTCTTTGGTTTTGATGTCTTATCATATACTTCTCTGCTGTTTTTATATTCTGTCCATGTGTTTTCTACCTGACAGGCTATTGAAATGCCCAAATAACTTGCAGTTTTCATTTTTTCTTCATTTTTCATCATTGAAAAATTTTTAACTATTTCTGCTAAATGAATAGCAATGACCATTTTTGAAAACTGATTGTCTATGTTTACATACTTAACAAGTAGTCTGAATTTATAAACAAGTAAAATTCATTTAATTTATGATCCCATAAATAGATTTTAGATAAGATTATTCCATTTTTTAAAGTCAAATGTGTTGCCTACAAATTTGACTAAATCTATAAGCAATTCAGAAAACAAGATGTGTTAACACTACAGTCAGTGTTAGTATTTTACTGATCTCTGAAGAAGATAAGTGCAAAGAATCAGTGTAGATCTGGAAAAGTTTTGGATATTTTCTGTAATTATTAGAACATAATTAGTTGAGCTTCCTCTTTAATAAGTTGTTGGGGGCTGGAGATTTAGCTCAGTGGTACAGTGTCTGCCTGGCAAACACGAGGTCATGAGTTCGACTCCCAGTACTGGAAAGAAAACAACAACAACAAAAAAAGATGTTATTGCAGAGCTGCTTCCTAGCAAACAAAAGAAAAAAAGAAAAAAAGGTAAAGCACCTTAACTGCACTCTTAATTCCAATGGATAATGCTTTGGAATATAATATTATTGCCATGTATCTGTTTAACTTGTCTGTTTCAGAAACTCCATTATTATTGTGTATAATACACACACACACACACACACACACATATATAAAATGAATGTTCTACAAATAATTTATATTTACTTTTTTTGTCCTTAGAATTTCATGTTTGTTTTCAGCATTTTTATCCCATTTTGTTTAAATATTTTTATATAATTTTACCAAGCCTAGAGAAGCATGTATTTAATATTTAATACCATGGAACTGATTTAAGTTACTAAACTTTAAGAGTCATTTACTTATTAAAAACAAGGTCACAATTTTATTGTGTCATCTTAGTTTGTGACATATTCCGTCAACTTTTTGAGGTTGTCAGGTATATAGTTTTATTAGGATTGACCTGTCATCCATGACATGTTGTCAGTCACAAACCTGGAAAGTGAAAATAATTTATATTTTCAGGGTTCTAAAATATTCTCAAGCAAATTTAGCATGTGTTCCCCCTTCTAAGAGTTCCCATATGGACCATTCATTTTAGTTCAAGGCCAACAAATTTAAATTAAAATTATCAGTGAAAGATCATATTTGGCAAGTTAATGTATCTGTGGTTAGACATGAAAAGACTTCCCTAGAATATCAGATGCTGTATACCAAGGTAAAGAATGCATTCTACATAGTAAATATTCTTTTTTAACAGAGTAAATATTTTTCATGATAATAATTATTTCCATAGGGTAGGTTATATGAATTCTTATTTTCTCCAATTAGAAATTGTTGAGATCTTTATAGTAAACCTTCTTTAGGTTTAATGGAAAAATCCTCTAGTTCTTTTAAATCCACATTTACAATGCATTGCTTTACTCTTAAGGAAATTATGTAATATATGTTAAGTTACCATATGAAAATAATCATGCTGGATTATAAGACTTTGAACATTTTAAGATGATAAAATTGATAAAGCAGAAGTCATGCTTATGTAACTCATGTATAGGCAGGTAGACAGATACATAGGTAGGAATTAATTAATTAATGACCACTGTAATGGAGATAGAAGCCAGGATGCTTGCACTGAGCTACATCTTTTATTTTTTATTTTGGGGAAAGTTCACATGATGTGACTAAATCTCTCAAGTTTAACCAAAACCTGCAACACTCCTGCTTCAGTGTCCCACATTTCTGGGATTATGAGCATGTGCCATGACACCAAGATTTGAAGCTTTCAATTTAATAAACATTCTTGTAATACCTCTCAAATCTTCTCTGTTAATAATGGCCCTTTGAAATATTACCTAAAAATATCCAGCATCAAATAAGAGTATGTTGCTGTTTGTCCCACCCAAAATGCTAAAGCTCATTATTTTCCCTATGTTCTATCATAATATCTAATTGTTCTACTTTTTCTTTTCCCTTCCTTTATCCCCCACATAGTTTGCATCTATCAAATGACCAGTGATGTCGAACTTTTTTTCATATATTCATTAGCTGGTTCTACTTTATCATCTAAGAAATGTATATTTATTTAAAATATCCACTTTTAGATTGGGTCTTTAAATTTCATGGGGTTTACTTTTCCATCGTCAAGAGAAAAGGAGGGGCTAATTTTCTGAGTTCTTTATATGTTTTAGATATTAGTCCCTTGTCTGGGGAACAACTGGAAAAAAAGTATGCTCCTACTCAGTAGGTTGTCTTGTCACTCTGTTGATGATTTATTTTGCTGTTCAAATTATGTTAATGAGATCCAAGTAGCTGATTCTTTGTAATATTTCCCTTGCAGTCTGAGTTTGGTTCATAAAGTCTTTGACTGCAACTGTCTTCAAGAGTTCTACCTATTCTATTATCCAGAAAATTTAGTATTTCTGTTTTAATATTTAGGTCTTTGATCCATTTTCATTTTAATTTTGTGTATGATGAGAAATAGATGTCTACTTTTACTTTTTGGAATGTAGAAGGAAGTTTTGGCAACACCATTTATTAAAGAGGTCATCTTTCCTCCAGTAAACTCATTTCCCACCTCTGTCAACGATAAGGTGGCTGAGTGTGTTTGGGGCATGTCTGCATCTTCTAATCTGATCCACTGATCATCAGGTCTGTTTTTTTGGCCAGTACCATGCTGATTTTATCACTGTAGCTTTGCAGTATAATTTCAAAATAGGCGTTGTAATGGCCTCTGTCTTGCCTTTGTTGAAGAAAATTGTTTTCACTATTCTTCTCTTCTGGTTCCAAATAAACTTTAGGAATTCTTTGTCTAGTTCTGTGTGGTATGCTTATGGTATTTTGATTTAGATTACATTAAATGTGTATGATAATTTTGGAAGTATAGCCATTTTCTCTATGTTTGTTCTTCCTATCCATGAGCAATTGTTATCTTTCTATTCTGTGATATCCCCTTTGATTCTCTTTTTCAGCAGACTGTAGTTTTCAATATATACATATTTTACTTCGTTGGTTGGATTGATTCCTAAGTATTTCTTTTTTTTTTTTTTTTTTTTTGGATGCTATTGTGAAAAGTGTGGTTTCCCTAACTTCTCTCTCCATGAGTGTGTTATTTGTATATAAGAATCCTACTGATTTTTGAGTGTTGACTTTGTATCCAACTACACTAATGAACTTGTTTTATCAAATCCAGAAGTCTTTTGGTGGAGTTTTTGAGGTCTTCTATGTGGAGTATCTTGTCATATGCAAATAATGATAATTTAACTTCTTCTTTCCTATCCTTATTTCTTTGATTCCTCTCTCTTGTCTAATTGTTCTGGTTAATGTTTTCAGAACTATACTGAATATAAGTGGTGATGGTGGACATCCTTGTAATGCTACTGATTTTAGTCGAAAGCTTTCAGGTTTTGACACTTTAATATGCTGTTAGCTGTTGGTTTGTCATATGTGGCTTTTATCAGAATGAGATTAAATCTATTCTATTTCTATTTCAATTTTATGTAGGGTTTTATCACAAATGGGGGTTGGACTATTACAAATGCTTTTCCTGTGTCTACTGAGATGATATATGAATTTGTCCTTGGCTCTGTTGATAGGGTGTGATACATTTAATGATTTGTGTGTGTTGAACTATCCCTGCATATCTGCGATTATTCCTACTTAATCATGGTGTATCATCTTCTTGATAATTTGCTGTGTTTGCCAGTACCTTATTGTCATTTTTTGTGTCTACGTTCATTAGGAAGAGTGGCCTGTAGTCCAGCTTTTGGTTGGATCTTTCCCTGGTTTTGGTAACAGCCCAGTGCTGGCTTTCAGTAATAACTTTGGGAGTGTTGCTTCCTTTTCAATTTCATGAAGGAGTTGGAAGAAAAATGAAACTAGATCTTCTATAAATTTCATGTACAATTCAGCAGTGAATCCCTCAGGATCTGGGCTTTATTTGTGGGTGAATTTTAGTTCACCCACATTGGGTTATTATTGGGTGATTTTATTGGGTTCATTTGAATTGTATATCTTTTTGATTCAGCTTTTGTAATCCATATGTAACTAGGAAACTCTCCATTTTTTTCTGTGCTTTCCATCTTATTAGAATAAAAGTTCTTGAAGTAGGTATTGATAATCTTCTGGATCTCTGCAGGATACATTGTGATTTTGCCCTTGTCATTCCTAATTGCATGAAATTGAGTGTTTACTCGTCTATATTTGATAAGGTTGACTAAGTGCTTATCAGTTTTATTTATCTATCAAAGAACCAACTCTTTTTTCTTTTTCTGGTATCAGGAACTGAACTCAGGACTTTACACTTGCCAGACAGGTGCTTGTGCTGCTGAGCTATATCCCTGGCCAGAACTAACTCTTTGATTCATTAATTCTCTGTATTATTTTCTTAGTCTCCATAGCATTAATATCTGCCCTGATCTTTATAATTTTCTCCCTTGTATGAGCTTTGGAGTTGATTTGCTCTTCTTGTTACAGAAGTTTGATGTTCAGTATTAGGTTATTTATTTGAGCTCATTCTGTTTTCTTGATGTAAAAATTCACTGCTATGAATTTTCCTCCTAGGTCTGTTTTCATTGTGTTCCATGAATTCCAGTATGGTAAAATGGGATTATGGTTTAATTTTAGATGATATTTAATTTCTTCTTTAATTTCATCTGTGATCCTTTGGTTGGTCAAGGTAGTAGTATTCAATTTTCATGTGTTTATGCAGTTTTTGTAGTTTCTTTTGCCATTGATTTCCCATATTTTTGCACTATGAGCTGTAAATATGCATGGGATAATTTCAATCTCTTTGTATTTACTTAAGCGTGCTCTATAAGCCAGTTTATGGTCTGTTTTGGAGAGAGTCCCATGTGCGTCTGAGAAGAATGTGTATTTTGATCTTGTGAGGCTGATCATTCTATAGACATCTAAGTGCATTTGTCCCCAGGCTTGCTTCAGTTGTGATATTTCTTTGTTGATATTTTTGGCTAGTTGTTCTGTTCCATTTGTGAGATCGGTGTATCATTGTCCCCCATTTCAGTTATGTTAGTGCTTGTTTGATCTTTCACATCCATTAATATTTGGCTGAACTGGTATTTGGTGAATATGTATTTATGACTGTTATCTCTTCTCCTGGGGGTTTTCCCTTAACAAGTATGTAGTGACCTTCTTTGTCTCTTTGGATAAGTCTTTGGGTAAGTTTGATTGTCTGTAAATAGAATAGCTATCCTTGCTTTTTTCTGGGTTTCTGTTGCATGAAGTGTAGTTTTTCATCCTTTGATTTCCAGTCTTTGAATTTCTTTTAGAGTTAAATGTGTTTACTATATGCATCATATTGCTGCATCTTGTTTCTTGGTTCATTCTGCCAGTCTTTTTCTTTTGAATGTCAATTGAGTCCATTTATATTGATGGTTACAATTGATAGGTATTGGGTTATCACTGACATAGTATTTTCCTGTTGTTGTTTCCATATCTTTCTCCTCTGTTAAACTGCTTGCCTTATCTGGTGACTTTTATTCCATTGGTGTTCTTGGGATTGTGATCTTCTTTATCCCATTCTAAAATGTCCTCGAGAATATTTTGTAGAGCTGATTTGCTGGTCATGAATTTCTTCAGTTGTGCTTTGTCATGGAAATATCTTATTTTTCCATTAATTTTTGAAAGATACTTTTGCAGGATGCACCAATCTGGGTTGGAATTTGTTCTTCCTCAGGACCTGAAAAACACCTCACTCCAAGCTCTCCATAACTTAAGGGCTTGTTTTGCAAAGCCTGCTATCATTCTAATGAACTTTTCATTATAGATGATTTATTTCTTTTCTCTTACAGCTTGTAATATTTTGTCAGCAGGTTGAATTTCTGGAACCTTGATTTTTATGTACCTTGGTGGAGATTTATTTTGGTCATGGCTAAGTGGAATTCAATATGCCTCACTTATTGTATTTCAATTTATTTTTCCATGTTTGGGAAGTTTTCTGGCATTTCTCCTGTGAGCATGTTTTTTATGGCTTTTGCACAGTCTCCTATTTTTTTCACTGACTCCAATTAATCTTTTGTTGTTCTTCTTTGCATCATCTTACAGGTATTTGATTGACTTTTCATGGTCCCTTGATATTTTAAAAAAAACTTTCTTTTCATGTTTGCTGATCAAATCCTGTCTTCCAGGGTTGATATTGTATACTCACCTTAGTTCACTTAGCTGCATGGACTTTCAATGAAAATTTAATCTCTTGGATATCTGTTTGAATCACTTTCATGGATTTCATTTCTTTCCATTGTTGAGCATTCATACTTTCCTACATTTTCCTAAGTTCTTGTATATATTTTTTAATCTGTGTCTACTCTAGATTCACTGGGCATGTCCCACATTTTGATCATCATCTCTTTTTTCTTAATCTGAGAGAGTATTTCCAGTCTAATTTTCTCTATAGATTCATTCATGAGTTTTTTTTGTTGTCCTGTTGCTGTTTTACTTTTGGTGCTATCATTTCAGCAAGTTCAAGTGGGGGACTTCTGATTTACTCTGTCTCATCCCTTGGACTTGTCCTAGTCGGGCTGGAGGTCTGCGGTTCCATTTTGCTTCTGCCTCTTGTCATTTTTGTATTTTTTAATTGTTATTCATTTTCTGCTTTGATGCTTGTAAATTGCCTATAGTAAATAACTTTATCACTAATATTGAGGTTTCCCTCAGAAATATCTATTCCTCAGAGTTGTCTTCTGTGTGTAGCTGCTTCTTGGGCTTTGTGCCTATTCAAATGTCCTACCTTCCCAATTTTTAGGGAGGAGTAGTTGTTATTTATTTGGCTCACCACCCAGTCCTTTGGTACAGTACTGCAGTGATGGCCATGAGCCCAAACAATCACAGTGTTGCCATACAAAGGAGAAAAATTGATTGCAACAGGTATGACACCCTGTCTAAATTAATCCATTTAGCAATAATAGTAGCATCGAGTACAGCCTAAAAACTCACACACTGGTAAATATTAATTTGGTAACTTTATCCAGAGAAGCAAGATCTATAATTATGAAACAAAGACTATCCTAAACCAGGACTTGTACACAATCAATTATCCCTTAGTCCTCTGATTTTACACTGGGGTGGGGGAGAATTTAAGAGGGATGTGGAATAAAGCAGAAAGATAAAGTAAGAAAAATATAGTAGATGCAAGGCTGGAAGACGAAGTGTGATCACCCAAGCCGTGGGAAACTTGAGAACAGGACAGGAGAGGTAAAAAAAATGAGGCAAAAGCAAGAGAATATTGAAGTAAATCATAAAGACTAGGTATAGTGTTCACTCACTTGAAGATATCAAAAAATCAAGAAAGAAAGTTAAGGGAAGAGAAAGCAAAGGTGAGCAAGAAAAACAATTAAAAAGAAAATAAACAAATAAGACAACAAGACAGGAAAAGGAAAATTAAACACTTCTTACCCTGTTTGTAGCACCATTCTTCTCCCAGTTGCTGTAGTGCCATGTAACTGAGACAACCCAAGGCTGGTCCAGTCCTTTATGCATTTGTCTCCACCCAACCCATGCACAGCTTCTTCTGTTCCATTTCCACCGACATGTTTGTGTCGTTTTGTACTGCTTGTTGCAAGGAGGGGCCAGTGGGGTGCTGTGGGTTGACTCTGCTCCTACCGCCACCTTGGAGATAGCTGCAGGCTGCTTGATCCCATTTTGATCTCCTCTCCCACATGAGTATCAGCCTCTCTCTTGTCACTGCGATGTAGCACAAGGCTGCTTAAATCCCATGCATTAGTATCCCTCTCTGAATCCACTGATCATGGGGCAGGAGGGGTCTGCTGTTCCATTCATTATCACAACTACCATAATCCCTGGGATCCTTAACCTTATTATCCCTAGAGGTTCAAGTTAGTCACTCTGTACACAAACAAAACAAAACAAAACAAAACAAAACTGGATAGTCTGGCTGAGAGGGAGCAGTTCCATGATCTGTGAGTGCCAGGGAAATTTTCTGCAGCATCCTCTGTTTAGACGAAGACAAAAAAGACAGGGGGTGTTATGTCACAAATCAATGCTTTGTGGCTTGAGTTTGCTGCATTACCTCAGTTTATCCTTTTTTTTTTTAAACTTCCCAGTATGGCAGTCCTGCTCTGCCTTCAGGCAGGAGACACACTGGCATGCCTGCAGCCTGGATTGCCATTTTTTTAAGTTCAATGTAGATGTTTAATTTGGTCATTTAAGTATCTTATTTCAGATTGATTTTAGGATCAGGATGTATGTCCACCCCTTTCTTCCACTTATCAGTGTTTTTAGTTGATTTTCTGAGTAGCTCCACAGTGGTTCCTCCTCTATTCAGTCACGTTGAACCCATCTCTAATTGTCTTTTGTAATTGTTAGCATTAATTCACCTTATTTGTTCACCTGTAGAGCAAATCACTGATGATGTCTATTCTGGCTATTGTAGCTCTTTCTCCTTTGCTTTAATTTTTAGTGACTAAGCAGATGGTGTAGGGGTCTTATTCTTCCTTAAATTCCTAGTAAGCATTGTCTTGAACTATATTACTCAAAGATATTCTCAAAGTCTTCATTTCCATCACTCCCCTTTAATCACTTATTCTGTTTTATTTAGCACAAGCAGATAAATGCCAAATGGAGCAATTTAATTGGTATCTAGATAATAAGACTCCTACTTTGGGGTAGATCCAGGATCCTGAAAAGATTTAGGCCAACTTCAATGAATGTCAGACTCTCCCTGTTGATTTGTACAAAGATGCAATAATTAAACAGCCCAGTATTACTGTGTCTTTATTCTCTAAAATAATTATGTCTGATTTAAGGAAATGTGGAATGAAAAACTAATGATATACATCTGTCTCTCAATATTACTCAGTGGCCAGACTCTGGTCAAAGGAGTAATTGAAGTACATACATAAAGATGAAGGGAGTGTATGTTAGCATTTAGAGCAGAATCTACAGGACAAAGGTCAGCAGGATTAAAATCAGTTTGGTTTCCAGGGTTGTTTATTTTGGCTATGTGTCTTCCCTGTCTTGATAAGATTGCTTAAGCTGGATTAACATGTGTTACATAACAAACCAACCCATTCTGATCCTATCCCCTGACCAAAATTCCTATACAATATATTGCAAATTCTGTCCCTGTATGTCTTTGAGCTCATGTCCTTGAGTTCCAAATAAATAACTGCAGAGGTCTCAGCACACTGCTGTGCTCCTGGAGCTCTTTTATACTGAATGAGCCCCTTTGGGACCTCTCAACAACTGACCTAAAGTCTTGTCTCTGAGTAATTTTTCTTGTGCTGAACTGCACAGCCATGGTTGCATGCTGAGACATGACGCTATCTCTTACTTTGCTGCTTCTTGTCCAGTGCCATTAAACTTTATGTACACACTTCTGTTCTCGCATTATGAAGATGTTAATTCTTTCCCTAAGGTGTCATGAAGTTTCACACCTCTTTGTGCACCGATTGTTGCTACTTAACAGGAATCATTTTTACTCTTCCAGACAAGGATCTTCTTCTTATGCTATCCATTTAAGAAAGAAATTATGATCTCTATGATGATGTGTTATTATAGTTTTGTGCCTTAATGTATTCTTTGTATATTTTGCCTAAAATGTTAGAGTTATGTGTGTATCTCAAACTGTCTTAATTATTTTGCTGTTAGTATATTATCTGATCTCTCTGAAGAGAGAAGCTGAATTTTGTTTAGCAGTCTTTCAAAAGTGAATAGATGTTGCTCATAAGATACCCAATGATTATGCAATCACTAATATCTTATTGACTAATTGTGTATGTGGAATGGTAGTTTCAGGTTGGAGGATAAAATGCTGATTTCGTAATTGGCTATCTTTCATTTAAAATGGACTATTGCCAAGACACTACCCTAAGTGCCACTTAATATATAAATTTCAGCTTACTGTATAAATAATGTATGCTATATATTAAATATAATTTTATAAAATATGTGTTTTTAAATACTTAGGAAATATAGATTGAGACATGATTTCTTTTTGTCTAGCAACAACCTATTGATTTGAAAAAAAACAACAGGACTTTGCTCTAAGATGTAGATTGTTGCAGACATTGCTATACTTGTAAAAAATTGGAATGATTATATAAATAAAATCTAGCATGGAAGTATGGAGTAAGTATTAAGCATTCACACGTTCCAGCTAGAGCTTTGAAAACAATGCTAACCACACTGAGGAATTCAAGTTTTAATGTATATAAAACATCATCATTGTCTGGCCCACAAAAGCAGTTAATTCAAATACAGATCAGATAAGTTATGAAGAAAGGTTCTGAAAATTAGGAAATAGGCTAAAGGGCTCTGCTGAAAGGAAATTATATTCCTTTCATAATAGCACCGATATTGTTTTAAAAGCCAAACGTGATCGCCAAAATTCTAAAATGAGTGTCTTTGTATTAATCACATCACATTTCTGGTCAATAAACACATGATGGTTTAGGACATGTTGGTTACTGTTAGATCAAACCCAAATAATTCTTATTTATAATCTCTCCTCATTGTCCACTTACAGTATTTCTTTGTTTTGTATGCCCTCTTCACTCTATGATTCTCTCCCTCCATATTGAACATTTCACCATGTCTGTTAGCTTTCTAACTTTGACATTTCTCTATAATTCTCCTTTGTAACTGTGCTTATCTTTAGACCTGTAAAGACTTAATTTTCATTAGCCCTAAGCCATCAAAATACCTCCACAATACTGAGTAAGCCATTCATATTTAACTATGGGAAAAGAAAAAGAAAAGCTGAAATATTTTGATTGTCCCAAAAAGTGTATTTCAAGAATTACTTAATTTTAATATTCAGGAGATTTTTCTCTCAAGTCAGCAGGCAAAAAGGAAATATCATATTTCAGGGTATTTTATTTAAAAATGAATTACTTCAGATAATATTTCATGTCTATATTTTATCTGAACAACTCCTATGAATATAACAATATGCAATATATTAATTATTGTTACTCTCCTAGCCCATTTTGACACTCTGCTTTATTGTTATTTTTACTTTTTTCTGTTTAAAATAAGCAATTTTTAAAATGATTCACTAAAACATTGCCTGTTGTATAACACTGTAAAATAGTTTATTTTTAATATTTCTACTTTGTTCCACACCCTATAAGCTCCTGATGGTTTTCTTACAGCTTAGCAACCTGTCAAAGTCAGGAATTGACAACATACATCATTTGGAAGATATTGCACTGTTATCTTAAAGGATATATATAGTTACATAGATATATATCTATGAAAAATGTGCATGTGTATGTATTTGTGTGTATGTCAGTGTAGACTTTCCTACTGGATTCATTGTATTTTAAAATTGGTATAGTCTAAGTGTTTCCAAAGTATAAAGAATTAACATTTTTATAAAGTTATTTTTTGAAGTAACTTGCATCAAGAAGTTACCACTATGTTAAATCACCTTTAATTACAATAATTCCTTGGTAAATCAAGATAATTTGAACCATCCAAAACAACTTCTTTTGTCTGCTAACATGAAGAAATTAATCTTGGACTATTAAGAATACATGGGCTATATTTTCTTTAAATATTGATAAATTCCACATTCCTATGTGGACATAAAAGCCTACCAATTCTTAAATCAAATTGATTATTTTATTTTGGCACCTATGTTGAGAAATTAATTGCATTAATTTATGAAATAAAAACTGAAAAGTTTAGAAATGATTCAATACTCTATTTTCTGATATTCTATAAGGTAATACAATATTCTTCATTTCTTTACCCAGTTACATACTTTATTTCTTTAAAAATTAAAAAAATCAATGTAATCTCAAAAATAATCAAGTTGTGTTGCATACAGGTACAAATTCCCTATGATAAATGTGATCATTACGTATATCTAAAATGTACCAATAAATTTAATTAATTCAAAAAGAAAAAATAAAAATGGAATGTGAATATTTAGCCTATTTTTGTTCTTGAAATGTGATGACCTTCTTTGGTATTTATATTTTGATATGTTAGCTTAGCATATGGACATTACTAATACACTACTCATATGTTTCATATTTGATTAGAGTCATAAGTGAATGGTTACTTCCAAAATTTCAAACATTTTAGAAAAGAGGCACTTATGTACAAGATGGTAAGACATATCTGTGTAATACTTTTTGCTTCTTAAAAATTACATTTGAGTGTTAAAGCTATGTTGTTTTTAAGGAATTCTCAAAATATTGTACAAAAGTTAAGACTTGTATTCTGAATAATTAAATGAAACATGCAAATTTATTGCTAAAAGCCCCTACCTTCCATTTTTTTGGCAGGAAACTTACTAGTTTATTCTTTATTATTGTTACAGTTTATGAATACACAAGTCCTTGTTTTGCTTCAACTTAAAAAGCATGTTGTAAAGAACGGTTATTATAAATTATGTTTATGGTAAAATTATAAAAGTGTTCATGTTTCCCTTGTCTTACTAAAAATCTGTCTTGCATGGTTGTGGACTGCAGGGAAGAGGATCTTCCATGACTCTTTGTAACCTAAAACACAACACCACCCTGCGCTTAAGAAAGATTCTCAAGGTAGCTGAAGATTTCTGCCCTCAGGCACCAAAACTGTAGTTGGGATCTCTATATGACATACGATTTGGTCATTTATTATATTGCAAAGAGTGAATGAAAGGTAGGATTCTTAAACTCTCTGGATTTTCCTGAACAATTTTCCTAAGAATGAATATCGATAAATGGTGACAGGCTTTCTCCTTTTATTCACATGTAATTTTCAGGAGAGATAATAAAAACTAATTTAAATAAATCTGATTTGAATATTTATTCATATTGATAAAGTATTTATTATTTTATTTTAAATTATTCATTATTTTTAAGTGACAAAATTATTTTCTTTGAGTAATGCTTTTTGTTGTCTACTGTGTTAATTTTCTTCTCACTGGGACAAAATTCCTGACACTTACAGTTTAAAGGTGGAAAGGTATATTTTTATTCATGTTTTCAAAGGTTTTAGTCCATGGTCATTGTGTTCCAAGTTAGAAACTTTAAGGAGAAAGCTCTCTGGGAAGCAAAGCCTAGGAGAATCGAAACAGCAAAGAAGGCACCATGGTCCAGATATAGTCTCTAGAGTCAAACTTCCAGGACCCATGCAAGATAGAAATGTGATTTACTATTCCTTTAAGTATCTCTTTTCATGGCTGAATAGCCCATTTGTTTTCATTGCTGAATAATGCATCTTTGTATTGATACACCATGTACCGTGCTGTTTATCTCTTCACATATTAGTTGTTTTCCAGCTTTTGCTAGTTCTGAATCAACTGATATAAACATTCATGCGCATTCTTCGTGTGGACTTAAATTTTGAAATGATTAGGTAGATCTCAAGGAATGCAGTTGCTGTATTGTGCAGTACAATTAAGTTTTTGGTTTGCACGAAAATGAAATGAAAATGAATTAAATTCTTAAAGGTAAGGCTTGAAACTATAAAACATAGGAGAAAAGAGAGGGGACCATTTTAGAACGTTAGAATGTTAGAAGATTTTTTCAGCTAAGACTCAAAAAGAACAAACAACCAGAACAAACATAGCCAAGTAGAATTACATCAAACCAAGGGTTCTGCACAGCTAACAACTATCAAGAATTATTGAATAAAAATATAAATATTTTTGTTGTGAGGATGGAACCTAGAATTTGCTCATTCTAAGCAAGCTCGCTATCGTGTAGCTGTATCTCTAGATACAGGCATTGTATAATATACCTAAAGCAAAATTCTCTGAGAATTTTGACCACAAATATTGGCAGCATATTAGTTTTAAGATAAAAATACTTTGTCAGGAGATATTACAATTAACTGAACACTTTTCTTATATATTTTTATGTTTTGAAGTTTAAATAGAGATTTATGTCAAAATATGCACATAAATTATGCTCAAACAAGCTCAGCCACAATCATAGCAAACTGTCCATATATATTCTATCGGTTGTGACAAATTAAGCTGCACATATCAAAGATTAGCTATTTTGTCTATGCGTGATATTGCTTATCAAGATGTAAGTTTAGTAGTTTCATTGATGAAGATAGAATGAATTCTGCTAAAACAGAAATGATTTGAATTTTATTAATATTATAAGATTGGTTTCAGGCAATATCACTGGTATGTTCTGTGTATTTGAAACGGGTCCTACATAATTTAAAATACCTCTGAAGGAAGCCATGGAGACTACTTAGAAGGGTAATTCAACAGTGTATAGGAGCTAAGGGATGTGGAGCACTGCTGATTTGAACTGATTTGGATGTGGTATTTTAATATAATGGAATATTATTACTCAGCTATAAAGAAAGACAAACTTGAGGCTTTTATAGGTAAATGGTCACAACTTGAGACCATACTCATAAGTGAAATAAATCAGACCTACATGTATAAACAACATATTGTCTCACTAGTGTAAAAACTCGAAAGAGTGAATAAAAATTAGGAGGTATGATAGACATTGTGAAACAAAAGGAAAATGCTCAAAAGTAGAGAGCAACTGGGATGAGGGAAAAGGGAAAAGAAAGGAGAAAATTATGTATATATGTTATACGTGTATACAGGATAGCGAACATAATTGTACTACTCACTTCTACTGCTTTATTGAAAGGAACAGTTAATGATTAACTGTTTGCTCAGTCTTCCATGTCTGTATGTTTTCCTGAGTAACCACTTTGAAGAAATCACTATGTAATACAACCATTGTTAATTTCCTATCACCTTGTCTGCATTTCAGAATTGCTTGTATTATTCTTATGTTATTTTGTAAATGTATGTGTGTTTGTTAATATGTTTTGGTTCTTTTATCTTTAAAAGGAAAAAAGAAAATCTGTGTAGAGTAAAACCTAAGTGAGTAGCACATTTTTTGTAGACCTAAAAGTAACTAAAATTGCAAGGAAAAAATTTAGCATCTGTTCTTCCTGGAAATACATGCAAAATCCTTTCTTCTAGCTTTTTGATATATAAGGTATAGAATTGCCATCTATAGAAGCTCTATTTCACAACAAGCCAGCAAAACTATTTATTCTTATCTATCTACAATTTAGTATCCACCGAGCATCATTTCCCCTATCTTTCCTCCACTTTACTCAGCACTCAAAACTTCCATTCCTATTATTTTCTGTGAGATCAAATTTGCATGAACAAAGGTTCAAGAAGTTCACAAATGAAATCACAGTGTAAGAGTTTACATGTGTGGCTAGGTGCATGTGTGCATTTGTGCAAATATATGTATCTGTAATGGCAAGCTTTTAATTGAGGAGAACAAATATTAATAAACTTTTGTGAAAATGTATAATAGTATTCGGAAAATGCTAATGATATTTAGTTAATGTGGCATCAGTAATTTGCTGGTTCATTCAAGTAAAATACAGTTTTATTTTTTAAAGAGATTATGTGACTCAGGAAATGAGAGTTAAATAATTTAGATATTTAGGGTTATAAAACTAACTTACTTGATTCCGCATTAACTTGTCATTCCAAATTTGGTGTCATTGATGTATTTTAAATAATTTCTATTAAATATAGATTTGGTGTATGTGAGCTTGATGAAGCTATTGAATTATTATTTTGAACTACTCTTAGGTTTTCAACTTCTTAACTAATTTTACTATGAACTCATTGATCTCTTCCAACTTTACCCAGGTAATTTACACAGTTATCGAAAACAGATTTCCTAAAATATAACCCAAAGAATATTGCAACCCTCTTTGATATTAACAGAAGTTAATTTAAAACAATTTGTATGTATTCAGTTGTCTGTAGCAAATTTATATTCTATTTACACACTTGTTTGCAACAAAAACTTCAGTCACAATCGTTAATGTCTGTGTGAATTAAAGCATATGTATGAATGGTAAAATATTTGAAGCATGGCATGACCACATGTGGATGTTGAGTAATGATATATATGACTAGCCTGAATTGACATATATTACATACTAGTTTTGAGGAGAAATGATGTGATATATATCTAATAATAAATTTATGTTGGTTATATACTCATATATTTTAATAAATTACTAACTTTTGCTGGTTTTCATTTAGTTTATTTAATGTAACTTGGCATCTGAGCTCACATTATATTTTCAGTCTAAAACTTTCTTCTGGCAATACCATTTTTAAAGCCTATGGAATATCCTTCATACAACTCACTGGTTCTAAAAGATTTAATGCCATTTCAGACCAATAAGTAACTGCAAACATGGATAAATCTTCCCCTTAATATTGCACTGTTACTATTCAAGCTATTATCATCTCTCTGCTTCTCCTTGTCATATTGCCATAATCTATCTCCAATATCGCCACACTTTTTATTTCTAGTTTCTACATTCTAACACCATTTTCTCCTTTATTATTAATGTCTCTCATAGGCAAATAATTTTTTCACTGAACACCTGACTTAATCACTATTTTAAATACTTGTTGACTTAAAATTTTGCATGTTTTCTGGAAAGTATTTGATTGATGAACCCGTGTCTTCTAAGATAAGGGGCATTAAATTTGCTGGCCAGTCAATACATTATGATTTATAAGGTGTACTACAGACTTGTTTGATGTGTATAGGGTATTGTTTTTTTTGTACTTTTCCATCCAGATGAGGAAATTCAACTACACTACTTTTATATTCACTATATTATCTTAATAATAAAGTATTATATCTAAAAGATTTACTTGTTCACAGTATTGCTTTGTAACAAATTAATTTTATAAAACTCTTTGTCATAAAAATAATCTGCATTATATCTTCAATTCCAAGTGTAGCTTCCTTGGGTGCTTCCGGATTGTGATGCCTGGTGACATTGCGGTAAAATCATGAGGCACAGCTGTAGTCTCTTTTGAACGTCTAAGTTTCATAATATTTGCACGATTACTTTCTAATTTTTTCTGGATACCAGATTGACGTCCTTAGCTACTATCCTGCCTATTGTCCAAAGACCGTCCTCTAGCCTACAAAAATTCTTCTGCATAAGACAAAAAAATGCAGTTTTTTTGTAATCTAATGTTCGATGACATCATTATTTCTTCTATTATGCATCAGTGGAAGTTTTGGAGTAAGTAATCTCTCTGCTTAAAGTAATCCAGTGATTTTTCATGTATTTGTATTGTTTACATTTTTTAGGCTCGCTGGTATCTCAAGTCCCCTTCTCCATATCCAGCATCATCATGACAGTTTTACTTTTAATGTTTCTTTGCACTTCTGTAACAGAATACCTGAGAATGGCGGTAACTGATAAAGAACAAATCTTTATTTCCAATTTTTCTGAGCATTAACACTTTGTAGTCTTATTCTCTGCTTGCTAGATGATGGTGTGAAGGCTGAAACTTCTGGAAATATGGTCATTTTGTTTTCACATGGCAGAAGTCAGAGTGTGAGAAAGGGTGAACTCCTTAGATCGAGGCTGCTTTAAGATAGCTGACCCCATTTATGATGGTGGAACCCTCATGACTTTGTGATCCTCGCAGGTCAGATTGCTCAGTATTTACAACTAAAATAAGGAGCAGATCTCTTAATACTGTTGCACGGGGAATTAACATTCCCAAAATGAATTTTGGAAGAGCCAAAAAATTCAAACCACAGTACTTGAGAATGACTATTTCTGCTTGTTTGCCATATTTACATTATTTTTTCAGTGTCTTAAGAGTACTTCTGCTCTTTCTTCGGATAGCTGGTTTCTTTGGGCATGCAGACAATCTATTAAAAGTTACCTACTTAGAGAGGCCTTACTTATTGCCCCATTTGAAATAACTAAGTCATTATTTATTGTGTCATCATCTTAATATTGCACATTATGTCCATTACTATATTTTTCTTTCCAATATTTATATTTTATTTTTATGACTTATTCTCATTACGTATTGATATTATAGGAAATGATTTTCTTAATGAAATCTGTACTTCTTGAAGCCAAAAATGTAGTAATGCATATATTACTGTGGTGGACTGACAACTGGTGGTCAATTTATAATCTCCAGCTGAACTGAGTAAGCATGGTGCTGGGTATGGGAGGCCCACCTGGGGACTGTTGCCAGCAGCATAAGAGGCAGAACCGGAGAAGAAGGAGGCTGTTGGGAGCTGAGAGACACTGTCGGGAGACAGTAGAAGCTGTAAGGAGCTGTTGTTTATTTTGGAGGAGCTTGTCATGCTGGCTTTCCTGATGAACTTGACTGTTTTCATCCTCCAAGGAGCTTGGGGCCTTGTTGGCAAGGAAAATGGCTTCAGTTCACTTTGGGGGAGCTCTGGTCCTCACTTTGAGCATCATTTCCTGGCTATAGAGGGGAAGATGGTGCACTGCCAGCCTCCTGGAGAAGCTTGCTGTGTTGGTTTTCCTGATGGGAACTCGGCCATCTTAATCATCGGAGGAGTTTGGGACCTCACTGTTGCTAAAGATGGATGTGATATATTTTGGGGAGCTCTGGTTCTTACTTTGAGCATCACTTTCTGGCTCCAGTGCAGATCCCTCAGCCTGCTAGCACAGCCCCTCTTTCTAGATTCCACCACTGACTTTTGGGGCTTCCCAGCACAGATCAATGAAAGAGGCCTACATGAAATATTGTTATGGGCTGTGGGCCGCCAGTTGGACTTGTGGGAGGCACTGTTATGAGCTCTAGGTCTTCAACTGGACTCATGCAGGACATTTCTGTGGGATCCAGGCCCTTGGCTAGTTTCCTTGGTCTTAGTGTGTGGACAGATTTTCTGTACTCTTTTGAATATGATTCTTTGGGTGACTATTATAAATAATCTTAAAAATATGTGTCCTGTATTGCATTGTTCCTCTTGCAAGTAAGCCCAAACAACACAACTACTAATGAAATATCAGATGCAATCTTAGAATGCAGAGTAAAAAGCAAACATGAAACTAAGGAGAGGTAAGACAACAGCTTAAAAAGTATGAAGACAATTGGATACTGTTCATTGAATCAAATGAAGGAGTTGTCATTTTATTTTATTTCAATTTTTGCATTTGACCAATCTCATAATAATAGCAAAAGCTTCATGGCTGATGCACTCAGTAATGTTCTTCAGTGGCATCAGAATAGTGAAGTGCATTGGCTTCCTATTCTGGGGATATCATTCCCATTCCAACAGTAAAAATGGCAGGTTTTCCCAAATAATGAGGAATAAATAAAAGTTACATGTTGGAGCCAAGATATAGCCATAGGTTATCTGTTTCTACCAAAATGTACTTCCTCCTTTGGCTTCACCAGCTCTTTCAACAGATGCATAACCAATTCTTGAAGTAAGTAACAACGAAAGGCATAACAATGGAATTTCTCATAAAAAATTTAGATTAAAAAAAGTGTTTAAAGCCATGACCACTGATACAGCAAAAGAAAAATAATTTCTTGAAGATCAGTATTTACAAAATGAAAGTCACCAAATTTGAGATGAGTACATGTGTGTGGAAGTTTGAAATCTGATAGACTTGCTTGGAGTGGTGGATAGTTACACAAAAATTTATATTTAATACAGTAATTTGCATATTTAAAATATTTATCAGTACATTAGTATTTGAAAAAAATAAATGTAACCATTTCAGTTATGACATAGTTTATCCTCCACATATTATGGATCTAGATTTTAAAGGATGAAGTTATTCATACATAGGAATGAGAGAAATTAAATTCTTTTTTATCCTTATGACAATATTATCCTAAATATTAATTGATAATGTGAAAATGATTCCTATTATAGTAATAATAACATAATATACAATTGTTGTTCTTAGTAATAATCACATTATAGAAACAGCCTCATGTGCTTTAATCTTGAATTCTACTGAATTTATTTTGCTTTCAAAAATTTTTATTTTGAAGAGAAAAAAGAAACAATAAATCAGAGTTTCCAAACATGTTAGTAGGAGAGCTACAATACTTAATACATTGTGTATTTTTGTCTGCACAGTAGTTATTCAAAGTACAAGATATAGGCATGATATCTTGTCCAAACAATATTAGCACAAACCTTTCTTTTCAATGAACTAAGAGAAATTAGCTGTATAGCTATCTTAACTATCATGTGTACAAATATATTCTTTCTTTTTTCCCTTTCTCCCTTTCCCCTTTGCCCTATGCTTTCATGCTAAAAGCACAAAAATATATAAAGTATAGTAAGACTTATTTTTGACAATAAAAGTATTATTTAAAGTATCTGTTTTTTTGGGGGGGGGTTTATTGTTTTGTTTTGTTTTGTTTTTTGTGGGTTTTTTTTATTTTTTTCTGGTACCGGGAATCGAACTCATGATGTCGCCCTTGCCAGGCAAGCGCTGTGCCACTGAGCTAAATCCCCAGCCCCCTATTTAAAGTATCTGTTAGTGGCAAACACAGTAGTTCACTGAAAGACTTCAAAGAGCAAAAATTATTAACACTCAAGCAAATAATAGGCACATTGTATATGAAAATTAAAAACACCTCATACTGGCAAATTATGTGATAGACTTCCTGGTAAGTATACTCTAAGTGTGATGGTTTCAGGTGTTTGATTATTAACGACTTGATGGTGAAATTATTATTTGTCCTTAATTTCTGGTTTCTTTTATGCCAGGTACTCTACATAGAACATTTTTACACAAATTTTATACGTAGAAACAGGACAAACAACATAAATCATGTGACCTACTGAGAGAAAAAGAGAAATAATGACAGTGAAAAGGAAAAGAGACAGAAAGTTGGGAGAGACGTAGGGAGGAGAGTATGCTGTAAAAATATACCTGCCTATTTTTTCCAAGCATGATCTAGCTCATTGTCACTAGTAAGTAGAATATTATAGTTCATTTGAAATTTTAAAGAAGAAATGATACTAGACAAAGATGATACAAAGTATTTTGCTGGCACTTTATATATGCTGTCTTTTATAAAACACCTTGAAGTAACTCTAATTGTTCATGTGTTTTAGTAAGAACCGGAGTTCGATTATAAAAATTTGAGTTTTCATACAGCACAGCAGACTTGCACATTAACACTTTGGCTTAACCATAGATGTATTGTGACAGACAGAAAGAGGTAGAATGGTTGGTTCAGTAATCATGATGAAAGGTAAAACATAGTTCATTCTAAAAGTGTTGTTTTATAGGACAAACTCAATTGACTAGATCTTTGTTGATTTTATTGAAAAATTACTAACTTATTCAATCTATTTAATCCATTAGTTGTATCATTCAAATTATGGTACTTTTATATAATGGAATATTACTCAGCTGTAAAGAAAGATAAACTCGAGGCCTTTATATTTAAATGGTCACAACTAGA
>NW_004955404.1:19386371-19394733 GCF_000276665.1 Chinchilla lanigera | reverse complement strand
TATATCTGTTTTCATGAGAAGCCACTTTGAAGATATCAATATGTAATACAACCACCATTGTTAATTCGCTACCACTTTGTTTGTAACTCTGTATTGTCTGTATTGTGCTTGTGATATATTGTAAAATGTTGTATGTCTGTTAATGTTTCCCTCCTTTTATCTTTAAAATAAAAAAAAACAAATTCTATTGCATTAAATTCTTTGTATGAAGATTTTGATCATTTTACATAAACAAAAACATTTTATTTTAAAATCAGGATGATTAAAGAACACAAAAATCTGCTTTTAATGACTTTCTGAAACTGTGATCTACTACCACAAATTCTTCATTAGTATTGCTTTAAAACTTGAGGGCATGATATAGTTTAACAGTGTTGGTATTATATTCTAAACAAAGATTATGGTTAAGGTTTTACTCATTAAAATAAGATTATATTAATAACTTATCCAGAAGGCAACTTCCAACTATCTATATATTCCTAATAAATATTCAAATTTATAATAAATTTTACCACTGGCTAATTTCAAGAATATTATTAAAATTTTTCTCTAGTGATAGGAGTCTCAAAGAGTCATCAACGTTTATTGTAGTTATTATATCAAATATTATATTTACCATACCTTAAGTCATCATTTTCTCGTTTAATACAGATTATGATTAACACTTAGTCCTCGAATAAGTGAAAGTGATGTCTAACTTCTCTCAAAAATGATTTCAACACAGAATCTAATTGCTGTTAGTATGTATTGGGTTATACCAGTACATCATTATCCAATATCTGTGCATCTCTGTTTTACTGTCATGAATTTTAACTGTTTACAGAAACACAACAATAGTATACCACAAATACATTAAGAACTCATTTTTTCTTTGTTTTTTATAAGCATTAATGAGATAAAAGATCCTGAATTCAATATGTATCACCTTACAATGGTGAATAACTTTTCTAGAAAATAGCCTTACAATGGCTATAACTTTTCTAGAAAACCAAATTCTGGGCCTTTCGTATTAAATATATCTACTCTCTTAAATGTCATCTTGTCCTCTCTTCTCAAGTATGGACAATGAGATTCTCATTACTAAATAAAAAACACTTCAAAGATTTTGTGGACAAAGTTTTAAGGAATTTACCACATTCAATCATAATTTACAAAATGTTACTTTATGAATATTATTCAGTGGGGATGCTACATGGCCATTTCATCCTTAGTGCCATTAAATCAAATGGTTTATTGTTCAAGTCTCAGTTTTCAATTTCTGCATAAAAGTTTATCACAAAGTGGTTTCAAATAATATCCTATTTTTTTTTCCAGTTCTCTTTACTAGCATAGTGTTCAGGTTATCAGAAGCTTAAGGCCAGGTGTAGGATAGATTAGGAGTTTTATCTGAACGCTGAAGGGAAGAATCCCCTTCCAAGCTCGTTCCTACGGTGGACTGAATATTATTTCTTTAATCTTGAAAGTAAGGTTCCTGAGTCATTGCTGTCAACATGAATCTTCTCTCTGTTCTGAAAGATTTCTTAGATTCCTTCTTCTATTGTCCTTCCTATTTGCAAACAATCAGCTTCCTTCTCATATTTCTACTATGTACAACTGTTTCTTTCATCATTCAGAAAAACTCTGAATTCACACAGAATATGTGATTAGGTTGAGTCCACCTGAGCATAGCTTCCCCCTTGTTTTTCATTTAAAGTAGCATAAAATGAAAATGATATCATGAGGTGAAAGTCCTGAAGAAAAATTCTACCTACAGCAAACAATGCATCTTCAGGTCTCCGTAATTCATATTCCTAGCATATACAAATTCATTCAATGCTTCTCAAAGCTTCCCTCAGAGGGCCTAGGGATTTAGCTCAGCGGTAAAGCGCCTGTCTGGCAAGCGCAAAGTCATGGGTTCAGTTCCCGGTACCGGAGAAAAACCAAAAAAAAAAAAGAGTTTCCCAGGGACTCCTGCCACAGTTAAAAATTAAAAACATATTTTTACTATAAGTAACTACTAATAAAATGATGATAGTGTATTAGTTACTGTTATTATTAGTTATAAAATTTGTTTTGTTTTTCCTAAAATAATTAAATCAGCATTTTCAATGAGTGTCAAGAACATGAATAATTCTTCATTGACTCTCAACTCTGTGATGTAGACTGTAGATTCTCATCTCTGCCTTCAGTGTTCTTAGTGCCACTCTGTGATTCTCCTTTTTGTTTGACCTCTAGGTGCTCGATTATACTCTTCAGGTTCTTAATAGCAGAATGTGTGCAAAAAGAGAAGAGTTTAGGAAAGAACCGTTAAACTGTAAATGGTTAAATGAATCAGGATGTGATAATTTTGGTAATGATCACCCCAGTTTAATAGATCCACTGTCAGTAAAATGTGCTTCAGAGAAGAAAATAGAGGCTCCGATTGGGCAACCATTTAGATGGTCTCAGAAGGATGAAAAGGTCAGAGTATTTCCACCACACGGAAGGCTTTTTGAAGAGATTAGCTATTTGATTCATGATTGTCTCAGCCATCTCAGCAGAAGCCACCTGTAGGGATGGGATTATTGAAGAAAGATCTATGGAGAGGTCTTTTGTAATGCAGCAAACCCATAGGGTGTACCCACACACAGGGCAGGCCCACAAGGTTCTTGAGAGTATTCGACCACCTGCAGCACTGAAAACCTGGGCTAAAAGGCACAGAGCTCACGTGACACAAAAGATGGCTGTTGTATTCCCAAAATTCTGCAGGCAGAAAATAGCCTCATCAAAATTCTCAGCAGGAAAGAAGCTGTCCTTCAAAGAAAAGAAAAGATAACTGTGAGATGGAGATGTAGGCCCAGAGTGCAGGGCCAAGAGCCACAGAAGATTATTCTGAGACTTTGAGTCTTAATAGTGTTTTCATAGCTGGGATTCAAAATTGCACACCACTACTGACCTTCCCTTTTCTCACATTTTGAATGAATATGTTTATAACTGTTGCTCTATGCCTGTATTTTGCTACAGTTTTGAAGAAAAATGGCTTCCTTTATAGATTTGGAATTGTACTCCAGGAAGTTTAAATTATAGCCCTAAATCCAGACATATTTGATGATTTGGGTGATGAGATTTGAGGCCTTTGAGATGATGAAATGTGGACAGGAATTTTGGCATTTGACTGCATGGTTTGAGATTTTGGAGGATTTTGGGGGAAAATAAATGTATTTTGTATGTAGAAGGGGAGTAAATCTTTAAGACCACTTGGCAAATTGTTGTAAGCGAAAAGTATTGCCCACATCTTAGGTCTTAAAAAAACTAACATTATTTTCTTATGTGGAAAGAAACAACTATGCCAATTTGATTAAGTGTGATAGGGATATTATCCTAGGTCAGTGATGGCAAACCTTTTAGAGATTTCAGTGATATAAACAGCCCACCATGGCATGAGTGATTTCTATCACTGTCCTAAATGATATAGATACAGTCAGTGTAATTCTGTAGTTCTTTATATAAGAAGGCAGATAGATAAGATTCAGAGACAAGATAATATAATTCCAGAAGTGGAGAAGTCAAGGTAGGGGAGCATTTGAAGACGCTATTCTTCTGGCATCAAAGGTGAACGAGAACCATGGCTCAGAAAATCCAGGCAACATGTGCAGTGGAAAATGCAATCACATACACACATCTAGAGCCTCCAAAAATATATACACAGCATGCCTGTACCTTAAAGATAGAGCCTCTGATTTCTGATTAGAAGGGTAAAAAAATGTTATTTTAAAATCATTATGTGGAAATTTGCTATAGCCATAATAGGAACCTATACTCCCCATTTTCTAGAAGCTAGTTAGGAAAGAGAATGAAAACCTCCTTTCATTTAATATTTATCAGATCTTTCAGAACAAGCTGACTTTGCTTGTGATTATATAACTTTCATAAGAGTCTTATAAGATTTGTGTGGATTTTATATATCTTTATTTTATTTGGAAAAAATATTGCTCTTGGATATTTCTAAAACAGTACCTCTTTTATTCTATTAAATCTTCCAGAGTTATGAAATTCAATGTCTTAACTTTCTTGGATACCCAATAGTTCTAGTGAGATCTCAGGCACATTGTTAATCTCTTCCCACTGGATTTTCTGGTCTTTTGATCTTAAATGGTTTCAGTTTGTATACTGGGGTAATCTTTATGATTTTTTTTCCTGCAGCACATTAATGGAAATTGCATACTAATTTAAATTGGGGTAGACTGAAATTTTCTTATATCAAGTCCTCACTTTATTCTGTTTAATAGTTCTTTGGCAACTTCCAAAGACAGTCACAGATTTTAGGCCTTTGCTACATTTTCAAAGTTGTGCAACAGGTTACCAACAATTTAACATTTGTAGTAGTATTAAATATACACCTCACACAGGCTTTAAGTTTGGCACCCTGGTCTGGGTTCTCTGCTTGTGTCACCTAACACTGAAAAACTCTCAAACTGAGCAAGCTCACTGATGGTGCACAAATAATCTGGTCCCACGTGGCTCTAAGTTTGCAGCACTTGTCTCTGCAGGCTGTCAGGTGGGTTCTGTCTTGAGTTGTTCTCACAGTTCCAGCCTGCCTCATTTCTACTGTCGTTAGCTAGAGAAAACGGCTTTTAAAGGCATCATTTAATGTCGTGTAACATAAGCCCAAATGTCATGTCTCAGGGTGAAGCTCACGGAAGCCATCCTAAAATCCTGCCTGCCACACATGCACGAGTGTGTAGCTCAATGATTTGAGAGATCAGTGTATCTTGGGAAAGTCACAGTTTTATCTGTAATGAAGCTGATTTCCATGACTGTTCGTTCTTCCATTGGCTATATGAACAGACTGTGTTCCTCAGGCTTGTGATTCTACAACAAAATATCTGAGCTAATCAACTTCAAAAGAAGAAAGATTTGTTTTGGCTCACAGTATTGGAGGTTTCAGTCTCTGGCCCATTGACCTTATTGCTTTTGGGACTGGGATGAGGCAGTTCATGGCAGGATCACATTGCAGAGCCAGGAAAGGAGAGGGAGCAATGTCCCCTTCAAGGCCATTCACCTTCTTACAGAAGACTTCCAAGCAGGCCTCATCTCTCATCCTGTTACTTTTCAGATAGCATCACAGACTGGGCACAAAGTCCTTATCATATGGGACCTACTAGGGACACTTAACCAAATCATAGCAAATGAATATAAGGAAACTTCATTATCAATTAATTCACATGCACCAGGCTTCAGATTCTACATTAGTTACTGCATGCTATCAAGGATTAACCAGGTGTGGTGTCACATGCTTGTAATCCCTGTACTCAGGAGGCTGAGGCAGGAGGATAGATGCAAGCTCAAGGTCAGCATGGCCTACACAGTAAGTTCAAGATCAGCCTGAACTACATAGAGAGACCCTGGATTAAGAAAAAGAGAGAGAAATCAAGTACTAATGACTATAACATTTCCATTTCAGTTATCCAACCCTCCCACAAAACTACTTATTAAGTTATTTTAATTTAGCAGCTAGGATATAGAATTTACTTAGAAGGGATAATTTGTGGCCATTCTCTGCTGTGTCCTTACATCAAGCTTAGCTTTAAGCAACTTGTTCTAATTTTTATATATTTAAAAAATCATAGTAATAGGTGAAGAAAACACTTATATGTTTTCTGGGAAAGTGTTGTAGAAATGGTACATATTGCAGACCTCACCCATTGCAGGATTCCTGGATGTCTCACAAACTGATCAAATACATCACATTCATAATGACCTCCACAGGCAAAGAGAAGAGTAGTGATAGCATGTGTGCGGCTTTTGTTCTATAAGATGCTGTTCATATACAAAATCTTCATCTTATATAATTGTGTAACATTGCTCAATTACCTGTTACCAGTGAGTCTTGCAAAATTGATGTTTAATAGGAAATTGCCATCAAAATATACAATGCTTTCCAATGACCTTCTTCCTCATTGGTAATCAATTTCAAACATCTGTGAAAACAATGCAATCAAGCAGATAAAGTCAGGTCGAAAGTGCCTCAAAGTCCTAGGCTGAAAGGACAGGAGAGTCCAGGCTTCAATCATGTTCACTGAACAATAAACTTTTGACCCCATGCAAGTTGGGAACTCTTTGTCACATATTGAAAGCTTAACCTCGTTGAAACTTGCTACGTCCTGTTATTTATATGCTGAGACCTAGAGCACTTGTTAGAGGAGAGCATTCTAACACTGTACCTAGCCACAGGGGCATAGAGACCCTAAGGCCCTTCCTTTCCCTACAGTACCTTTGCTCCTGTTCTTTCCTTCCTCTCTTTCTGAGATGTGCCAAGCATGCATTTCTAAACTGTACAATCTCTTCCTTAAAAGACAGCTTGCTACTCTTCTGGCATCCGTGTAAATTCCTGACAAACAACTAATATAACCTCCTTATCAACTTGTAGCATTTATTTTAAAATTGTATGAAATTTTAGTATTCTTGTGCACATATTTAGTGTATCTGAATCCTTGTCTCATGAGCTGTCACTGTGACCGGTCCAAATAAACTTTTCATTTCTTAGTCAGTGTATGCCTCAGTTTCTCTTAAAGGTTCATATCTGTTATTGAGTTAATATGAGACAAAGTAAAAATCTTGGTAAGGAATTAAATATTTATAATATGAGTGTAATCCTTTGCATTACTTTTTTTTGGTATTTTATATCTTGAGTTATAAATCTGGTTAATGTTATATTAGCTATTTTCCGAGACTGAGCTATTAGAAAATTTTTCTTAGAAAGAACCTATGCAATGTGATTTTACTACCTGATTACATCTGAGACTATGAAATGTGTCACTTATGGGTCAGAGGCCAGCCTTAGAGTTAACGTCTACACTTACACACACACACACATTCACTCACCCAACATATGTCTCCTCACAATCTTGTATTTTAAAAGGTAACATAAAATGCTCAGGAAAGACATAAAATGCATAGTAAAAGTGGATTAGTATAATAAGAGACAAAGTCAGTTTTCATTTATTTAGGAAAAATTAAGATGTTATATATTTTATAATACTATGATAAAGATTTTTAGTCAGAAAAATCTAGTATTTTATAATACTATGATAAAGATTTTAAGTAAGAAAACAGAAAGCATCATCTGAGAAGTAAACTGAAATGGAACACACTTTTCAAAACAACACATGGACATGTAAAAAATGTAAAAAGTAGTGGAAGTTGATAGGGTCTGGTCTCCTGAGAAACTGAGCAATGCGTATTCCCCAGCTTATAAACAAGGAATAGAATAGATCAATACCAGTCAGAACCTAAAGTCTGCAGTGGTATCAGGTTAGAAGAATAAATAAAATAGATTACACTGTTACTTTGTGAGCAAGTTCCTCTTCAATGTGAGAGATTTTTTGAAACATAAACTTAACTCCAATGACCAAGATGTGAGCTATAATTTCCAAAATAAAAGAAGATTGCTAAATATAAGCATTCCTTTGAAGACTTTCATTTCAATATAAATTTTATAAGTGTTGAAAATTGAGCCTTTAGAATTCTCAATTATAAGCAAGAAACGGAACCACTTTGGGCAGTTACTAATAATTTTCTTATATAAAATGGAAATGTCAAAGGCAGAATAATTATTCAAGAAGTCATTCATGAAAACTTCTTAGATGCCACATTTACTTTCTCAGAAGACTCATAATGTAACTGAGAGATGTACTACATTAGGACTTCATTCTTCAAAAGACACAGGAATGTAAAAATGAGAGGCATTATGCATGATATTTTTATATAACCTGTAACTGATGAAAAGACAGATATCCACTGAAGATCTTCAAAGTAAAACAAGACTACAAATGTAGGTGTTCATATGAAAGACTTTGAATTTAGATCTTATAAGTATTGCTATTTAAATTCTTGAGACTGCTCAATTATAGCCTTCCGAACATACCAAAATTGTTTCTAAGTCAAGGAAGATATGTAATTTAATTAAGAACTGGGCAACAATTTGAAGAAGTAGGTGTTCAAAGCAGGTGTTATTATCTTACCAAGTAGACAAACAATTATGTGAATTCAAGGGCAGAAGCAACATTGAGATACTGCTACACACTCACTTGAATAAGTTAAGGATAATTTTTGCAAAGTTAAATGTTGGTGCAGATATTGACCTATAAGATCTTTCTAATACTATTGATGAAAATCAAAATGGACTACTTAGGGGCTGGGGTTTTAGCTCAGCGGCACAGTGCCTGCCTTGAAAGCGCAAGGTCGTGAATTCGATTACTGGTACTGGACAATAACCAAAACAAAACAAAACAAAACAAAAAAGAATTCTCTCCAAAATGGACTACTTGATAAAATGAAAAGAAATGTTCTGGCTAAGTTAAGCAAATACATATGGTATATATTATATTATATATTAATATAT
>NW_004955404.1:19316540-19386261 GCF_000276665.1 Chinchilla lanigera | reverse complement strand
ACATAAATATATATAAAACTGTACATATCTCTATACATATAGCTATATCCCATGGAAATATGTATAAACCTTAATGAAAAGCTCTGAGTAGGAATTATTATTATTACATTATTTATAATTGCCAGAAACTGAAAACAATCTGGATATCCAACAGTAAAGTGACTAAATGATAGAGTAAAATGCTACACATTAAAAAAAAATGCAGATGTAAATTGCACCCAAAATAATGCTTAGCTAATGAAATCAGATTCAAAGAATGTACATTTTATTATTCCTTTAAATGAAGTGCAAAAATAGCCAAAATATATGTATGGAATTAGAATTCATCAAAAGTTTGCCTTGGAGAATGTCCAAGCAGATATGACTGGGAAGAGGCAAAAGGCAGGTTTCAGAGGTGGCAGTACTGTAACTCCTGGCCTGCGTGGCATTTACATGGGTTCAAATTACATTAGTGCATTGAGATGTAGGTTATGAATAAAATTTGTCCTTTTCTATACATAGATTTTAAAGTGTTATGACTAAGAAATACCTTATCGTTTTGAAAAAACTTTTCTTGGAAGAAAATATAGCCAATTTTCCTCAGTATAGTAGCATTTCTTTGCTTTGTGCATATTATAAGTAAAAAATTCAATATTAGAAATTTCTTTACATGTTGTCTACAATATTTGCTGACATTTACCATTAAAAAAATGAGTAATCTCTCTGTCTAAACACCAATACAGCTTTCTGAACTTTATTTTTCTTCATAGGTTAACCTTTACGTAACACTAGAAGAGATAAAAATTAGACAGCATGTTTATATCAGCTTGATAGGTGTTGAGCAGTAGGTAAAATTTTGTCAGATATAATAGTGTTGGTCATGGTAGTGTGTGATTTTAATCCCAATTAATTAGGAGGTTGAGGCAAGAGGATTACAAATTTGAGGCCAGATGGACCAACTCAGTGAGATCCTCTGTAAAATAAAATTAATGAATGGCTGGTGTAGAGAATTTGCCTAAGAAGCATGAGACAATAGTTTCTATCTCTCTTACTGTAAATAAACAAACATAGAGTGGGTTGTTATAAATTTTGAGATACTATGCTTTATAATAGTTGAAAATATGACGTTTGCAGTAAGAGAGGAAGACTTAACCCAAACATTAAAATGGCCCGTCATGCTCTAATCCATAAGAGTTATCTTTGACACTTTCTTTTTTTTGTATTTAATTACATTCTTTTTTGTTTGCAGAACACAACTGCAGGTGAAAGTTCAGTAATACAATAATGTTTACTAGGTTTGGCTATAAATAGCTAGCCTTCAATGGATGTGGTTTCAAGATTGAATAATTAACTGTTTTAGATTTCAAGGCAGTGAGAATGAACTAACATTAGAGACCAGAATGGTATTAGACTAAGGCACTTAGTGAGGGATCTGTTATGCAAATCTTTAGCAATATTTACCTGGAATGAAATGCCTGCTGAATTCATAATTAAGGAGGAGAAGTATTGGCTGAGGCAACTTATGTGCTAACCCCACAAAAATAAGCCTTATGAAATGGAATAAATACTATTCACAGTATTAAAGATTGAAGGAAAAACAATTTTTTCAATTCCATCCACCAACCATACAGAGGCTGTAAGATTCTACGATGGCCACTGAAGGTTATTGTCCAAAACCACACAGACTCTCTCCCTGGTGGATGATGAATTATGATATAGATTAATTTACAGACTTCCAAGATTTCTCTTGTCAAAGCTATTCATTGGGAGAAATGAGACCTAATAGTTGAATGACATTTGGATGTATTCAAATAATTCTGAAAACCATAATCTCAAAATTCAGCTGAGACTTTTCAATAGAAGAGACAGTTACTCCCTCACTCTCTGATGAAATCTGTCTTGCATTAATTGGAAATCCATTAGGACCTCAATTTAAGTGACTATTTTTAAAAAGCCTGTCAACTTTCTTCATGTTTACCAGTCCTGGAATCCAATGTATAATTTTATTGAAATCTCAGCCTATCTCAGAGCACCAGCTCAAATGTCAAACCTGGGATGTCAAAAGTCATGTGATGTTTTCAGATTCATGTCTTTGAAACAGTGGATCATTTTTGAATTAGCTAAGCTAAGAAGAATGGAAAATATATGCCAAGTTCAAAACATTATATCTAGGAATGTCTTTCTCTATATTACATCTCTGAAACATGCTCTATTGTAGTGTACACACCATGTAATTAAGTTACTGGAATTATCTAAGAATATTCAAAAATTGTTCTGTCCTAAATAGCATTCAGCTGGTGAAACTGGCTACGAAGCAAATGAAGTGTAGCTAGTCCAAATCGAGATGTATTTCAGGTGTAGACTTCAAATTGGGCTTGGAAGTCCTACTGCAAAATAAATGTAAAACATTAAATTAAATATAATGTAATGATGCTTGTGTCTGGTGGTCTGAGCAACTGATGTGAAGGTAACAATATGCAATGGATTTATAAGGGTGAACTCCTACCATCTTGTCAAGCAAAACTCTGTATTATCTCTAATGTTTTATCGAAGAATTACTTTCTTATTCCCTTTAATGGTTTGAACAATCTTTCATTCTTACATCTGATAATCTGAGCAATGTAGTTGAGGATAGCAATATGCAATGTAACAACCAGTGTTGATTTGCATTAATTTGTCTTGAGACCCTGTGTCACTTTGAATGTTCTTGATTTGATTTGTTTATGTTCGAGATACTGGTATGCTGCTATTGTTCTATTTTTTTGTTTGTTTTTTTCTCATGTACTACTCTCTTTAAAACAACAAAAAAAAAGAAACATATATAACATACTCACAAAAATAAATAAATTTAATGTCATGAGCATTATATTGGTTACTTGTTGAAGTGGCAATACTGTGGACATATTATGAAAATATATTATTAAAACTATCTTTACATATTTTAGATGGCTTTTTCATTTTTCTAAGGTTCTGTGGATTTAATTCAAGGCCTTGCACAAGACAGGCATAGTCTCTATAACTGGGTTATATCCCCAGGCCTGTTTACATTTCTTTTTTATCTATGAAAGAATGTAAAATTCACTAGGTGATTAAAAACATTTGTATATTTCCTAGGTGAATAACAGTATGTTGTATTTCTGGAAAAAAAGAACAAAAGATGGGATTTTGAATGTGTCTTTTTTATCTATTAGCTAAATCTTTTAAGAATACCCAGAAGTCACTTCCTTCATCAACACTGAGAACTCCAGTAATGAGGAAATACCCCCCAAATCCTTTTTAAAAGCTCAAAAGGATTCTGAAATCCCTCAGTATAGGTGGGAATTATAGCCATTGAGTTCCTAAGGGAATGATAAAAGGCATCCAGTTTTACAAGATGGTGGCTGATTCTCATACTAACTACAGTGGGCAGCAAGGCCAGTGCAAGGATCACTGTCTTAGAGTCTTTGGGTCATCCTTCAACATGCAGCCTTTGCTAGAAGTCATCAGCAAATGATTCTGCCTCTTCCAGTCCGTAGTGTACAGTTAATACCAAACAATAGGTACATGAGAGACGTAAACATTGGGTTACCTGCTTTTCGATGTTCAGCTTAAAGCACAAAGCAAAACTAATTCCACCTGAAGTGATAAAGATACTTTCTTTTCCTCACACTAAAACTTTATACAGACATCTTACTTACTCCAGACAGAACTTCCTTTCCTTAAAGCATTGCTTTGTAAAATCTGTGATTCCAGTCTTTTTTCCACTATTTTGACATAGAAATCTTTTAAATTTTTCCCTCTTCTCTGATTTACAGTGTCTTTCTCAATGTCTGATAGCAATGTCTTTCTCTAGTCCCTGGGAGCCATTATTTTGAATTGTAATTACTGAGGGAAACTGGTTCTGTCTTCCTGTTTTTCTGGAAGGGTAAGAATCTAGCAGTTTTTGTGAGAGGGCAGGAGCAGGCATGGTCCTCTACATTGCAAAAACTGCTACCTTTTGAAAATTACCTTCCTATCATACCAGAAAGCTTACTTCCTTTGTAAGTAAAGCAATTAACAAATATAAATCACCTGTAATCCATGCACAACAAGTCTGAATAACTCTCTTACTGTTTATCTAGTGAGATGAGTTCAGGCTAAATTCTGTCCCTTCTCCCCTATTTCAGTGGTATTGATTAAGGTCTTCTTTGTTCTTTGCATTTGCCCTGTACAATTTTGGTTTGACACAAAATTCTACACTACTGTCATTGTTTTAGATGCTTAGATTAACTGTTAGTCCATGGTCTTATTATGTCATGGAACCAGTATACAATGAGAGGGAGAGAGAGAGAAAGGGGAGAGACAGAGAGGGAGAAGGAGAGGGAGAGAGAGTGGGGAGGGAGACAGAAAGGAGAGAGTGAGAGAGAGAATACTAATATGATTATTTTCCTAATTTAACTTTTTTAAACTTCTGAGTGTGAGGATGAATGTATGAGGAATTCATAGGATATTTACTCTGTCACCGTGTAGCAATATTTGAGTCATAGCTAATAAAAACTGTAGTAACCCAACCTAAGTAGGGCTACTGAAAATTTTGATTACTATTGGAGGGAGATTTGAGCAGTGCTAGAAGTTACAGAACAGTAATCTTATGACACACAGTCAGGTAGTTAGTGCAGAAAAGCTGAGGACCAGAGGAATATAAAAACAGGAAAAATGAATATGAGAAAGGTGATTGAAGAGGCTTCTTGCTAATTTTAACGATAGCTTAGTGACAAGATAAGGAAACAGGAGCCGTATTAACCACCCATATTTTCTTCTCTGGTCTCAGATTTGCACTCATCCTTCACTGCTCTGCAATTTGCCTCTGATAAAATTTTGCCTAGGGGACCCGTTTATGTGAGATTGGAAGGAGGGAGAATTTAGAAACCGTGTGTTTTCTTTCACCTTTCTTTCCCCAGCAAAGTCTGTGGTGGGTAATGGCAGCTGACAGCAATCTTCAGCTACACAGGTATTGAGTGTAGTAGCTCCATGTAATGACAGATTTCAGCTTGTGGGTTCCAGCGGTGTCAGTGTGTCTCTGAATCTCTCACACAACAAAGCAGTGTTGTGATTGTGGATATTTTCTATACAGCTCTCATTTTATCCTGCGAGTCCTGCAAAGGTTTGTTTCTGTAGTCAGTGCTTTTTCTGGTAGATACAGGATGTCTAAAATGAGCACAATGTAATGCAGATAAATTCAGATTGATTAATGAATGAAACAAAAGGAAGTCCCATGTTTCATTATTGAGATCGTAGGTATCTGTAAAAAGCAAAAATGGAAAAAAGACACAAACAATCTTACAAGGAATTATAATTTATATCACAAATAGGTATGCTAATCTCATTAATAACTCTTACTAAAATAATTACCACAACATGTTTAATTATTAATAAAGTCTGTTAACCTGGTTCATGCAAAAAATCTGTGCATGTCACCATAATTTAAAAAGCCTGTAATATTTAATACGGTATTATTTTGAAATATTCTTATGATTTTAAGTAATGTTGCTTAATTGCTTTTTGAAAGTAATATAATATTATTTTTAAAAAATTAACTTTTTAAGAGATTGCATATAGGATTACAAGGAAAAAGCGATAACCTTTGAAACTGTGAAGAAAGCCTGAGTGATAATTTCAGAGGGAATAAAGCAAACCTTTATGAGACTGAGAAACCTGCTGGGCACGGTAATGCATGCCTGTAACCCCAAAACTGGTGAGGCTGAGGCAGGAGGATCATTGAGTCCAAGGCCAGCCTGAACTGTGTAGTCAAACCTTGTCTCAGAAAGACCAGAAAGAGAAAGACAGAGAAAGAGAGAGAGAAAGTTGGAGAAAATTGTGAGTTTGAGAGAGTTGGAGAAAACTTCTTAGGAAATTCCCAGAACAATGGAAAATATACAATTGCATGAGATTCAAGCCAATTTTGCCTTGTGTTTCTGGGTCAGGTTTATTACTAGGATACCTATTTCTTAGATTCATCATGGATCAGTTGATCTAACATGCAGTTTTTCAGCTACATATCAAATAAATCAAAACTGTAAAGCTTTTCATAACAGTAGGGATTGGTGCTAAATTGCTTTGACCCCTGCAATACATTGTATCTCAAATTTCTAGACTCATTTTAGAAAAATGCAAATATTTTGTCAAGGAAGTGTTCATGTGTACAGATGTCAGTTGCATGATGGGGTTAAATGTGTTTGAATCATGCACTGTTGGAAAGTATCCATCTTAGAGAAAGTTAAGAATATTAACATACAAATAATTTTAAGTGCTGAGGATATAGGTCAGTAGTATAGCACTTGCTTGTAACTGTGAGAATCTGAGTTCAGACCCCAGAATGGCCCCTCCCAAAATAACTCTTTTTTAATTTTACAAAAAAAAAACTTTATTTCCTTTTGCTGAGGTTTTTTTTTTTTTTTTTTTTTTTACTTTGTGGAAAAAAAGGTAAAACAGAATTTCTTAACAAAATAACAGAAGACTAACAATGGTCAACAATTAATTGCACATTGTTATCTTTAAAGTAGTTGCTCAGAATACAAGATACAGCCATAAAAATATATCCAATCAATATTAGCACAAACGTTACTTTTGAATGACCTAAAAGACACTAATAGTTTAACTAACTTGCATTTTTTCCCTTTTCCCTTCCATCCTTTTCTCATCTTATTTCCTTTTTCCTGTGAACAATTTGTTCCTTTTCACAATATCTATTGCGCATTTTAGATCTTATTGACTCTTTCAGTTTCTCAAACCAGGGAGACAATATGATGTTTATACATGTGAGTCTTATTTATTTCAGTTATGAGCATTGTCTCAGATTGAATCCATTTACCTCTGAAAGTCTCAAGTTTGTCCTTCTTTGTGGTAGAGTACTATTTTATTATGTAATAATACTACATCCTTTTTAACCCTTCCTCAGTTGGTAAATATTTGGATTGTTTCCAAGGTTTAACTATTGCAAATTGTGCTGCTATAAACATGGATACATATATATCACTGTGGTATGATGTTTTTAATTTAACTTTAGCTGAGTGCATAGTGATCAACACGGGTCTAGTTTTAGTCTTTGGAATACAGAGACAGTTTTTCCAGCATCATTTATTAAAAAGGTTATCTTTCTTCCAGTGAACATGTTTTGTCATGCCAGAAATTCCCCCGACATAAGTTGGGCTATATTCAACAAGAGACCAACTTTATTGAGAATAAACCAGAGTTTATTTAATTTGAGGCTAACCACCCTTCCTCCCATTTGCCAATCAGGGAAGTGGGCAAGAGGGCCTGCCTTCATTCCACCTTATATACATTATGGTTTCCATGGTAACAGATTGAGATGTTACATTCGCTGATCCCAGTGGCCATATGGTCTTTCTCTCATCCTATGGGACCCCAGGTCAGTTTCAGACCGCATGTCTAACCATGATAGATATTTTTCCCATTATGTTCTGTTTGTCTCCTTTTTTTTACAACCTATGCATTTCTTTAGGGTTACAATGTTTACCTAGGGCCAGGAGATGAAACTGCCCAGGGCAGGGTCACAGAGGGTTACCTAGGCCTAGGCGCCCCTTATCTCGGGAAGACAATCTGTGTTCCTTGGTCTAGGGAATTAGCTCTTACACTGTCCCAGAAGGCTTCCCAAGGCACTGCTTAGGCTTTTACTAAAACTATTTTATCTAAAATAGTATGCTAAGATTCATTGTCCCCTACAGTTTGGCCCTTTGTCAAAGATAACATTGTTGAGTATGTTTAGAGTTGTGTTTGCATTTTTGAATCTGTTCCACTGATCCAGAGGTCTTTTGTTTGTCTGTCTGTCTGTTTTTGCCAATACTATGCTGATTTGATTACAGTACCTTTTTATTATAATTTCAGGTCAGGAAGTGTGATGCCTCCTGTCTTGCCTTTGTTGCCCAGAATTGACTTTGCTGTTCTACGTCTCACCTGTTTCAAAATGAATTTTAGGAATGTTCTGTCAAGTTCTGTGAGGTATCCTAATGGTATTTTTGATCAGGATTGCGTTAAATCTGTATAACAATTCTACAATTAGGGCCATTTTTACTATGTTGGTTCTTCCTATCAATGAGCAACGGATATTTTTCCATTTTCTAATATCTGCTTCAGTTTCCATTTTCAGAGTGCTATAATTTTAAATATGTAGGAATTTTTTTTCCTTTGTTTGATTAATTCCAAATATTTCATTGTTTTGGATGCTATTGTAAAGGGTGTGGTTTCCCTTAGTTCTCTCTCAGTGTGTTTGATGTCTGTGTACAGAAATGCTATTGATTTTTGAGTGTTGACTTTGTATCCAGCTACACAATTTGCTGCATGTTGTTTGTTAGTATCTTATTGAGGGTTTTTATATCTTTGTTCATTAGGGAAATTGACCTGTAGCTCTCTTTTTTTAGTTGGGTCTTATTCTGGTTTTGGTACAACATAATACTTGTCTCCATATGAAGAATTGCTTCCCTTTCAATTTCATTAAAGAATTTTTGGAATACTGGCATTAAATCTCTAAATTTCTTGCCAATTCAGCTGTAGGTTATTAAATCTAGAAGTCTTCTGGTGAAGTTTTGGGGTCTTCTAGGCAGAGTATCATGTCATCTGCAAATAATGATAATTTAATTTCTCCTTTCCTATCTTAATTCCTTTTATTTCTCTCCCTTATTTAATTGCTCTGTGTAATATTTCCTGAACTATATTGAACTCATGTTTATTATATAGTTCTTCAAGACTCAGATTTTTCTTTGCTGGTAAGTTTTTTATTACATTTTCAATTTTATTGACTAATATTGCATTATTCAGAATTTTTATATCTTCTTGATTCAGCTTTGGTAGTTCATACATATCTAGGAATCTGTCCATTTCTTCTATGTGTTTCATTCTGTAAAAGTAAAGATTTTTGAAGTAGGATTGTTGATCTTGTAAATTTCCACAGGATCTCTAGTTATGTCACCCTTTTCTTCCTCATTTCATGAATTTGAGTGTTTTCTTCCCTTTCTTTTGCTAATGTTGGTTAAGGGTTTATTAACTTTATTTCTTCTTTCAAAGAACTAATTCTTCCACTCATTAATTCTTTGTATTCTTTCCTTAGTCTTAGTTGCATTAGTTTCTGCTTCTATTTTTATAATTTCCTCCTTGAGTGGCTTCTTTTTTTTTCTGGTACTGGGAATCAAACTCACGACCTCACACTTGCCAGGCAGGTGCTGTGTTGCTGAGCTAAATCCATGGCACCCTGTGTGTGGCTTTGAGCTTAGCTTGTTATTCTTTTTCTAGAACATTAGGTTGCTTACTTGTGCTCTTTATGTTTTCCTGACTTGAGAATTAACCAGTATAAATTTCAGTCTTAGAATTGTTTTCATTGCTTTGCACAGGTCCCAGTATGATATATCTGCATTTTTGTTTAATTATAGATGTTGTTTAGTTTCTTCTTCAGTTTCATCTATGACTCATTGATTGTTCAGAAGAGTGTTATTTAATTTCCATGTGTTTTTGTAGTTTCTGTAGTTTCATTTACCATTAATATCATTTCATTTCAGTATGGTCAGATAATGTGCATGGGACAATTTCAATTACTTTGCATTTACTTAAGCATATACTATGAGGTACTATAAATTTCATTTTATAGAACATCCTAAAAGCAACTGAGAAGAATGTGTATTCTTCGTTGGCAGCGGAACACTGTAAACTTCCGCTAAGTGCATTTGTCTGCATGTTTGGTTCAGTTCAGATGTTTCTTTGCTAATTTTTTGTCTGGTTGATCTAGCTATTTAGGATAGTGGGGCTTTAAGGTTGCCCATTACAATTGTGTTATTGCTTATTTACTTTTTATATCTATGAATTTTTGTTTTATATAGTCCAATGCTTCCTTATTTGGTGCATGTATATTTTTTATTGTTATATTTTTATTTTGGAGTTTTCCCCTACAATGTATGTAGTGACCTTCTTTACCTCTTTTGATGATTCTTGGTTTAAAGTTCACATTTCACATTGTCTGCAAACAGAATATCTATCCATGCTTTTTTTTAGTATTAAAGTATTTTGTTTGGGGTTTTTTTTATTTTTAAAGATAAAAAACAAAACACATTAACAAACAAACAGACATAAACAAAACAACACCCAAACAATAGAAGGAATACAGAGTTTCAGACAAGGTGATAGGAAATTAACAATAATTATTGTATTACATATTGTTATCTTCAAATTGGTTACTCAGTTAAACAAATTTAAGCATGTAAGATTGATCAAACAATTAAACATTAACTGTTCCTGCTGTTTTCTGGGTTCCTCTTGCATGGAGTCTTATTTTCCTTCCGAATTTCTTTTCGAGTTAAATGTGTTTCTTGTATAAAGCATGTTGTTGGATCTTGTTTCTTGATCCAGTCTACCAGTCTCTTTTCCTTGATTGGTGAATTGAGGCCATTTTCATTGATGTTTATAACTGACCTCAGGACTTTATATACTGCACTTCAAGATATTCCTGACTTGAGGGTTTGTGTTGAGAACTCTACTGTGATTCTGATGGGATTTCATTTATAGGTGATCTTTTTTGTCTCTAACAGCTCTTAATAGTTTGTGGTTCAGCTGAATTTCTGGGATTTTGTTCGTAATATGCCTGCATGTAAATTTATTTTGGTCATGGCTGATTGGACTTTTACATGCCTCTTCCAAATGTATGGCAGATTCTTTTTCCATGCTTGAGAAATTTTGTGTTATTACTTCTGCAAATTGTCTTTTTATATCCTTTGTGTTGACTCCTGCTTTTCCACTGACATTTATCAGTTTTATATATAAACATATTTTTTGTATTTTCTTGCAGGTGTTGAATTGTTCTTTCTTGATTCCTTACTATTTTTTAGAGATATTTTCTTTCATGACAGCTAGTTGCAAACCTGTCATTAAGGTCTGGAAATGTATCTTCAGTTTTGTGCAAGCAGTTTTTCCATATTCCAGTGGAATTTTAAATTCCCTGGATATTTATTTGAATCTATTTTATGTATTATTTTTTCCCTATATTGATTATTCTTGGTTCCCATCACTTTCCTGTTGTCTTCTATTTTTTTATCTCTACTCTAATTTCCTGAGCAATTCCTTTATTATTGTTTATATTTCTTTTCTTACCTGCGAGATTAGTTCTGATCTAATATCTTCTATCACTCATGGATTTGTTTATTTACTTCAGTTTATAACATTTCAGAAATTTCAGTTATGTGTCTTCCATTTTCCCCTATCTCATTGATTCCTTGACTTTTTCTGGCTGGGCTGGAGGTCTTATATTGTTTTTGATTCTTTATCTTGTCATTTTCTACTTAAAATTTTTTTATACTTTTTCTGTGTTGATCCTTGTAACTTTTTGAAGTAGGTAGCTTTATCACTAGTATCACGGGCTCTTTAGGAGAAATCTGCTCTTCAGGGATGTTTCTGTGTGTAAGAAATTCTTTGTTTGTGTCTCTTCCAAGATCCTATCTTCTCAATTAATTTAGAGTAAGATGTGGGAATCTTTTGGCTGTCCCCAGTCCTTTGGTGATAGGGTGTGGTGAACTTATTATGCCAGAGCTTCTCAGTATTGTTACAAAAGTGAAAACATCTAATTAGAACAGATATGACATCCCAGTTAAAGTAGTGTAATTAGCAGTAACAATAGTATCAATCACAGTTTAGAAACTGACAAAATGTGGTATTAATTTTGTGCCTTAACCCATATGATGAAAATTTACAGTTAAATAACAACAAATTGTTAATTGGGAACTTGTACTCAAATTTTCGCTTGGTAGAATGATTTTACCCTTAGGTGGGGAAATTTAAGAAGTATAGTTGATATAACAGATATAACTGAAAAGAAATAAAGTAGAAGCAAGTTAGAGGATAAAGCATACCCATGCAAGCCTTGGGAAACTAGAGAAAAGGAAATAATAAAAAGAATGAAGAAGTATGCAAGGGATTATCTGGTCAAGAGAAGCTGACCGGAAAAATTAGAGAGAGTATCCACTCATATGAAAATATTATTAAGTCTAGAGAGGTAAATTGAGGAAAGGGGAAAAGAAGACAAATAGATTAGAACAAAAATATAGATAAAAGACAAAAAAGAAAGTAAAGGAAACCAGCAAAGAAGGAAGAAAAATAAAATAAAATAAAAAATCAAAATTCCTCTGATATCCATTGAGAGCTCAAAACTACTAGATAACACTGCCAAGTCTGCAGTGAAGTTTGTGTAAGATTCAAGGCCGGTCTTGGCCTCCATGTGTAGGGTCCTGGAGCAAAAGTCTTCAGCCAGTACTTTCTGTATATCCCTTAGTGGCCTCCTACTCCTCACCCTGTTTCTCTCAGCATCTCTGTCCCATTACTGTGCTGCAGGCAGCAATTCCAAGTCCCATGCACCATTAGTGCCTTGTGATCATTGCTCAATCTTATGTGTTCCTCTTCTACTAGCAATTCTCTGTCCTTTCAGTTCATTTGTTTCATGCTAGGGTAGGATGCTGTGGTACGGTCTGGTGTGCTTCTCCTGCTGTTGCTTTCCATAGCTAATCAGTCCCAATTCTTACTTCTCTCCTGACATGGGGTGCTAAATTCCCATTTTTTGCTTTACAAGTTCTGTGGGCCATGTTGTAGTCTCTAACTTCCTTGAGTGAGATGGGCATGGGGTGGGGGGTGCTATGAGGTGTCTTTCTTCTCCTACCCTTAACACCATGGGGACATCCCAGAGCAGTAGTTCCAGGGTTCAAGGCTGTTTAATTCTCTGTGCCTCTCTAACCACAGGTCATGGAGAAGGTGTTAGATGTTCCACTTACTAAACACCTCTGTAGTCTTTAATCTTGTTCCAATTGGTTCAAGTTATCACTCTGGTGCACAAAGGGAAAGAGAAAGGAAGAAAAGAAAAGAAAAGAAAGAAAAGAAAAGAAAAGAAAAGAAAAGAAAAGAAAAGAAAAGAAAAGAAAAGAAAAGAAAAGAAAAAAGAAAGAAAAGGAAAGAAAAGAAAAATAAGAGAAAAGAAAAACAGAAACTGGCTGATCGTCAGGGCAGGATCAATTCACACATTCCTTTCTGTCAGCATAGTTTACTGCTGTACCATCCTCTATTTGGAGAATGGCCGAAGAGACTTGGGGCCTTATATCCCAAATCTATTCTGTATGGCTTGATTTATCCACACTATTTTAGTATATCTTTTCATTTGTCTTCTTTTAGGATTTCAAGTATGATGGGCAGTCATCCTGATCTGGTGAGCCACCAGCAGCTGTGTGGGCGGGCTGGCCATAATATTAAGTCCTTTATCTATATTTATTTGGTCTATGAGTCTCTTATTTCAGATTGACTTTGGTTTCAGGGTATACGTTTCAGGGTATATGTCCTCCCCTTTCTTCCAATTACCTGTGTTTTTAGTTGAATTTCTTTGTAGCTCTCAATAAGGCCCATCCTTTATTCAGCCATGTTGTCTCTTCAAAAGAACTTTTTGAAAAGAAGATTTAAATAAGTTTTTAAATGTGTATTCATCTCTGATGTCCATTTTTGAATTAGGTCTTTAAGTTTGTAAGGAGTTTCATTTTTTCAGTTATTTATATGTTCTAGATATTAGTCCTTTGTCTAAGGAACAACTGCATAAAAGTTTTTCCCACTTTATGAGTTGTCTTTCACTCAGTTGGTGATTTCTTTTACAATACAAAAGTGTTATGGTGGTTACATTGTGTTAACTTGAGGAGTCTAGAGGCTTGACTAAGTGACTCAGCAGTTCTACATCCTGGGGTGTAAAAGACATGCCCTTACCTTTGGGATATTGTTCCCTATGTCAATTTTAGAAGTTGAGAAAGTTAACTAAATGACTGTGCAGGGTTCCAGGGACCTTACTTTGTATTCATCCAGAGCCTGTGCAAGAGGAGGACATGGAGAGAATGTGAGTGCTACACGCCTCCTGGGTGAGGAAAGCCTGTTTACAATATAAGGGAGAAAAAGAGGCCTTTCTCCCCTTTCTTGCTGTTTCTGCTTTTGCTGTCTTCTGCCACCTGGAAGTGTTGCCACTGTGCCTTGTAACCCTGCCTTGGAGCCAGCTGATCATAGCCTGAAACCTCCAACAACTGTAAGCTAAATAAACCTTACCTTCCTTAATTCTGAGAGTTATGTATTTTGTCTCAGCAACGAGAGAAAAGTAACCAAGATAAAAAGCTTTTTAATAAGATGAGAGGCCAGTTGTTGATTCTTTGTAGTATTTCCCATGCAGTCATGAAGTCTTTGCCCATACTTATGTCTTCAAGGGCTCTACCTACTCTCTCTTTCAGAAAATTTGGAGCTTCTGCTTTAATATCCTTGATCTATTTTGATTTTAGTTTTGTTCATGGTGACAGACATGGGTCTAGTTTTAGTTCTTGGCATGTAGAAAGCCATTTCTTCCAGAACCATTTATTAAAGATGCTATGTTTCTTCCATTGAATATATTTGGCTCCTTTGCAGAAGATAACGTGGCTGAGTGTGTTTTGATTTGTTTCTGCATCTTCTAGTCTATTCTATTGATCCTTTGGTCTTTTTTGCCAGTATCATGCTGTTTTTATTATAGTAGTTTGGCAGTATAATTTCAAGACAGGGACTGTGATGGCCCCTGTTTTGCATTTATTGTCTATTTTTTTTTTTTGCTATTCTAAGTTTCTTCTTGTTCCAAATGAATTTTAAGATTGTTAATGGCAAATAAATTTATTAAAAAATATTCAACATCACTGTTCCTTTGAGAGACACAAATTAAAACAATAATGAGTTACCATCTCACTTCACAAAGAATGGCTATTATCAAGAAATGTACTAATACTAAATCCTGTTGGGAATGTGGGAGAAAATGAACCTTTCTCCACTGTTGGCAGGAATGCAGACTGGTGCAATCATTGTGGAAATCAGTTTGGAGAGGCCTCAAAAACCTAGGACTAGAAGTCTCATTTGACCAAGCTATTCCTTTCTTGGTATTTTTCCAAAAGATTTAAAAGCATCATACCACATAAGAGACCCATGTTTATAGTAGCACAGTTTGTAATAGTTAGATCTTTGAAACAGCACACATGCCTATCAGCTGATAAGTGGATAAAAGATGTGATTTTTTTCTATACAATGGAGTACTACTCAGACATAAAGAAGAATAAACTTGAATCATTTATAACTAAGTTAATGGACTTTGAGACCATACTCTTAGGTGAAATAAATTGGACAAATGTACCAATAATGTGTTGTCTCTCTGGTGTAAGAAATTAAAAGTGTAAATATGAACAAAAAATATATAATAAAATATTGTGAAATAGGAAGAAATTTTTCAAAAGGAAAGGGGAACTAGGAAGGGGAAAGGGAGAAAGGAATTAATGGAAAAGAAAAAAAATGAGAAAAGAAGGTTAATATGGAAATAAAGCTTTGTAAATAAGGAGCAGAAGAGAGGTTGAAGGGAGAGGAGAGGAATGGGAAAAAAGAGGACTCAAGATATAGCATGTACTGGGGGCTGGGGATTTAGCTCAGCAGCAAAGCGCCTGCCTGGCAAGCGCAAGGTCGTGAGTTAGGTTCCCGGTACTGGAGAAAAACCAAAAAAAACACAAAAAAAAAAAAAAAAAAAAAAAAAAAAAAAAAAAAAAAGATATAGCATGTACAGGTACACATTCCCTGTAATGAAGGTGATCATTGTGTATATCTAAATTGTACCGATAAACTTAGTAAAAATATGCTGTAAATATATATCTTCAAAGTTTACAGAAAGTAAAAATTAGTTCCATATCAGATACATTTACTCAATCTAATTATTTAACGTACTGCACCTTCAAAACAAAATCAGCTGAATACCAGCCTTTACCTGTGTGATTGGTGACCATATAAGCTCTGCTTCTCTGGAGGCTGTAATACATCAGAAGTTGGCAGTAGATTCTTGCAAAATGCAGCGTCAGGGAGTGGGCAAGGGAGTTTTAAATTGTAGTTCAACATACAGTAGGATTTCACACCTTGAGGCAAATAGAAGAAAGAAATTGATGAATGGTTTTGGGTCTGCCATTAGTAGTTAAATGTTGTCTCAAGGTTGCCAGTGGCTTGGAGGCCAGGAAGATTGCTGATAAAAGTCAATGGATCTTCCCCCTTGTGAAAAGCTTAGGTAAATTTTTTGACCACAAACTCTTAGGGAAAAAGGCATCTCAACAAATATAGATATAATTTTCAAAAAGCAACACAATTAGGTATTTAAATTTAGCAAAGCATACTTATGATTAAAATTGATTATTTGTGCAGGTTTTACTGGTCTTTGTAATAAAACCTGAGCTTTCTTAAAAAATGTAAGAGATCTTTATTTTTAAAATTACTTCATTAGTATTAATAAAATTACTTTCATATTTATGAAATTGTTTTAGCATTATAGAAAGAGCAGTTCTATTACAAGGGTCAAGTGGATTTTCTAAAAGCTCAATTCTGAGATGATATTTTATTTGAAAGCTAAGTTAAAAAAAAGCTGGTCTTTGAAGAGAAAAAAATTAAATCATGAAAAGTCAGTTTGGGACAGAAATGTGTATATGTGAGGTTCTGGAAGACAATCAGTATGTTTGAAGCTCAATGAGAAAGCCAGAAGGAAGTTGGACATGGTTGCAAAGATAATCAGAGGCCTGATTCTCCCTGTATAGGTGTAAAGGAAAATCACTGAAGAATTCAGGTAGAGTAGATGAAATCTATAATGCATGAAGACAGGGGTAAAGAGCTAGGAACTCATTATATAACAATGAGAGAAGTGCTAAGCTAGTGGGATTGGCCTCATAAGAGGTGATAAATTTTGAAGAGGAGGAGCTGTGATGCTAAAAATCTCAGCAACTTCAGGTGCAGAAAAGGTGGAAATCTTTGATTGAGAGGACAGTAAAAGGGGAAGAAACCATATTTCAAGGTACTTCCTTGTTAAATTCAGAAAAAATGTGAAGGGAGAGAAAAGACTGCATATTCCAATAGCAAAGTAGGGGATATGAAGAGGTAATAAATGTTTCAGAACAGAGAAGCTGGACAATGTATTAGATCACCGCATATATAGAAAATGGAGACAAGGTCTGGGTAAAGTTAGTATGAAACATACTCAAGTGAGACATGACAGAAACATTTATCTGCTAACATGGTAACAGATACAGTGATGTGGAGCTATTTTTATTGTCTTTGAGGAGAGAAAACAGCTCAGGAGATAGTCATTCCTGTTCTTAATGTCCCTTTATGGTCTGAAGCAGCCATACTACAAATGTAAGCCTCAAGAATGTCACGTTAACTAAAGGTCACAGTTCACTCAGTCAAAAAAGTTCCAGAGTCATAACTCAGATTAAAAAAAACATTAACTGAATCTTTCTCCTAAAACTTCATAGCGGTGTCATGCAATAATTTCCTCTCCATCTCTCACTTGGCTAATTAGGTAAGGTGCATCATTGGTTGTAAAGAAGGAGCCAATGTAAAAAGTCAGGCATATGGTATTCTCTAAAAGGCTGCTCAGGAGTTATATTTGATATTGGTCACCAAAAGTAAATTAAAATACAATGCGTATAAGCCAGTTATGCAAACTGGGATGAAATATGATTTTTCTAATGTTGGAACGCTGTCCCCAAATATTAGAGAGAAATGGTGGAAGTTAGTGTTTCCTGACTGCTGTTCCATTCATCCTTTATACTGACACAAAAAAAAGTCTTTATACAAAGAGATGTTTAAAAGCTCCAGGAAGCCAGGATATATTTAAAAGCTCTAGGAGAATAAAACAATATATTTAGGGAAGTGAGCAGAGTAAAATACAAATATACTTGAATAGTGCTTCCATTTTAATAATTAAATTTAATTCCATTTAATTCCATTAATAATTAAATTTAATTCCATTTAATTCCATTAAAATAATTTGTAAACCTGTTTCCTTACCATTTTATATTCTTCTTATTATAATTATTAAACTTATTACTTGTTATTACAAGTGATTTTTTAAATTTTTATTTTATTAGTAAATGTTTGCAGTACATTAAATTGACGTTCATATTCTTTTCAAAGAGAAAAAAGAAAAACTATAAAACCAAGTTTCAAAACAGGTTAAGAGGATCGTTACAACAGTTGATACCTTTCACACTGTTGGCTTCTTAGTAGTTCATCAGAGTATAAGATATAGGCACTATATCCTGTCTAAACATATTAGCACGAAACAGTCTTTTTAAGGAAATAAGAGAAGCAAACTAGAACATATAAAGTATTGAAAAAAAATCACTCCCCAATTCAAGACCCAATCAAAAAAGGGGCATCTGAGATGAATACGCACTTCTCAGATGAAGAAATATAAATGACAAATACTTACATGAAAAAATGTTCAACATCATTGGTCATTCGAGAGTTGCAAATTAAAACAGCACTGAGATTGTGTTTCACTCCAGCAAGAATGACTCTCATGAAAAAATCAACTAAATAACAAATGCTGAAGGGACTCTGGAGAAAAAGAAAACCTCCATTCTTGGTGGTTATGTAGACTGGTACAACCACTGTGGAAATCAGTGCAGAGTTTCCTTAAAAAATGAACGATACTTTCATAACAAATCAAACTCCACATAGTGATAGCAGTACATGCATTAAATAAGTATTTGACTTTCAAAGGCAAAACTTTCCTTGACCTATTTTTCCCTAAAAGCAAATAAAATTTTAATCAAATTAACAGATTTCTATTAAATTGAGCTGTGTTAATTGTAATATGTCATTCTTCAAAGAATATTTGACATGGCATCAAAGAAATCTAGTGTATCTGCAGAAATAAATGTATACTTTAATCAGGAAAATGACAACAAAGCTAATCTTTACTGGAGACTATAGCACCCCCATTAAGAAAAAATGCTTAGTTATATCAACCATAAAATAATGCCTACAAATGCAATTACAATTACAAACATTGTGTCCTATTTAAAATAGGTTCATTTTAATTATAGAATAATACAGTAGCTAAGGTTAAAACTTGTCAAGTTGCTTGTGATAGTTATGCCTTATCTTATAAACAGCTTCTGAGTTCAGAAATAAGATATTGATTTATGTTTAATCAAGGATTAATGATCACTTTAATTAAAATACTTTAATGTAATTAGCTGGGAATTTTTATGGTCTACTAAAATTCCCATTTCAAGTCTCGGGCTTCACAAATTTAATGGAAATTATTTTGTGGGGAGGGCTTGTCACTTAAAATTCTTCTTGTACTTTGGGGTACATGTCTATCCAACATTATTGTACTCAAGGATGTGATAAAAGATTCCCTTGGGCTCTGATTTTTCTCTTTCAGTGTGTTTTTTTTTTTTTAAACCCACATGTATTTCTATAATGCAATTATTCTCAGATGTCTCTTTTGTGGTATTGAAGACAAAATAGATGATGAACCACACTGTAGCATCTTTTTGTAATGATCCTTTCAGAAAATTGTGTATATCTGATAGATAAAGCATATCCTTGTCAGATTATCATAAGAATATCTTGCTCATTGTATTTCTTTTTAGAAGTTTCTGGTTAAAATTAAATAATTGGTACATTAAGGATAGCTAAGTGGTATGTTAAGGAAAGCTAAGTTATTTTGTTGCTGCTTTATAGTTTTGGTGTGTATTGTTTATGAAATTGGAAATATTTTATTATCTCACTAATGATGATTTATGATAGTCTAGCTACACATCTTTCAGAGCACAATGTATACTCTCAAATAAACAAAGGTGAATTATATTGTTGTTGTTTCCTACTGCATCTTTCTAAATCTTTTACTCTCTCTTCAAAAAGTTGTTCCTTTTTAAAAATGTTGGAAAAAATAGGTGACCATCTTTTCCACCTCCTTGCTAACATATGTTGACTTCTTGATGAGTTAATTTTCTTGAAGTCTGATCTGGTGATTCACAGGGTTATCTTTTTGCTGTTTTCAATGTTCTTTAATATTTAAAAGCACTTTCTCCTTGGTTCCATTTGAACCCATTGTCCACTCCACCTTAACTTCCTTTTCTGTTTGATCCTATATCTCAACATCACCAATATTTGTCCTTAACTCCATCCTTTATCTGTACCACTTTCCTAGACAATATCACTGGTCCAAAACTGTGGGCTTTTTCATTATAATCTCTATCTTTACCACAAGGTTTTACGTATTGCAAATCTTCCAGATTTCAATGTATTTTTTTTTTATTTTAAAGAGAGTAGTAAATGAGAAATAAACAAACAAAGAAATGGAACAATAGCAGCATACCAGTATCAGAAACATAAAGAAATCAAAGCAAGAGCATTCAAAGTGATAGAGTCTCAAGACAGAATAATGTAAACAGTGCTTGTTACATTACATATCACTATCCTCAACTGCTTTGCTCAGATTACCAGATGTAAGAATGAAAGGTTGCTCAGATACCATATCAAAAAAAATAATTCTTTGATAAAACATTAGCGATAATACAGAGTTTCACCTACAAGATGGTAGGAGTTCACCATTGTAATTCTATTGCATATTGTTACCTTTAAATGAGTTGCTCAGATTTCAATTTAAACTTTTACTTTGCATCTTAACTTTTGTCTCACCAATATACAAAGTAATAGACAATTTATAGAGAATATTTGTAATATATTTGCAAAATGAATACTTTGTTGATGACTATTATTTTATTCATACAAACAGAATTTTTCTCCTACACAATTAGCCTCTTATCTGTCTCCTTTCTTCCACTTTTTCTACCCATATTTTTAATTGATCACTTCTATCAATAACTAACAGAGTGATCATTTAAAATTTCAGTTATACCCTGTGTTATTATTTGGTTGTGGATGTCTCCTTAAATCCTTAAGCAGTCATGGTATAGGCTTCTAGAGTTTATGATTGATCTATGATCCAATGTTGGGATTATAGATGTGAGTGCTACACCGGCCCTAGTGTAGACAGTTTGCATACAATGTAAGGAAGGGAAAGACCCTACTTGCCACCCCTCCTCTCTTTTGCTCTTGTTGCTTTTGCTCTTTTCTGCCACCATGAACTGTTGTCCTCTGCCATGTGCCACTCTGCCATGGATCCAGCTGAGTATGGACTGAAACTTCCTCCAACAATGAGCTGAATAAACCTTTCCTTCCTTATTTCTGGGTGTCAGGTATTTTGTCTCAGCAACAAGAGAAAAGTAACCAAGACACCATGGCAATTCTTTAATCACTATTATCCAATATCTTGTAGGAGATCAAATGTCAAGACCCCAAACAGGCTATAAAACAAGAGTGTACATTACCTAGAAACTTGTCTCAACTTTTCCTATAGAGTATATAACCATCACAGTCTTAATATTTGTTTCTTGGTATCTTAACATTTTCTTAAATGGATTTTATACTTTCTAGTTTCTCTTCCTGGAATATTTATCTGCCTCAGTGTTTGTATCAGTCAGGGTTTTACCAGAGAAACAGATATAACACAGAATGTACAAATTATAAGAAATTACAAGATTGGCTTATGATGGTCAGCCAGAGAGTTGTATGAGGAAGCGCGCAGAGGGTGTCTGTACACTGAAGACTGAAGGAATCAGTCCAGGGTCTGGAGTTCACTGCAGAGTTTCATGCAAGTCCGTACCAGGAGGCCGATGAGTCTGCGACAGAAGGCTGAAGGATCCAAGGTGGAAGCAAAGAGTCTGCACTAGAAGCCAGGAGACTAAGTCCAAGTTGAAGGTGAAGACTGGAGCTCCTCCAAAAGGAATGGAAGTTCCTCTGTCCTTCTTCATTTCCCTTTTATATTATCTAGGTGATGATCCACCCTAGGTTGGCTCCTCTACACCCTAGGGTGTAGAATTTCTGGGTCAGTTGCTGAGCCAAGTTTAGTTATTCTTCTAAACTTCTCAAGTTGACATAATCAATCAACCACTACAGTGTTAAATTCACATAGCAAAGTAATTACTAATGTGATTGTAGTATGAGATGGTGCCCTTAGGAAGTGATTAAGTAATAAAAGATTTTCCCTGGCAAATGCTAGTAAAATCTTTGCCAAAGAGACTTCACACTGCAATAGGTGCTTGTTCCCTTTCACCTTGCTCCATGTGAGGACATAATGGACAAAGTGATGTCTTGGAAGCAGAGAACATACCCACCCCCCTAAACATCAAACCTGACTGAAACTTGATCTTGAATTTTTCTGCCTCCAAAACTGTGAAAAATAAATTTCTACTGTTTATATTTACCCTGCCTTGGGTATTTTGCTACAGTAACACACATGAAATAAGAAACCCAACTATATGCAAGTTTTAATCCTTTAATTCCTTGTCCTTTCTTTTCTTTGTATTACTTATTACCATTTCTTGTATTAACTGTGAGTTTCTTTTACGTTCAACTGTAGAAGGTAGGATCAATGATCATAAGACTGACTCCTCCTTGTCCTGGCTTAATACATTTGGTAAATGAATTAATATATTCAAATCACAAATCCATGACACTTCCCAAGTATAAGACATTTTGCTTAATATATGGAGCCTTAGTAATCTTACTTCTGAAATTCAGATATCAGAGCCCTGTATTATAAGGTTGTAAAAAGTACTAAAGACTAAAAACCATATAATGCATTAGTTCAATTAACAGATATTAGGTTGAATTACTTTGTTGTACAAGATGAGTGTATATTTCTACTCCACATCACTCCCGCTTAATTGTCTTAATGCTTCCTCATCAACCAATCTAGTTTCAGGGAAATTAACATAACAATGTAGGATAATATACAGGACTAAAAACATACAAAATTCTTCCTCATTTCATCTCTCCTTCACTCACTTTCTCTTTGCCATATATACTATGAAACCTATAAGACACAAATACCAAATAAGTCAATTCTTATTTTATTTTTAGTTATGTGATAGTGTAAAGAAACTGGACAATTCTATTTTTACCTTAAAACTTTTATTATTTCTCTCAAAACAACCTGTCATTTGAAACTTCCAGATGTCTCACATCTGCTTATGTTTTTTTTAAAAGACTGCTTGAAAAGTACAGATGAGCAACAACTGAGGTAATTCCATTATACAGAGCACACTGCACAGTTGTACATTTGAGCTGATAACACTGCCAATGACAACTAATTTAATTCATGCTAACAAGTACTATAAAGATTGATTGCTTATGCCTCAAAGTTATAAGAAAGCATATAGTCTAATTAAATATTTATCAATATCTCTTAACCAATGTAAACAGAGTAATATAACTAGAGATCCATGAAAGAGAAAACAGAAAAAGAATATATACAGCTATAATATGAACTGAAGTTAAGATAATGTTCACAACCCAATCTATAGCTGTCATGCAGAAGAAACTCCATACATTCTGGATCTGGAGAAAATTTAGCAGTTTGTGGAATGTCTTACTCCGTATTCTTAATTTGTTTCAAATCATATATAATTCAACATGCACTTAGAATCTTAAACTATCTTCACTGATACTTGGAAGAACATAAAGATAACTAATAGTTTAATGTAGCTGAATTTCTATGATGTTTTAGTTAAATCAGAGTGATACAAATAGCCCAAATAAAGGGTTGAGAAAATTGGTTGAGTAGTAGAGAAAAATTGCAAGTGTATAGTATCTCTACAGAATATTGCACACATTCTATTTTTATGGGCTCAAGCAAAATAAATTGCTTTAACAATCTTGTATACATATATTTCCTGAATTTGGATCAGTGGGGTAATTTTTTTTTTTTTTTTTTTTTTTTTTTTTGTCTTTTTGAGACAGAGTCTTGCTATGCAGTTTGGGCTGGACTCAAGCTCATTTTGCAGCCCAGATGGTCTTGAACTCGTGATGATCGTCCTACCTCAGCCTCCTGAGTGCTAGGATTACAGGTGTGTGCCACCACACCCAGCTAATTGGGTAATATTTTCAATTAAGTAAATAAAGTTGAACTTTTATGGTTATCCTTCTGTTTCATATTACTGTGGAGTCTGATTTGAGAATTGAAACCCTGAAAAGACATGGCAAATGTAAAATTTAATATTCTTATATGTACTCAGATATTATACATGAGTTGAGGAGGTCACTGACTCTTGAAGTTTAATTCATGGTTCCAGTAAAAACCAGCCAAACCAAACAAATCGAAACAAAACAGAACAAAGCCAAAGCAAACAAAACATGAATCAAGCTTGTGGTTTTTAGTTCTTTCCTCTGCTAGTCAACCTGTTTCAATGCCAGCCATATTGCCATTTGTAATCCACTACATCTAAATCTGTGTGGTTAAGAAAAATCAAACTATGAGGAATTATTTATGTAGTAAGGATCAATATTTTTTCTGTAACTAAACAGTGTAAAACTGACCCCATGTTTCTTTTTATTTTTACTTTTGTTCTCTCCTTACATCTTCCCTGCTCATTTCTAGATGGTTGACACTGAGTTAGTGTCCTCATCACTTTCTCCTCACAGAATCACAATACTCCACACCTTTAAATTGAAGGAGAAGAGGTTTATTTAGCTCACAGTTTGTAGAAGTTTCAGCCCAAAGTCAGCTGGCTCCAAGGAAGGCTACATGACAAAGACATAGCAGAGAAAAAACAGCTTATGCCATGGCAACAGAAAGCACAGAGAGCTCAGGAAAGCGGGGAGAGAGGAAGGGAGGTAAGTAGACTCTTCCAGGCCACACACCCACTGTCCCACCTTTTCCCACAAGGCTTCACTTCCCTACGTCCCATTAGGCTATAAACTCATCAGTGGACTAATCCACCGATGAGCATCGCAGCCCGTGATCTAGTCATCTCCCCAAAACTCCCCCTATGAGTGCATGAGACTTCTGGGGATATTTAGATAGCAACTATAGCAGCTGGTGAGAGCTAACTATGAGGAATTCATGTTTAGGTAATCACTGTTAGGGAAATTTTGGTAGACTGAATAAGAAATCCTCGGAGATATTCTTGTTTTAATCCCCAAGTTCCAATGTGCTACCTGTCATGGAGAAAAGCTTTATACAAGTGATTAATTTAAGGACCATGAAATAGGGAGATTATCCTTGATTGTTTGGGAGATCTGGGTGTAATCACAAGGCTCTTACACAAAAGAAGGTTGAAGATGTGGAAATGAAAGTACAGGTGAAAAAGAGAGTGAGAGAAACAGACAGGAAAATTTAAAAGTGCGTTGGATTTGAAGAAAGAGGAAAGGTCCAGGAGGCCAAGATGTAGGGAAACTAGAAAAAAAGCAAGGAACTGGATTTTCCTCCAAAGCTTTCAATAAGATCACAGCTCTTAGTGTTGTCAACTCATTCATTTTAGGGCTTTTGCCCTCCACACAAGTAAAAAACTAATTTGTGATAGGTAACAATTCATTGTGGTTACTATGGAAAACTAATGAAGGCCTGGGTGGATTAATTATGAAGTGAGTCACAATATATAAGTATGTTAGAAAATAACTCCATTTTTAACCACCATTTGTAGCAAGTAAGTGAACATATCCCTTCAAATTCATATATTGAAGCATAATACCTTACATGATGTATATGGAACTAAATCTTTTGTGATGTGCTTGGTTTAAGAAGGCAAACAGAGCCCCTCCATACATGAGATTAGTAAATACAGTAAAAGACTCCAGGGAGCTCTGTTTATATTCTACCAGGGGAAGGCACAACAAGAATAAAGCAATCTGTGCACGAGGAAAACAAGCACTTAGGAGATGCTAAATTTCTCAGCTCTGTGGCTTTGGACTTTGCACTATCCAAAACTGTGATAAATGTTTATGTCAGTCAGTCTATGGAATTCTGTTGCACTGGTCCAAATAGACTAAGATATTAATTATTGCATTATTTATGTTTGTCACTTCTATGATAACTAGTACTTTGCATGGAAGTTAAACTATGAAGATGGAAATATAGAACAGAAATGTGCAACTCAGGAAGTGATTTCAAGGAAAGGAATAGAAAAATGTGTCATGTTAGATTTTGATAAGTAGAAAATGAACCATAATAAGACTTAACTTTCACTACTCTGGGAAAAAAATGTTTATATACTTTTTCTAGCTATGAAAGAACATGAAGTGCAATACAATAAATGTAGCTTCATCCACAAAATTTCATTAGTTAACATGTAACTCTCAGTCAGAAGGAAAATGAGATATATCATTCTTAGTATTAATTTCTAGTTAACAATCTTGGACTCTAACTTTATTTTAAAGAAAACATTTCAGTTAAATATCTGGAGTAAAATAAGAGATCAGTACATATGACACTACAGTTTATGAGGAAGAAAGTTTATAAATAAATGTTACAAGTGCTTTATAGAGGCTCAAGAAGCATTTATAACTTGATTAAATATTTCTATAAATATATTGATTTCTGTGAAACTGACTTTTGATAATTCAAGGCATGATCATTTGTTTTCAAGGCAGTTCTGCTGTTCTGAATTTTTTTGCCATCAGGAACTTTCAGTTGGTTTTGGCACGAGCTCTTGTACCTTGGGGTGAGACTGTGGGTGACCATCCAACTGCATCGACAACATCTGGCACCTAAATCTCCACCACGGAAGAACAGCAGGGCAGGGCCGGCAGAAATGACGCCAGATGTGCTGTAATTATTGGCTTTGCAGAAGAAATCGGTTTCGTGAACCGCATCAGTTTTAACACTTTTTAAACAGCTGATAAAAATGTAGTGCTTTATTCAGGGACTTTGACATGTTGAAATATCTCTGTGTATACACTGTTAGTAATAAAAGAAAAAAACAGACTTTGCTGTCAAGTGTCTAAATTTGCAAGAGAAACCCAGCAAATAAATGGCAAATTGTTAGATGTAGTTTCACTCAGCAAATGATCCAGAACCGTTGCTAAGAAGGACTGATGACAAATTCTCCTTATTCTTTGGTTTTCAGTGAATCATTCTTAATGTTTCAAAGCAGGCAGTTAATTTTTTACCATAAAGCATGGAAAAGATGATCCAATTTAGTTCCACTGGTAACTATTCTACAGTCCTAGATCCAAAATTGTGTAAAGACAAATTACTTAAGGTGCCAAAACCCATATAAAGTTTAGGAGTTAGAAATGCAAATACATAAAACACTGTAACCCCAAAGCAGGCACAGTCTGTCATCTGGCCAAAATGGGCTTACAATCCAGTTTCTTCCCTGAGTTTGTTCAGGGTAACAGTATAGTCAACACGAGCCAGGAAAACTGAAGAACAACTTCTGGGAAAGCTTTGAGCAAAAGTTCACCTCCTGCAAAGACTTAATTAGACGTCTGGGTTATTTTACTACCTTTACTATTTAATTTTACCTGATGCATAAATAAGATGCTAAAGATTGTGATGGATTTTTAGTAATCTCCAGATGATAAAAGTAAAACAACAGGTGAAACAATGGGGGAGAGAACCTGTAATATTTTTCTGAGGATACAGGATAGCTAACATAGTTGTACTACTGACTTCTACCACTTTACTGAAAGGAACAGTTAACGATTACTTATTTGATCAATCTTGCATGTCTCTATTTGTTTTCCGGAGAAACCACTTGGAAGATATCAATACATAATACAACAACCATTGTTAATTTCCTACCACTTTGTCTGTAACTCTGTATTGTCTGTATTGTTCTTATGCTATTTTGTAAATGGTTGTCTGTTTATTAATATGTTTTCCTTCTTTTATTTTTAAAATAAATTAAAAATATTTTTCTGAGGAGACAAACTGATGTTACCATCCACTTCTCTTTAGAAAATAAAAATTGATATAGTTGAAACCCCCATCAATTAGTTTCCATTACAGGCAGCTGAGACTTTTGCTAGCTTAAAAGTGAATATGAGTATATTCTGTCAGAAGGAGGTAAAATGAGTTATGTACTTAACAAGTGTTAGTGTTGATCACACAAATTAGTAAAATAAATTGAAAAATTTTATGTGTGTATGTGTGTGTCTGTGCATGTGTGTTTGTTAGTGTCAGAACATGACATGTATTTGAAGAAAAATTTCATCTGGTAAAGATAAAAATGATGTTACTTTAGATGGGGTTTTTCTGATTACATGATGTTATAGCCACAGAATGAATAGGACATTTATGTTCTAGATTTTAAAAAATTAGATTTCCTGTCTTCTTACAATCCATAGAAGTGGAAATAAGTCATGAGTTAGAAGAGCAAATATTTTCCAAGAAAATAAGAGAAAGTTGGAAATATAGAGAAAACAGAAAGAAACAATATAATGTAAAAGTAGTTGAATAAAGTGATGATATAGATTTTATTTTATTTTATTTATATATTGTGTCTTTTTTGAGATAGGGTCTCACTATGCAGTTCAGGTTGACCTTGAGCTCATGTTGTAGCCCAGGCTGGCCTCGAACTCACACCAATCCTCCTGCCTCAGCCTCCTGAGTGCTGGGATTAGAGGCGTGAGCCACTACACCTGCTGATAATGTGCATTTTTAAAACTATGGAAACATTTACATAATATTCAGAAATAAAATTTTAGTATTAGACATTTCAGTGTGCATTATAATGTTTAAACTTTGTCTAGAAATAATTTATGATAAAATAATATTAATACAAATACAGAGATAAATACATAAAATAAATACTTATTTAAACTTTTACTTTTGGATAATATGAGTTCAGTGACATACATTTGTTACTTTTTCTATACATTCAGTAATATTTAAATTCCTTACCTTTCAAAATTTGTTTTACTTCTTTTTTTTTTTTTTTTTTTTAATTGTTATTTTTTTGGTTTTTCTCCGGTACCGGGAACCGAACTCACGACTTTGCGCTTGCCAGGCAGGCGCTTTTGCCGCTGAGCTAAATCCCCAGACCCTCAAAATTTGTTTTACTTCTGATGAGATACTTCTCAATAGGAAATATTTAAATAATGCACATGTTTCAATGTCTACAATTTCCTCTGTTAAAAAGTTAGAAATGTTATTATGATTTTCATATTTTTGAGTATGTAATTAGATTAATCTTCATTTAATGTTATTTGCGAAGATAGAGTGATATTTGTTTATAAACCCACCATTAAGTGAGAGTAAGTAAATTTTGTGTCAGTAATTTTACAACTAACAATAGACACAATGATAAAAATAGATCTTTCTTCTGCATCATAATTTATTTCATCCTAACGTCCTTTTAGCAATCATTCAATAATGTTTTATCCCTACTGTGTAGAATAAATTAACCATGAAAATATTAACAAATCCATGACATATATTTTTACTGTACATATTATTTGTGTCTTTGTTTTCCTTTTTTTTATTGAGTCATTCATTTTCTAATAATGCTTTGGTCTAGGGCCAAACTGTGAAGATCTGAATTCCTTCTTCTTCCCTGTTTTTATTTTTTTTTATTTATTTATTTATTTTTTTTGGTTTTGGTTTTTCTCCGGTGCCCGGAACCGAACTCACGACCTTGCGCTTGCCAGGCAGGCGCTTTTGCCGCTGAGCTAAATCCCCAGCCCCCTTCCCTGTTTTTATAGTCCTTGTGTTCCATTTCTGGGACGCACACTACGATATTTTCCCATGGGGCACTGCTCAGTGTAGTTTTTGCCTCTTTTTGTTTCCTGCTTCGCAATTGTAATCATCTCTGCTCCTCACTCCCTTCCTTACTGCTTTTCTAGGAGATCAGAAAATAAAATAAATTTTAAGATCTTGTATTTATTATAGAGAAAATATTGTAGTTGTATTTTCAGATGTTCCTGAAGAAAATATATATGCCTAGAGTGGAGGAATTTCACACAGTGTACAGAACTAAATGAAGAATACATCTTAATGATAAGCAAAATGTACTTAAAGGGACTATAGAAAATCATTTTCTAGAAAGAGTGAGTAAAGAAACAGCAAGCAAAAGTTTTACCTAAACCTTTCCCTCACTAAATCATGCTGCTGAACATATGCCCTCCTCCATTTTGTGACACAGTTATAATGTACTATTTTTGAAAATAAGCACTAGGTATCCTGATAGTAATGATAGCAAGCATTTGGTGGACTTATACAAATTTGATGTTGTAAATGCCCTGAATCTATTATATGATTGTTTTGTTAATAGTGTCATACTCAGAAGAAATCTGTGTTTCAAAAATGAGAAAATGATGTATATGGAAAATAAGTAACAGAGAAGTCCAAATCTACTCAGTGTGAATTCAAAGATCAGGCTTTACCCTGCACAGTTCATTGCCATTTATACCCAGGTTACACAACATTGGTCTAGGATTAGGCAGAATGCTGTATAAAGCAAACTCAACAGTGGGAAACATGTCCATGGGCTTCAGATCCAAAAGGTGCAATAGATACTGTGAAAGAGAAAGAAAGGAAAGAACAGCTGGGGTGGGGAAAAGGAGAAAAGGAGGAAGGGAAAAGAAAAAAAGCTATATATATAAATGGAAGGGAAAAATCTATATATATATATGTATATTTTTTCCTTTTATATATATATATATAATAGCTAAAGTAATTATACTCCTAATTTCTACTAGTTTATTGAAAGGAATGATCAGTGCTTATATTGTTTGATCAGTTTTGCATCCCTATATCTTGTAATCTGAGCAACTACTTTGAAGATAACCATATACAATATAGTAACTATTGCTAATTTTCTATTATCTTGTTTTGCAATTCAATTCTGTATCATTGTTTTTTTCATTCTTTAAAATAAAAAAGGAAAGAGGAAAATGGTTTTGTCAACCAAAAGAAAACTACAAGATCATTGATATTTGGTTGATGTTACTAGAAATTATGAAGTAGACAAAAAATAATGAGCCATACCTGAATAGAAAAGAAGATGCCATACTGCTAACTTTAATTGGAGGTGATAGAAGGTCTGTGGGTGGAAGTAAGTAGGTTTGGTGTAGGTGCAACATCACATAATTTTGGCACAAGTGTCTTGAAAATTGCTTGTCATTGCCCCTAAGAGATAATATTGTTGATACAATGGCTGAATTCCAGTTTTTAGTATCTGGTTTTATCACAATTATTTTATAACCAAGCCTCTACGTACATATAGATGGACATTTAAATTGCTCTTTCTCTTTTCTCATTATGTGCTCTAAACTCAGTACACTGATGATTCAGGCTGAGTGATGCTACATCCTTGAACCTGTGTGGCAATTCCCTTGACATCAAAGAAAGAAAATTTAAATTGAACACAAGAATTATTCCCAAGTGAATGAATAAATGTACATTCTATAAAATCCAGTGAATACCTAAATCCTCCTGTTGGTTGAAGAGAGTACAATTTTCTTTCCTTGTTTTCCTGGTTTTTTTCAGTCAGAAAAGAAATAGGAGAGGGAAATTTTCACAACAAAAAGAGCTAGATGGTCTGGGAGTGGGTTAGCAAGACAGAAACATTCAAAGTCTACACAGAGGACAGAGCTGACAAGTCCTTGCTTAAATTACGTGAGGTTGTGAAACAAGGATACCCTGTGTTCACAAGATAAGTTTTTGGAAAGGCAAAAACAACCACACCAGGTAGGAGTAACTCACAATTTTATTTTATCATTTCTCGTATTTTGCTTAGTTCTTTGCAGGGCACATTGATCACACTCATTGTAGGAATTCGGTGCCTGTACCTGAAACATCTTAATTCTTCCAACTTCCCTTTCCTTCTCCTCCCTCCTCCCTCATCCATCTCTAGGTCCCCTTGCCATTTGCAGAAGATCTATCTTCCTCTGTCCTATCCTTTATTTTCCTATCTATCCTTTACTTTGCTCTTCAAGTGATTCATACTTTGGATATATCATGGCAGAGAAGCTGTGTGATATTTTAGCTTTTAAAGCATCTTATTGGTATATATTTGCAATGCATAACAAATATGTTCATTGTGGGACATCAGTATATATACATGCTACATCTTGATTCACTTTTACTTCCAATTTCCTTCTTTCCCTCACATATTACCCCATCCTTGAGCCCCTTTCCATGCCCACAAAGTCTATGAAACTAGAATTCTTGCATTTGGAATGAATTATTTTTAAAGTTTGCTAGCAATAGTTTTTAATTTTGAAACCTAATTCTTGCAATACAGTAACACACACACACACACATATACACAGAGGCCTTTTTTCTGTAGTAGTAAGTTGAACCATTATTCTAACTGTAATTGTCCATTGCTTGTTTCACTAAGACTGCAATGACTTGATATGCACGCATCCCTTTCTCAAACTGCTGTTACTTTCTCAGATGTTTGCTGATGTAAGATACGTCTCTAAAGAACTTTTATCATCATATACTACAGTCCAATAGTCAGGTATTCATTCTCTTTCCAGAAATATCATTATAAATATTATTTTATTTTATCTGTTTTTTCTTTTGCCAAATTTTAGTGGTTTCTTGTCTGTGCATAAAACTTTGAAGCATATATGTTTAATTATTATAGTTTCTTTTCAGTGTTGGTGTTACCCATTATACAATGGGTACACAGCAGGAAATCTCATATTTATTACATGCATGAGTGAATAGAGAAGTCTTCCTTTTCTATTTCATGAAATCAATTTAAACCATTGGTACAGTCTTTAATGCTCTGCTGCACTCTGGATTAATTAGGAATACAATATTTTTATAAAATTAGATTACTCTATTGTCCAGAAAATGAGCAGAAAAGGAAAAATATATTTTATCATGGTTTGTGGTTAGTAGTTGCAATATTTTGACTTCTAAATAATCATTAAACATTATACTTAGTACACACATAATTTGCAAGTTACCTATATGTAGTTTTATAATTGATTTTATAATTGACTTACAATGTTTTCAAAAATATAAAAAATCATGCAGCTGTATTGACTTGAGTTTACTGTGGCTATTTCTGTGTGTAGCTTTCTCTTCCACGGTTCCGGATTACATATGAGTACTACATCAGCAATATAATCCTAAGGACCTTTCTTTGAAAGTAGAGGTTATAAGGCGTCTATAACTCTTAGAACTTTTATTATTTCTCTTCAGAGCACCTTCTGCAGTCAGAGATTCCAAAAAGCAAAGATGAAAGTTATAAATGAACTCAGTGGGGAAGAACTGTCCACAATGTGTTGAATTATACCCCAGGAAACATCTTTTGAAGATTATTATAGTCTCTCTGGGTCAGGCTGGAGTACAGGGTTAATGCCAAATGACCATGCACGAAAACCAGACTATCCTGTGACTTCAGAGGAAATTTATAGTCCTATTAAAGTAGTCAGTTTTGAGTTCCTCATAACGACTGGCTCTACTTTATTTCCAATCTATTCCTAAATGAAAACATACTGGCTAGATGGACTACAAATCTTAGAAGGAACCACACTATAGCTTTTATATACTCCGTATTGTCCATTTCCAGAGGTCTTTATAGCATATGTTATTGCCTAATTTAGTACCATGGTTGTGAAGTTTTAAAAAGCTGATACAACAGCACCTGTCTAATTCTGGAAATGATCACGTTTTCTTCATCAGAAAATGTTATTTTTCATGAATATAGTGAATTAATAGTGGCGTTTTAACAGAAGTAATTCTAAATAATATAAACAGATGCTATGAAAATATAAAATTACCCATGTAAATTAAAAATAGTATCAACAAAGAGTAAAGTTGGAACCATAAAATGCTTTCTAAATTACAAGAATCTAACCACTTTTTATAAATTTCTTAATGACATAAATTCTAATAATTCTTAGAGAAGGAGTTTGGTGTAAGGGCAAAGAGTTATGATCTTTATAAGGATGGTAACTCATACTGGGACAACATTTTATGCCCTTTAATAGTGCAGTAGTGATAGTAGTACATAATTCCAATGTAGGTAGAAAATGAAAAATATTTATTATGTGTGTTAGAAAAGAGTTAGGGATAATACTTTAAGAAAATAATAACAGGAAATTCATAAAATCATAATATATTTTAATATGCCTTCATTATTATAACCCTGTTTTTCAAAATTAAGTCTACTTTCTCACTGTTGATGATTAATCACATAAACTGATTTGAAATATAAGAGATACACTCCTGATATCAGTGTACTTTGATTTATGTTTCAGCCATGAAATACAAACTGTATTCATACCCAAAAACACACACATTTGTATAATTTCTGCACTCTAGTATTATAATATCTAATTATACAGAAAATATCAATACAAACTTTTAATTGGATCATATTACATGAATCTGAATTTATAACAACAATTTTGAAAAAGGAAGTTAAAAATCAAGTCTAAGGAAATGCACATTTTAAGTATATGGGTAAATTTTCTTTGTAATCTATTTTATAAGTAATTGTTTATTGAGAACCTCACAATTTGACAGAGTTTTCTTGAGACATTTGGGAAGTTTGCTTTAAGCAAAAGCTTATACTCTATATCCTTACTTGGTTATTTTCCTGTGGCTAAGCCTATCTTTGTGTAAAACCACCATACTGAACAGATACAAAAATATCTTACAGGTAGGCCCTGGATTTAGAATCAGGACATCTATCTACTCAGTACTGATCAAAATCTTCTCAATCCATGTGCAATATATTCCAAATATCTTCAGATGGGCAATAATATTCTCTATCATTGTGATGGTTGCTGATATATGTAAATTAGGCTGTAGAACTTAATTATTTAATCAAACAGTAGTACAGCTATTGCTGTGCAGGTACTTTATAGATACATTGAAAATATAAAAATGTTACACACACATATGTACAGATTTATAGTCGTGCATACACACAGATATATATTAATAGAAATAGACTATTATTTCCAGTTCAATAAGGAGCAGGCTACTCCTGTTCTTCATAGTCTGCTTCGATTCTTTCTCCCCGTCATTATTTTTCACTACTCACTACCTTATGGAATCAATCTAGGCATGGCTGACTTGGGTTTACCACTTGAATCAGAAATATGTTTTTTTCATCTCTGCTGTTCAGGTTCTTAATATGGCTGCTATTTTACCATGTTTATCTATATCTTTTAATATTCCATGTTTTCCTGAAAACTTTTAGTCAGAAGTCTTCTTATTGGATGGGAGATTTGCTTATTATGATACAGAATTTAAAATTTCAATGCTTTAATCAGCCTTTTCTATTAACAACCTTGCTGTCATTCAAATTAATAATTTAATGGTTTCAATGAAATTGCTGGAAAGATAGACTTTATTCAGAGAACAAGAGACAAAAGTTTAGGAAAGAGTAATGGCTTTGAGGTGAAATTCTTCAAAAATATTACCTGTCACTTTAATTGACTTTCATATCTTAAGTGTGTCTAAATTAATACGTATCTTTTTAAAACATATGTTAACGTATTTTGCAACATATTTTTTAAAATAACAATAAGCCAAATAAAGAAATGTTTGCACAAGGAAGGTCTTGAATATTTATCTTTTAAAACACATTTTAACACATTTTGCAACATATTATTAAAAATAACAGTAAGTCAAATAATCAAAGAAATATTATCACAATCTACGTCTTTTTTTGTTTGTTTGTTTTTTGTTTTTTGTTTTTTGTTTTTCTTCGGTACCGGGAACCGAACTCACAACATTGCGCTTGCCAGGCAGGCGCTTTTGCCTCTGAGCTAGATCCCCAGCCCCTCTACGTGTTGATTCTAGTGATTCTTCATTTGATTTATGTTCTGAGGTGAGCGAGATGGAAATTTCAAGATTCCTGGTATCTCATTTGTCTCTGATAGATTCCGCCAATGTTTTTCTCAGGTTATGAAATTAACTGTGTTTGGCTATTCAAGTTATTAGCTACATCTATATTTTTGAAACTTGTTTATAGTGTTATTTTTTGATATTGTCATTTTTGTCAAGCTAGAAAGCATTTGATTTTTGTTCCCAAGAAAATGGGACCTTCTCTATATTATAATGGTTTTTCAATTTTATTGGTGAATTACTTAATAGAAATACTTTTCAGTAAAAACTAACAATAATAGTGAAGAGAATTATAAATGTTTATAACTGAGGGTATTGTTCTTTCTTTTAGCATTTCTTTATAATTGTAAAGTGTACTTCTTTCAAAATAGGATATTTACTCCTTAATAGCTTTTCTCCTCCTGCTGTTTATTCTTTAGCTCAAGTCATAATCCCACATTTTTGACATTATAATCATCTCTACAGTCACTAATTGTTCTAAAATGCTACTTTAGGTGAAGATATACAGCAGGGAGTCAGTGAGCTACAAAAATCAAAGATGCTGTTTCCACCATGAAAATGCCTTTGTATGAGGAAGGGGAAAATATCGAATAGAGGTTGACTACCTGCAATTACTTCAAGTTACATTGCTTTTCAAATTAACACCAGGTCATCATTTTAACCTATTTAATTTTTAGTACTAACATTATGCGAAATGTTTAATTACTTTATAGTGTGGTAATTATTATGTATTTTTGTGCTACAGAAAACAATTGCCATTTGTACTAATCCCAAGGAACAAAATCCCCTATTATTTCCTGAAGATAATTATTTGGGATTATTTTTTGGGAAAATACAAATGAAAGTAAATTATAAAGTCTGAAAATAAATAACTTTGGAAGTAGATAATATTTTAAGAAAATCAGTAATAAGATATTTTATATCTTTGGTTCAGGATCTGTACATTGTAATATTTTATGGTAATGTAATTACAAAAGATTCTTCAAATAGTGCAGAATAATAAATGTTTTTAATAATTTTCTGTGAAACACTTCATAGGTTTTTTTCAGACACCTTTCACATTATCCTCTTAAATGTCTGTATTGACATTCTTAATTCTTTCTCAAATACCCCAGTTATGAAGGTAGCTGTCATCCTTCTCCCTTTCTCTTATTTCCATAACTTCCATAGTAACACTTTTTCATTCTTTCATCAGTTTAGCTTCCAGTATTCCAATCAACATCCAGATACTTCACTACATTCCTCTGTTCTGTCTGTATTAAGTAATCGAAAGGCAACATGTTCTAGTATACTTTTGCCTACATGTACGTATTTTGAAGCTGTAATGTTTTCATGTTCATAGAACATTTTCAAAGAATTATAACCCTTGGTTAAATTCTGAAAAAGACATAGATTGAGAGAGACTTTTTGAAAATGAGTGAAAAATTAAGCAATGGGTGCTTTAGTCTGTGTTTGGTGCCAGGACTGGGTGACTTATAAACAACTCAGTTTTATTTCTCACAGATCCGAAGGGTGGAAATAGCAAGCAGATTTGGTGTTTGGGGAGGTCCGACCCATCTTCCACTTAGATGACCACCTTCTCATGTAACTGCACACGGCAATGTGAAAAGAAACTTACTGGACCTCTTTTTCTAAAGACAGTAATTCCAGTCCTAAAGCTTCTGCTTTCAAGATCTAGTCAGCTCCACCCTCCCAACACCTTGGAGGATATTATTCCAACATACAAATTTTAGGATGCCATGTACAATATGTAAAATGAATCCAACAGCAAATTAGAATGGTAGAGTATAATTAATCCATGATTAGACAATGGAAAGTAACAGGTAGAGTGAGGACTACACGAAGAAGGAGTGAATAATCATGGTGATGTATTCTCTAGCCAGTAAAGTGGGAAGTTTTATATAGACAGGTATTAAAGTAGATCTGTCTCTGAAAGGGTTGAAGATCAACATAATAGAATCTAAAAAATAATCAATTTACTATTATTGTCTTGAGCTCAATTGTCACATTATGAATTGTAACATAAGGAAGATATTAGAAGCATTTCAGCTCACACACATTCACAATATAACAAAGATCATTACTTATTAACTTATTATAACAGAATTCAGGAGATGCAAGTTAGACTAAGGAAAATCAGAGAATCTCCTATCTTGTTGAGGGTAGAATTACAGAATTATATTCAGTCTTCATACTGAGAAAGTCATATGGTTTTGATTTTATCCAAATAAAAGTTTAGGATTGCTAAAAATAGAATGTGAATATAAATTGATGGAAACATTCCAAAATAGAAAGCTACAGTTAATTAAAAACTTACATTGCTACTAAAATATGTATTTTATTAAGCACCAAGAGTAAAAATTAAAATAGTAGTCACCATTTAAAAATTATTTGCTTTACTTGTTTTGTTAGAAAATCAAAGTGAGAAATTTAAATTTATCTGCATCACATCTATAAGAAATTTCACCTAAATATAAAACAGCAAGCAAGGGTTTAATGAAAGGATAGTGTGTGCTTCAGATATAAATGTCATTCAAGAGCCTCTTGTGTTCAGAAGTGTGGCTTTTGGAAGGTGATAGGACCCTGTGGGCACTAAAGCCAACTTGCTGTTAACAGGTAGTCTAGTCAGAAACTGCAGTTTTCCAGGGACACGACCAGACAGGTACACATCCCCGTGACTCTTACCCTCTCCCTGTTTTCTGGCTGCCATGACCTAAACAGCTTTCATCTTCCCTTCACCATGCCATTTCTGTCACAGAGCCTGACAAATAGGGACTCTAACTGTGAGCCGAAATAAATCCCTCCTTCTTTAATTTTTGCATACTGAGTATTGTGTCTCAGTAACAAGCAAGTGACTAAGACAGCTAGAACCTTCAGCATAGACTTCATCTCAGTTAAAGCAACAGACACTGTTTTTGTAGCCTTCTCTGATTGTGTTGTTGGCTGAGGATCAAACCCTGGGAATAGAGGCATATCATTCATACATAATGCTTGTCAGCCCAGTGAAGTTCTGGAGGGAGTCTAGACAACTGTGAACTCTTACAGTAGCTAGAAGAAGGAACTGATCCGGAAAACAGATATTGATGAGACACCACTGGCATCACCTGTAACCTTCCCTTTATAACACTCAGTGAATTTATTTTTGTGGAGAAACTGGACAGAGATGTTAGGATGAACTGCAGCCTCTGCCCCATAGGGTATTTCTATATTTGCAACTTTGCAATGGAATTTTATTGCATCTCATCCTAGGACATTCACTAAAAATGTTACTCTCCAGGATATTATTTTTTCCTGACCTAGATAGCCTGTTTGCTAGTAAAATACAAGCCTTCATTCTTAAGGAGTCTATATTCCTGATTAATCTGAAGGCATTAAGCCATCATTTTATTTGTTCATTTACAGTTAAAACTTAAAATAGAAGTATACAAAGATATCCTAGCTTATAATATAAGTGCTAAATATTGTCTTTTCTACCCCTTGGCAGTTGTACTAGCATCTCACACAGTCGATAATTCTAATACAATGCCTCTTTACTCTGCATCCACAAGAAGAACAAAATAACCAAGCGAAAGCTAAGGATTCAAGTTTAGAGTTACAATTTTTCTCTTGCGGTAGTGTCTCCCACTGAGAATCGGGATTTATAACTACTGATCCAAAATGTTTGAGGATTGTGTGAGGAAAAAAACAATTTTCCATTATGAATTACAAGGAGTACAGTGGCATAGGGACTGCCTATTTCCAACTTCTTAGCTCCCAGACCTGCTCTACCTCCCGTAAACACAAAAACCAGATAGCAAATATCTTCTACTTTAAATATATAATGCTTCTGCAGGGGCATTTACCATCCTCACAGGCTGTCATCTTCAGGCTGGCCATGCTCTCTGTCATTAAAATTCATCGCTCTATTTGTCAGCATGGCCAGTAGGTATGTCGGTTTTGTGCACTATCCCATCTGTTCTTCTGTGAAGGTAGTGCTTATGCATGAATGTTTGTCAATTAAGCAGACACTATATGAGCCCTGGGATAGTGTGCTCCGGAAAGCACTGAGGGGTTAGCAAATTTGCTGCCAATCTAGATGTCAATCTCACAGTTAATCATGGGATGGATAGCTCCACCTTTCAGAGAGAAAGGCATTTGATCCAATCAGTTGGCCACCTCATGGCTTTCTGGTCTGGTTTCCTTAAGTTATTAGATCCTTTTACATGTTCACCAATGATGTTTATTGGGGTGATAGCACTCTCCTCAGCAGCAGTAACTAGATCAACTTGGAGAACAGGAGCTCATCTGTAGTACCATGCACAGCTTCTCTGCTGATCTACTGATTTTATCCATAAGCCTCTTCATAGAGTGCCCAAAGAGAAATGCATGCAGATACACACCGATCAAGTCACCCTTGTTTATCTCATGTCTTATTCCATATCATTGATTCTCTTCAGTGTGGTAATGAGTACTTCAAAATTTTCACATGCTGATAATCCCTTTGTTGATGGAGATATTTTTATTACTGCATATTAATTATACAAATGAATTTCATTCCACATTCTCACACTGCATATAACATACATTGATCATTTAATTCCCTCTTTACTGTCTCCCCTCATGCCTTCCCACTTTCCCAAAAATCACTGTAGGTCAATTTGTATTTCTCCACATATCCCTGCCAATGGGATCAGCCAAACCATTTCCCACAAAACATGATCCTATTTCTATTCTTCCCTGACACATTCTCTCTTCTCACCAGATAGATTGCTGGAGGCACTACCTGAAAATGTTATAAGATCATCCTTGAGTAAAGACATGGGGACAGTGTTTCAGTTTGCCCATCATAAGTTACAGATTTGTCCCTAAACTCAGCTGTGATTGCTCCACTGTAACTTGGTCAAAAGGATCTTGAAGGGAAGTTGTCATTATAGTGGTGGTGTTGCCGTAGGTCTGACTTCAGATCACTTCTTACAGAATTGATATGTGATGGTCCATGGTTAAATTTTCTATATCCCCCAAGTAACAGAGAGCATGTGAGGAAGTGTTTTCAAATGTACAACTCTTCTTTGCTAAAGAAGTCTGAAGTTCTGAAATATGACTTTTTTGTGGAGACTGCCAGAAATATCGTGTGGCATTTTTCTGTCATAGACATCTTTAGTAGCTTGTGTCAGCCAGTTGACAAGACCCAAACTGTGGGGCTGCTTGTATAATCATCTACACCTGTCGCTACCAAGAAGCTTCTTACTCTAAACTAAAAATTTCCAGTCTTGTGCATACTCATTAAGTAGGTTGTGATAGTAGTCCCAAAAGTAGCACAGTATAAATACAAATAGTAAGAAGACTTTCTAATCTTTAGGATTTTCCTTTGTGCTAAGTATTGCAAGTTATGATCATGTGCTTTTTATTTTAAATAAATGTCCTTTACAACTCAATCCCCAAAATGTCTATTTATGTATTTTACTTTGAATCTTTGGGACGGTCATTGCCATCTTCCGGAGAAAATGTAAACCACCAATACATGCAGATTGGTTGTCTCCCTCTCTCATTAGGTTCAATTATTATTGTGACATCAATCTAGTAAATTAGTGGCATGTAACCCCAAAATCCAAGTGGTCTAGACCTTTCCATGTTATATTGGGGTAGACAGAAAAATACTGAATTTAGCCCTACAGCAAGATGATGAAGTTGTCTGTACAGTGTGAATGCAATTGCTCATAACTGTCCACTCTGAGGGATACAGAAACATACATGTGACCAGAAAATAACATATATCAGTGGCCAAAGTTCTACTCTAGCAAATGCTTGCTCTAGTACACATTCCATATCCAGAAGAGGAGCTGCAGTTGGTACTACTGCGTGATCAGGTTTGTGGTATTCCACTTTTGTGCACTATCGTCCATGCAAAATTTGTGAGTAGCAAACTGGTAAGTAAAATGATAATGATGAGAAATATCACCCTCATACTTTTTACAATGTTTTTGTTGGAACCAATTTGTTTTTCACTTACTATGTCATTAATCTTATTTTATACAATACTTGATGACTACGGTAAGTCATTTTAGGGTGTTTTACTTACTTTTCATCCAAGTAGTTTTTACCCTGAAGGAGATGGAGCAAACTTGAATGATCTTCCAGATGTTAAGTGTATGTACTCCAGTTTTACATTCAGCAATTTACTACCAGCTAAGTACATGAATCTACAAAGCCCACTGTGAGATTGTTCTGAATGAACAAGCCTTTTAAAACTAACACCTGTGTAGCTTTGACCTATGAAAGGAGTTATGAAAACACTTCAGAATAGCTGGTGTCAGAATCAATTCTATCCCTATAATCAGGGGTTCACAAAATATCTCGATATATATCTCTTCTCACTATATGATATCTTTTTTAATGGTATCTTAAATATATAGTTCAGACCATTCAGAACAGAGTCCTTACATCTTTATTTTATTTAGGGAATAACTGTAAGAACTGATACTATACCACATGAATGTTTAGAAGATGTCTCTTCATGAGAATTGACTCTTCTTGATCTCTTGTGATTTTGTATAAGCAATAATGTTTGGGGACACCTGTCTGTCTTGTACTTAGGAATACTGTATTATATTATTGTCCATTGCCATAGATCCTGGCTTTTCAAAAGCTCCATATTTTATTCTCAATCTCTTTCCATTATAATAATTATAACTACCATATTTCTACTTAATCCTACCCTGGGACTTTTGAGATATCAATATCCTATAGCACCAATTGCTATCCAGGAGACTGATTCTGTAATAGCACCTCTTATGATCAGCCCTGGTTTAGTAAGTAATAACCATGTTAACCTATTCAAGGAGGTATATGCTTCCTTCACTGTTTTTTTTGTCTTGTTTTGGTAAAAAAAGACAATACTGTGTTTTGTAGTGATGTAACTCAGAAAACTTTAGCTCTTGAATCAGGAAAGAAAGGCAACCGCCTTTAAGATGGCAAAGGATAGCTTACATCTAACTTTCTCATTTTCTAAATATGGAGACAATATCTTATTTAATTTTTTGATGAATTTCTATATTAGTAATTTGAAACATAACACTTAATCTATAAAATGTTGAATGTAAAGCCAATCATGATGGTGCAATAACATAATCACAGTACTCTGGGAGGTTGAGGCAAAGAATAGCAAGATTGCATCCCACCTGGACAATTTGGTAACTTAGCAAGACACTGTCCCAAAATAAAAAAATTAAGAAAAGATCTGGGATGTAGATCATTGTGAAAACCTTAGGTTTAATCGTCAGTATCACCAAAAAATGTTGAATGTATGAAAATATTTACAGTTAATAATTTGACCAAAATTCTCATTACCCATTTATACTATCAAATAATATTTAGAAACATAAAATTGTGAATGTGTTACCTGGATCAGCAACGAGGCATCTCACATGTAGGATTATGATAGAGGTTACACATATTACCTAGATACACATTAAGTTTTCCTGCCATTATTAATATTTGAACAGACACTTCTTTATTGGGAGGTTTCTGGGTTTTGTAGAACATTTAGTAATGTACATAGCCTTTATCTAGATAACTCCAGTTGCAAATTGTTAGCCCATGTCATCTTTCTCAATAATAAATTACTTACGTAGTCAAAAAAGTATCCAGAGTTCTGTATGAAGCTCTTCTAAGGACTCCAGAATGAAACCTAAAAAGTCTCTATTTGTAAGTTACTTGAAGTTCAAAGTTAATATTTGCCTTTGATTAGCACAAAAAGCTCCACAGTGACATATAGCAATATAAATATATTAACATGATATGAATATTATAATAATAAGGTATATATTATTTGAGAATTTCTCTGGTTATGAGCTAAATTAAGTATGATAGATTGATACTTTGAGCTCAGAAAAGCTACATTTCAAAGTGTCTGTACTGTATTGCTCAGAGTGGAATGCGGAAGAAGACCCAAAAGATTAAGTAGGTAAGGCAGCAGAGCAATCTTGATATTTAGTGGTAGGGCGAGAAGCAAGGAATGTAGAGCTGAATGTGCTCCAGCAACTACGATACGCAGAAAGGAAGCAAGCTGTATCTGAATCACTCTTATCAGTGCTGAGACGCAATTCTTGACATCTACAACTTAGAGGAAGATAGGTGTATTTTGTCTCACTGCTTGTAGTGATTTCAGTCCATAGCAAGCCGGGTCCTATGCAGGGAAGCATGGCAGAGGGGCCTGGAAAACAAGGTTACTCATGGAATGGTAGTCAGGAAGCAGAGAGTGAAGGGAAGAGCTACATGCTTCCAGCCAGTGCCCCTCATGGACTCACCTCCTCCAACCGGGCTTCACCTCCCAATTCACTTGTAGCTGTATATTCATCAGTGGGTTAGTACGCTGGTGAATATTGCGTCCCCTGTAATCTAGTCACTCCCTAAAATCCCCACCTGTGAATTCATGAGGCTTTGGGGAGAATGTAGATATAAACCATAATACACCGTAGTCTTGATAATGCTGGATTTCTAATCTGAGGGCTCAGCATTCTTCTGAAAGCCTGATTAACACAGATGAAAAGCGATAGGTTGTAGGGAAGATTCAATTCCCCAAAAGAACTGTGTGACTTCCCTGCCTCACTTCTCCAGCGTGACCGCTACAAGGGTGGAAGCAGAGCTATGGAAGAAAGTCACTACAGTTTACAGATCTCGGCGAGCAACACTTGTCAAAGGTGGTCAAAGCAGTTTGGCCAGAACCAAAACATGTTTGAGAACTAGATATGTCATTAGCATGACTCAGAACCAGGCAAGAGCCTGTGAAAGTCCGTGATTTCCTGTACGTGAGGACTGTGCCCTGGGAGAAAGGTGATGCTGACTCTGACAGGAGACAGACGCTTAGGTTAAAAGAGTTTTCTTCTAACTCCATTACCATCAGAGAATGAAACATCACTTTCCAAGGCCCCTTTTTCATTTCTGGGGCTGGTTTTTTCTTTAGTAAAACTTCAGACCCCTAGGCTGTGTGCTATGACAGTTGTCACACAGACTATTGATCCTAGCAAAAAAAGTCTGTAAAAACTCAATTTAATTCTGTCACCCTAACAGAAAGAGGAAAAGAAATAACAGAGAAAATGCGTGGTACCTTTGCCCTTTATGCAACTACCGTAATATAAAATCTCCTACTTTAACAATTGCTAATGGTCAAAATATCCCAGCACTAAGTTCAATAAATTTACTTTTAAGTTTCTAATGAAACCTTTATGAGCAAATGTCACATTCCTCAGCCTGGCTTTCTGTCACACCCCTTCCTTTTCCATTATATTTTGACTCAGACTGACTCTTCCTCTCCCTTAAGGCAGAGGATCAGCCTGACCTATTTTCTTTAATTGCCATTTGGATTTGAGGGGCTTTTCCATCTTGAAAGCATAATTTTTCTACCAAAGTATGTCTCAGTAAAAAGTGCTTTGAAAATTGAACTATTGAGGTGAACTAGCTATACAGTGACTTCTATTAAATGCACCCTAATAATAAAAACTAGCAAAAAATTTGAAAAGCATTTTCATCATTTATCACTATCTAAAGCTTCAATAAAGCTAATTAAGAACCTTTCGCATTTTCACAGTAGGTAATTGTTTCAATCAAGTCTCTAATAACTCTTAAAAATATTAAGATAGCATGTGTTTTCATATCAAGTATCAATCTGAAACTTGACTTAGCTACAAACTTTATGATTTCAAAGTGAAAAATTAATCATTCATCAAACAAGCATTACTAAAAGCATCTACACACCAGTGTTTTAGATTAAAATGTATTTAAGTATTTCTTATAATATTAAAGAGAATTGTGAGCAACATTATAGGGTGTAAGACTGGATGGTCCTTATTGTGGCTGTAGGCACATCACCTGTTAGTTCACGTGTTACTTTCCTCCCTATTACTTACTAATTCACTGCTGCGGCACATTGAAAATAAAGACAGGTAAATTGAGAGGAAGAGAAGGTACAACCACTCACTCCCGGGGTTGGAGGTTGGATCAGCGATTAATACTCTCCAATCTCTCTTTTATCCCGGAGCCTTCTGCTCCATTAAATGTGTATAGAACTGTCTAGTGCTTCTTTTGACTAGGCTGTCCTTTCTTCTTCTGTTTCTAAACTCAGAAAAAAAAAATCTAATCTTTGATGGTATTTTGAAGATGGCATTGGTTTCCATGACATTTTTTAAATCTTTTCCTCTTTAAAAAAATGAAAAAAAAAATTTCTCAATCTTAAAATCATTTTTAGACTGCTCTTTCTTACACTGAGCTGAATTTATTCCTTACACGTGATCATTCTTCTTTTTTCTGCCTCTTCTCTTACACTTTAAAGCATTCATTCATTTAAAATGTTTGTAGCAAGGATGAACTCTATGCAAGGAACTATACCAAGTGCAACTCCAAGAAATGACAGAACACTATTGCATAATGTCTTTACAAATATTTCTGGACATATCACTACTATTATGCCAGGGTCCCAAGTGTGTGTCAGTTATTTTCTATTGATTTTTCCCTTTAAATATCACCATTTTCCACATATTCATTTCTTCTTCACTTCCTCTCTGAGCCTAGGTATTTTTGTCCCTGAAAATACCCAAGGTTTATGCTAATGATCCTTTTATAATCATACTGATCCCTGTAGTGTGCAAAATGGGTACATTTTTACCTGGATAACACCTGTTACACACATGTGTATTGCAATGTAATTTATAAACTTTATAAATCTTGGTAAAAATATCTTGCTTGACTTCATTCTTACTTTTGCTTCCAATACAAATTCTCACTACCCTTCTTGAGCACATGGCTGTTAATTTGGCTATGAAAGATTCCAAACTATATCCTACCTGCATACCATTTTTCAACTGAGGTAATTTAAAAGGCTTCCACCCTTCCAATTAAAAGCAGTTTGTTCTAGATAACAAAAAATCAGATCTCACTTTTTTGACCTAATCACAATCTTATCTAACATTTTTCTGCATCAATCATTTATCTTTGATGTAACTTGATGTTACTGAATACAATTTTATCATCCTTGCTGGTTTTTTGGTCTTTTTCTGTTAGTTTTTATGCTAAATACTGCTGAGATATAGTTTGTCTCCAACATTTAAATATCATTTTATTCATTTGATATAATTTTATTGCTTTCTTTAGATTTACATTACATTACTTTATTTAATAATATTTATATTCAAATAGTATACAAATTTGTATATAATGCAAAGACATTATAATATAGAATAACAAACTTACCCTCCCAGTTTTTTTTTTTTTTTTTTTTTTTTTTTTGGTTTTTCTCCGGTACCGGGAACCGAACTCACAACCTTGCACTTGCCAGGCAGGCGCATTTTGCCTCTGAGCTAAATTCCCAGCCCCTATTTTTTTAACTACTGTTTTCCACTGTTAATGATGTCTACTATAAAGTCAAAATATATTTCGAATATTTTTGCTTTAAAGACAGTTATTAATTCTTTATAGAAATTAAAGATATTAAAATGTCTTTTATGTTTATATACATTGAATGATTTCCACAGAACTTACTTATTTTTAAAGAATCAGGTTTCTGGTAGGAATTATATTGTTGCATGAACAAGGTTTTTAAAAAGTTAACAATGAAGATCTATTGTCAAGAACAGTATTTGTTTCTTTTACAGAAGATATCGTACCTTTACCCTTGTAAGTTGCTTGAATTGTGTACAGATCAGAACTGGAGATTTTGTTCTAGTTGTCACTTGTTTTCTCATTTCCTTCCTCACTTTGGTTTTGAACATGTCATCTCCAAAGTTTTCTCTCTTGCATGTATTCTGACAGGAAACATTTTATATTTTATATTCATTTTTTAAATGCAGTTAGTATCTCCACTTCTAACTTCACATTCTTTGAATGATTATCTCTCTTTTTTCTATTATTTTGTTCTAAGTCCTCTTTGGTTTTATCTGTGTCTTTTGGGTGTATTGTTAAACATCTTACTAATTTTGGAAAATTTTCAGCCATTTTCTTATGAAATATTTGAGAATTTTTATCTTTTCTACCATAGAGTTTATTATACCATTTGAAGTTTTAAATAGTTTTGTTTTGTACTTTTTAAAAAACACAATCTCTCTTTTTCTGTTTAGGTTTGGTAAATTATATTAGCTATCTCAAGTTTATTCACAAGCTTGCCAAAATCGTTCTTCATTTTAATTATTGTATTTTCTCTTTCTAGCATCTCCATTTGATCTTCATTTTACAGTTTTCATCTCACTGCTGAAGTTTCCCATCTGTGCATCTATCCCATCCAAATTTTCTACTACATCTTTTAACATTTTAATTGTGGCTATTTAAAATTCTCTAGCAGATGATTCCATGCAATTATCATCTTTGTTTCTGTTTTATTTTTTCATTTTGTACTTTACAATTGTTTTTTTAAATACTTTGTGTTCTTATGTGAATGGTATACATTTTCCTAATGCTAGATATTGTGGGAAAAATCTGATCCTGAAAAAACTATGTTTACAATTTTGAATACCCACTCCTTTCTCCCCACTAGATCACTAGTCCAAGGTATTGAATTATTCTGGTTAGTAGTAGGTCTGTGTTTTTTTGTTGTTGTTGTTGTTGCTATTTGTTTGTTTGTGTTTGTGTTTTGAGTTATAGTTAATACGGTTGTGACAGTAGTCTCCAAATCCTCTATTACTATTATGATAAATGTAGGCAGGTTTATTAGAGTTTTTCTTCAATGTTCTTATTCTAAACTGTATTTAGGATTTTTTTTAATGGAAAAACATGTCCATATCTTGTACTCTGAGTATCTACTTAGGACTTCTATATGCATCTCTTTCTGAGAAAATCTTTCTTCTTACTGTTGTTGCTTTTCCAGTCAGAAAGGCTATTGATTTTACTAGGTGAAAACTAGCCTATTGGGAAAATGCAGAACCAAGGAGAAAGGCTCATTCCCGACCCCACTGAGGATGTCCTCACTATCCTTGCTAAGCTGAATTATACAAACTCTTGCAAACGGTCACAACCTCAGGACAGCAATATTTTCCTTTATTTTCTCCAATACCTTTAAACCAAACCTTGTAGTTTACAAATTTAATTGCTCCTCTACCTTCAGTTTCACCATTTGTCTTCAGAAGAGTTTGGTCAAGGTTGTTTGCATTTCTCCTTGTGGCTGCTGCTAGTATCTCTGAAATCCATGACAGGAAGTGCTTTATCTAGTCTTTCATCTGTCCCTCAAACTTCATTCTTCTTTACGAAGTTTCATTATGAAAAGCCCAAATGAGGATAAAAGATAACCTGCAATGCACCTGCAGTTCTCGAGGTGAATGACAACCAGTCTTTAGCAATAAATCAGGAACTGTAGCTGAAATTTGTTTGTTTACATTTTTATTTCTGTGTTTGCTTTGTGCCACTCAGAAGGTAATATTTTTATTATTTTAAAGAGAAAAAAATAAAAATAGAGCACTCATTCAAAACAGACTAATAGAAGAGTGATAATAATTAATGCACTGCATATTATTATCTTCATAGTAATTACTCAGAGTACAAGATATAGGAATGAAATATTGCCCAAACAATATTAGCATAAACCTTTCTTTTCTATAAACTAAGAGAAACTAGCTATATGACTATTTTAACCATCTTGTGTATTATTTATTTTTCCTTTACCCTTCCTTCCTTTCTTCTCTCCTCCATCATAGTTTCTCTTTTCTTTTGAACAGTTTCTTCTCAATTCAGAATATCTACTGTATATTTTGGATCTTATTTACTCATTCAGCTTCTCACACTGAGACAATACAGTGTTTATACATGTGGGTCTGACTTATTTCAGTTAGGAGTATGGTCTTGAGTTATATCCATTTACCTATACAAGTCTCCATTTTATACTTCTTTATGGAAAAGTAGTACTTTTTTTATCGTATATAAAAAAAAAATCTTTTTTATCTGTTACTCAGTCGATGGGCATTTGGGCTGTTTCCAAGATTTAGGCACTACAAATTGTGCTGCTATAAACGTGGGTGCACATATATCACATATATTCCAAGATAATATTGTCTTTCCCTGACCCTTCATCATCTACAAAGCAGTCTAGATTTATTTCTTTCCCTGCATTTCTTTAGATTTTAGGTTATTACTACATTGCTCTTTCACTTTAGACCTTTGAAGTGTTTAAAATGTTCTTGTTTTTTAAAGATTATCTTGTGTTTTGTTATTGGTTCAGTAGATGTGGTACTCTTTCCAGTTTTTTACTTTTTGTCAATGTATAAACTCCCAATTTACATGGTAAATTTGAATATTTTTATTTACATTATTCTGTTATTCACTTCATCATCCCTGAGACACAACACCCACCACCTGCAAAGGAAAGGAAGAGTGGTTTCCTCCTGTTGATGAGTTTTAGAGGTTTGGCTCTCTCTCCAAGGTAGGAAGAGGTGGTGGAAGGCCTGGCTGGAGAAGCTCTGCTTGCATCATGGTAGCTAGGAAGCAGGGAAGGAAGCAGGCTGTCAGAGGACTATAACTCTTAAGGTCATGCCTCCTGTTGCCTGTACCATCTGACCAGGTCCACCTGCCAACAGCATACTCAATGGCTAAACTCTGAGTATGGTGGATTCATCCTCCAATGAGTACAGTACCCCAAGCAAGCAGCTTTCTTAAAGATCCACCTCTGAACACTTGAGCCTTTGGTAGTACATTCTATGTTGAAGCCTTTTTAGGTATATTACTTGTATTACTCTCTTGTGAGTTATTTTATTTAAATAACACCCCAGGTAAATTATCGATTAATCTAAGAATCATTTACTGTTTGTTGTTACTTAATTCCATGACCACCATATACAAATAACCTGTAATGTGCAAATGCAAGTCAGTGATTGATGTGTCTTTTTTTTTTACCTAACATCTTTACTCTCATCTGCTACATTACATTCTTTAGCATTCTAATTTTATCAGTCTTCCAGACAAGCGGATTTCAGAACCAGACATTTGTTCTTCTAAAATTAGAATAATTGTATACATTTTAAATCCCCCTAATAAAGTATGAAGTAGTCTATACTGCTGCTCTCAAATCTGAACATATCAATACTGAAGGGCTTTCTGACAACTCAGAGTATTGATTCTGCCACTATAGCTTTGCAAAGTCCTATGGATTTCTGTCCATCAAAGCTGCTTCTGAGAAAATCTTTTCAGTTGGTGCACCACCCCTCTGTCCTCTCTCGCTCTCTGTCTCTCTGCCTCTTTCTCTGTCCCTCTTCTCTCTCTCTCTCTGTCCTTCTCTCCCCTACTCTCCCACTTCCCTTTTCTCTCTAACTTATTACTGTTTTCTAATACAGTTCCACAAGATCTATTTTAAGGTTTACCTTTCTGAAAACTGCATCTTTGTAGAAAGCAATAAATAAATATAAATGCAAAGACTGAAATTAAGCTGGAAAGACCCAAACCCAATGTAAAAGTTGACTAAATTTAGGACAGTAAATAATAAAAGAAAAAGTAATTGAGTATAAATTCCTGGATTAATAAGATACTCAAAAAAGAAAAGTTAATTTATACAGTATGATATTACAGCCGTTGGTGTCTCAATCAAATGGTCAAAGAGAATCAGCTATGATCTTTAATTGTAACTGAGACTGATAATTGATAAGGGCCCATTTTAACAGATTTCAAATTTGAAGAAATCCTACTATTGTTTCATGAAAACACAAATAAAAATAGGTATTCTGATGGGGTAAATGATAGTGTCTGATGGCTTCTCCTAATTAGAGCATCAGATTTTGTGCTATCTTTAAAGACAAATAGAGAATATTATGGTGGTGGATGCCTAGCATTCAACTCTTAAACACAGTAGCAAAGAGAAGCAGTGGCAGAGTGGGCATGCAATTGTGAATAATAACATCATTTTAATGCTTTAATTCCGGTTGTAAAGTATAGTTGTTAGTTGATTAGCAGTGAAAAACCTCAAGCATGGATATATGCATACATATATGCATATATTATATAATGTTTACAATGAATACATTATAATATAGGCATACTTTGTAATATATGTACATACTGAGAGAAAGAGAAGGAAATAATGAGCTATTTTTAGAAGCAAAACATAGAAGGCAAATTAAAAGCCTGATCAAATTCAGCTGGCTACTTAGTTCATTGTTCAAGTGATAGTCTACTGTAAGCAAAGACCTAGGTTCAATCCTCAGTACTGAAAAAAGTAAGACAAAATTTTAAGGTCAGAGCCCATGAGTCATAAAATGTGTCTTAAAGAATATGAGAAAACTTCAAGTTATATACTTAAGTTATAAGACATATAAACACTGATTTTCAACTATCACGCCTCTCCTAAGTTTTCAGTTAAATATACTGTAGATTCATTTTTATTGACTTCCTAGTCCTATGGTGCTGTGTTAAAACTGCTTTTGTTTCGTTTGGATTTCTTTTTGTTCTCCACACTGAGTAATTTTTACTACTCTACATTCAAGATCACTTATCTTTTCCCCATCATTATGAAACTGCTAAATCCATGTAATAAAATTTTTATTTCATATATTCTAATTTTAAATCTATAGCTTACCTCTGCTTCTTCGTTATAATACCTACATTTTTTTTTAGAATTCTGCTGAAATTTTCCCCTTAATTGGAACATATACTGGTAATCTTCATTTAGACTAGTAATAATAGCACTTAACATGTGTGTCTGCTATTCATAATATGTGAGATGTCTTGTTATTGATTTAAGTTTCCTTTTTTTGAGACAGTCATTCTCATTTAACTGTTTTTCTTTTCATGTATTAATAAATTTTAGATTGACTTCTGAAAATAATGAATATTAACTTGTGATGACAAAAGCTTATATTTTTCTTTGTTGAATTTTTCTCTAATTTAGTATTGAATATTTTTAATTGGCATAAATCAAAAGCTATTTCTTTGCTTCAACTACAATCTCACTTCAGATAATTAAGGATTTTCTTTAAATCTCTATTACACATTTGCTTAGTTTAAGGATTAGAGAGACACATGATAGGCAGAAATTTGGAATCTTTGCTTTTCAATTTTAATTTTTATTCTTTTTCCATCTCTGGAGCAGTGACGCCCTAGTTTCAGTTTTCTGATTTACTAAGCCTTAATAACTTCATTTCTACTGCCATTGCTATATTATTACTGTGGTTTACATGTCTTCCAGATAAAATCCACAACATTAGAGATTTAATTTGTAAAATTCCTCTCTTCTGAGTACTTACATCCACCAAAATCTAGCTGATACATTTTCTTCACAAGTGCTATTTTTCTATCACCTACAGAATCATTCAAATCATATCTTAATCATTAATAGAGGATTATGTCCTATCTATACCATTTTCTGGTTACACTGTATATTAAACATGTTTGTCTCAGTGATTCACTAAAGTACCCCATTTAAAACCCTTCCTTTGGCTTTGTTAAAGTGTGTCGGATTAGCTTTCTTCTATAGAAGTGTTCTGACTAATAGGAAGGTGGGTCACAGAAAAAGTTACAGAAGTCTAAGAAGATATAATATAGACAGGTCAGGACCGGAGAAGGGAAAGCAGTGAAAATGGCATGAAAAGGTAAATTATCACATTTGCAAACAAACGTTCTCAATGGTCTTTTGGAAAACAAGGAGACAAATAAGGAAAGTACAGTATCTCTATTCATTGACAAGAACCAGCAGCTCCTCTATTTTCCTTACTGTCTCCTCAATATTGTGAGATCAGATGGAGTTATATACAAGCCTAATATCATCACAACACATTCTGGATACCAGAAATTTTGATAAACTTTCAATAACTGATGGATACCACTCATGAATAGATTTATTTCCCACAGCAATTGAAAACAATTGCACCACAGGTAATTTTAAAAAGATTGAACAATCACTTTGCTCAACACAGGCAAAAGTACAAGAATGACAATGGTACAGAGTAATGGCAAAAATATTGTTTTAAATGGTGCAAGAACTCAGACAGGTTGCAGTTTGGGCTAACAGATACCACGTCTATTCAATCACATAATTTAGACAACCTTAGACAACCCTGGATTAACATAACTTGAAAGAATTCTAGAAAGAAAACATATCTAGAACACTGGGTTAAGGGGAGTGCAATCATATTTAAGACTGAGTGAAATCATAAATATATATCAAGAAATTTAAAATAATGTTCATGTTAAAATCTCAAGAAATATTTTTAAAGATTGATTTCTTTTGTTAAAACATTTAATTTTAATTGAGGAAAATTTAATTCTACTTGACTATCTTCTAAGAGTATCTTTAAAATAATCTCTGATTAGAAATTCTTTGTTTAGACTACTTAGTTTAAAAGCCACAACAAAAATTGGTTCTTTTGGTATACCTAAAAGTTTCCTTGTAGGAATTGCTTATTATGCCAAGAAGTTGATTATTTTCATGTTTACTGTCTTAGTTAAGTTAGCTTCTTAAGTCCTATACTTTCAAAGTCTTTCTCTAACATGTCCTTAAACTTCAGTTCATGGAAAGGTCATTGATAACGATTATAAAGTGAATGCCTGAGTGATGGATTTTTCTTCAGTCGTTCATCACCAGGGGAGCGCTATATCTGGGAAGACTGGAGCAGTAATTAAGAGCACAGAGCCCTTCAGGGTTTGTACTACAAGTCTAACTAAGGCTTGATTGGGATTAATGCAGCTCTTTCCTTAAACTCTTAGATGTATAATGCATTCAATTAATCAGCTAGTGTTAAAATATGTTAGAATAATATTTAGAATTTTTAAAGAAAAATATATTGCATGTTATTGGTATGTCCAGAAAGGAAAACAATTTTTAACATTGATTTATTGTGCATTCTGCAAAAAAAAAAAATCTCTGGGTAATTGCTTGACAACCATATATGCATACACAAGTTTCTGAGGCATACGGTGATCTAGTTTAAAATTTCATGATGTTATTTTTATGTTATTTAAAAAATTAAAGGTTAATAAGAAAACACTCCTTTGAATGGCACACTTTCAGATAATGCTTTAGGAATTCTTTACACATGTTTATGGAAAACCCCTCAATACTACAAGTATATGATAAACGCTTATCCAGAAAACAAATCAAATCGAGGTAACTGTGCATATCATTTACACTTGATATTTGTACATTTAGGTCATGTCCGTCAATTTTTGTTTCAAAACCAGGAGTTATTTGTTATATTTATAGCTTTTAGGGAGTTCCAAACTTATATTTTCAATTACAATTGTATAATAATTACAATCAAATGTCAAAAATAAAAATGTCAAAAAATAAAATTTTTATATCAAAAATAAAATATGCATTTAAATCTCAGTACAGTTCCAATACTCAGAGATATTACATATGTGTTAAAATTAGTTTTGCCAAATCTTTAACCCACTCAGCCATCATATTCAAACTTAGAAATAAAAGTTGAAAATAACATGAAGTTGGTTTTGCAAACTTTTCTTTAAAGTCTAAGATTTAATTCAACAGTAAAAATCTATTAAATTTCTACATGTTTAGATCATATTTGTAAATAAGCATATATGGTGTGATTAAACATAAAATGAACATTAAATTTAAAAAAGCTGTTACGGTAAAACACATATTGTCTTTAATCCTCTGTAACATGTTTCCCCTTGCTTTGAATACACTTATTCTACACTTCTTTTTTATTATTTTTATTTTAAAGAGAATAATAGAAAAAGAACAATAGCAAAATACCAACAACATAGACAAAAGCAAAACAAAGCAAAACCAATAAAAATGATACAGGGTCTTAGAACAAAATGATAGGAATTAACAATGGTTGTTATATTACATATTATCTTCAATATTCTACCCTTCTTGACATTTTCTGAAGGTTTTAGAAAACCTTTTTTGGTGAATGTATTTAGTGGCGTTGTTATAGCTGCCTTGGATGTACTACATTGTTTCAAAATATATGCCTTTCAAGGTCTATTTGATTTTAGGGAAGAACAGAAGTTGCAAGGTGTCAGATTTGGTGAATGAGGACACAGTGTAATGCTTTTAATGTGATGTCTTCCTTTTGGATGGCACACAGCAACAGTATTCACTATATTTTTGACCACCTTTCAAAGACAAGAAAGAAGACTTCCAGAACTGATCCAGAAAGTAGCAAAGTGAAATAAGTGTGTTTGAAGTGAGGGGTATTATTCTGAGTGGTGTTAGCGACAACCTGTCTTCTACTGTGTTTCATTTTTTCAATTTAAACATTCACTGTTTTGATCATACCTCACATGTTTAATTTGTGCTCAATATCTATCTTCTATAGAGTGCAAGCAACAAAAAAACTAATTTTTTCAGTTTTGCTTATTGGTAGATTGTATTATGTGACACATACTGAGTGCACGATGGAATACTTGGTAGAGGCTGCGGTGGTTAATTTTACGTCAATTGCATTAGGTCTTATTCTGAGGGTGTTTTGGACAAGACTGACTTTTGAGCTGATAGGCTGAGTATAGCAGACTGCTCTCCCTAAAGCAGGTGAGTCCCATTCAATTATTTGAAATTTTGAACACAACAAAAATGCTGAGTGTCCCTGGGATATGAGGGAAACTACACTGGTCTGACTGGAAGTGGAACGGAAATTTAAGTTCTTGTTAGTACTGAGAGTGCTGCTTTTCCAGCAGTGTGACAGCATCCTGTCTTCTGAATCTACAGCTTTAAAAAGTAGAACTTGGGATTCCTCAGCCTCCTTAATCACCTGAGCCAAGTGCTTACAATAAAACTATGCATCTATCTATCTTTGTGTCTATCTATATGTACACACACACATGCACAATATATAGATTCTGGTTTTCTGGAGCACACTTACATATACGTGTGTGTGTGTGTGTGTGTATGTGTGTGTGTTTATAAAATTTGATTTTTGCCAAGTATCACAGTAAAATAATATGTTTAAGCTAGTTGAATAATCAAAAGTAAAAAATGCATTTTTATAAATATTCATTTACCCGAAGGGAAACTGTGTGCTTGTAAACACTATTATGTTTCTATGCATAACTATGCATATAATTCATCAATATTTAAACATTATTTTTGTTTAAAGAATTACTTCAGTTTACTTTTTTCTTTCATCATTACCTGATTTTTTGTTTTATTAAGTAAAGTGTTATTTATAAATTTTTCAACACTTCACCTATACCGATAACTATTCTACCCCCTTCCCAGGAAAAAGGGAAGTTTAATAATTCAGTCTCATTATTAATAAAATAGACAAAGAAATATGCAGAATCACAATCAAACCAATGAAATATCATGGCAAATATTTTAATGCCAGTACAATATTCTCTGTATTACTTTATTATATATTTAAAATTATATTAGTAATTAGCAAATAAAGCCAATAGAGAAGTGGTGACCCCAGAAAGTCAGTGTCAGGACTGTGCAATATGTGTGAGGATAGTTGCATCCTATGAGCATGAGACCACCCTCATAGAGGGGGCTTGTGGGCTGCAAAAATGCATAGCCATAGGGCTCAGGCATGCCAAATCCACTGAACGTTCTCACCATCATATGCCTCAGATGCCAGATACGGACTCACAAAGTGTAATGATTGCCCTTTCAGAGTTTGGTCTGATTATTTTTTGTTCCCCCTCCTCCCTCTTTGGAATAGGGGATGTTTACCATGTGCCATTCTACTTTGGGATTATGTAATTTGTTTTTGTTTTTTAGACAAGTTCACAGATAAGACTTTACCTTGAATCTCAGAAGAGAATTGGACTTGGACTTTTGAAAAATACTCAAACTCTGATACTTGGGGAATGGATTATTGAGTTTTCAGTTGCACGATGGATAGTTATGAATTTGATGGAGAATTATGAAATTATTGTCTTTATTTGAGAAGTGTGGTTTAAAGAGATGTGTTTGGCCATCAAGTTGACAAGGATGGAGTTGGTGGTTGAACTTAATTGCACCAACTTGATCTATTTTGAGCTACCTAAGAGATTAGCAAGCAAGACTGAGAAGTGTGGATGCCTCATGTATGCATTTAAATGTGGTGTCTGGACACTTCTCTGACACTGTTCCCTGCTTCAATGAACCAAGTAGCTTTCCTCCTCTTTGCTCTTCTGCCATGCTCTTTCTGGCTCAGACTAAACTCCCTGAAACCGTGAGCCAAACTCAGCCTTTCTTCAAGTTCTGAGTATCAGGTGTTGCGTCTCTGTAATGGCAGTGCTGATTAGTACAATGCTGAATACAGACACAGAACACTTAGGTTTTCTGTCTCTCTTTCTCTTTATCTTATTTCATGGAAAGAAACACATTTCAGGTCTTTACGTACCTTTTAGGAGCTATCATTAATTGCAGTATTTTATCATCTTTACTTTATCCAAAGTATCATCCAAGAAGTGTAGTGATTTTTTTTTTCTCTCACTTCAAGTTAAAAAATAATTTTAAATGAATTGAATGATGTAGACCTTCTCCATGTCTTCTTTATGGAAAGCTATTACTGGTTCCTCCTGGTGGAAAACTTTGTTGGCTATATACATTATTATCCTGTTGATTTTATTGTTTGGCTCATGCATACTTAACTGTTTCTGTGGCCTTGTGTCCTCCAGACTTAAATCTGTACACCCACCCAAGACAAGAACACCTACCTGGCATCTGTCATGGGCCTTTATTTAAATAGAGCCTCTGTGGAGTATCTGTGATTGCTGGTTACAGCTATGACCCTTTTCACATGGAAGTAGCCAGATAGATCTTTGAAGCTTGCCCCCTCATGACATTTAGGAGTACTTCTTCAGAGGGGGGAATATTATAGTTAACAAAGTTAAGTAGAAGTATTGTAGGCAATCAAATAGGGTTGAGCTCTTGGGAGGTCAATTCAAAAGAGAGTTGTGGCTGGATGTGTATTCACTGAAGGCCAAGATTCAAGAAAAAGAACTTCTCGCCCATGTACTTCCCCTACGTATGAACAACAGTGACTGACATTCTAAGCAGGCATCAATCACCTTGAGGTGGAGAACCACACTTTAACCCACCCCTTCCAGGAAAGTCCTACTCTGTCCCACTTACGCTTGCTATGAGACTTGTTTCCCCATTAGATTCCCATTTAATCAATGTTACTCTAGTGACTACACTTCTTGTGATCTTATTGATTGAGCAGAGTTTTGTCCCACCTCACATCCATCCTATGATTTGCCACTGAATCAATATTACCTAAACGACTAGTAAACTTATTGACTGGTTATAATTCTGTCCCAATGTAAGCCCACCTCACCTCTTGGCTTTGTTTAATAAAACACCCTTGAAATGCAGGGTTGGTGGGCAATGCACTGTCTAGGCCCCCTTCTGTCCCTCTCAGAGAGAAACATTTATTCAACCCAATAAATTCTTCTTACACTTAAAAAAAAGAACTGAATGAGATTTTAAATATTGTCATAAATGTAATGTTTAGGTGGTGTCATAACAAAATGTGGCTACTTCTTCTCAGGATTCAGAGTTAAGGTAGAGAAGGTAACTAATATATCAACCTTCTTTTATGAAACAAAGTGTCCTTAGGTGAGTCTCCTTAGTTGTATCTGTTTTTCAGGACACTTCAGTAGGTATTTTGAAACTAAGCATTATTCAATTGCTCCCAGATCTAGTGGTACACAAGGAAATCTCTGAGACTTCACTTAAAAAACTATGCCCTTGGATGGACATAGGAATTACTTCTCAGATTTTAATGTGGAAAAATGGCTTAATCCTATGATTCTCTCATCCTTCTTAAACTAGAGAATGAAGTTTTCAAATTTCTTTCTAGGGGCAGGGGATTTAGCTCAGCAGCACAGCACCTGCCTGTCAAGCACAAGGTTGTGAGCTCGAATCCTGGTACTGGAGAAAAAACGAAAAAAACAAAAACAAAAAAATTTCCTTCTGCCCAGCAACCCATCAACATAGATTTATTCTTTCTATTTCTCATTTCCTAGCTGTACCTACCTGCACAATAATCATATTTGGAGAATTAAGATCACCTTTTATCCATGTGGAAAAATTCTGCTTTGAATTTCCTTGAGCCTCACTATCTTTCCCAGGGTAAAGTGATTCTTCTTAAGTTTTGAAAAATCCATTGCTGAAGCCAAAAGATGCATTATAATCTATCACTTTGGATATAGTGAGCATTAATTTACAAAAACTCATATAATATTTTAAAATGTCGTCCTACTGGGCTTTACATGGCACTGAATCTTTCTACTTTCATCATGAAAATATGCCTTCACTACATTACTGGAGAATAACAGTATTCAATGCTCATTGTCTCAGGATTAAAGCTGGCTTCTTCTAGCTTTTGTTATTAGACCCAGACACCTTAAAATAATTTTTTTTTAATTTATTGCCTATAATATATAATACATCTACACATTAATATAATGTCTTTAAAAGATATTTTGCAAGTAATAACTGCATTATAATTACTAGTTTTCTAGTCTAGACGTATGGGCAAATTAACCACATTAGTATAACACACTAAAATTTTTCTTAATAACATGTATATAGATAAACATAGGGAAGTTACAGACCAATAATACATTGAAAACTCCCAGGTAGAACTGGGGGCATATCTGAGGCTCTGGGTTTGATTCACAGCAGTTCAATAATAAATAATGAATAAAGAACAACGACAAAAAACATAAATAAATTTTACAAAACATTCCTAAATATGCAAACTTTATTTCAAATGGCTATCCTGAAAAGATTTTTAATTCTTTTTCATCAGAGAGAATTTAGATCATTTTATATTTTGCTTTCATAAACAGTGTATATACTTTCATATCACTAAATGTAATTTTATTACATCTCTAAAACTAGACATGACAAGCCAAACATGCACATATACCAATTCAATAGGTTGTGACCAACTATCTACCAAAGTGGCGATAATCATATTTCCATGAAAGGTTCTGCAAGGTTCTGCAAGACATGATCTATTTTTCTAAATTTTGATAAACGATCATAAACAAGTGTTTGACATTATCCAACAGAATAATACTGTACAACTTTTACAATATAGAAAAGATACACTTACTTTAATTTTCTTAATATTCTCATATATTTACTGGTTTTCTACATTTTGTCTTTTGAGCTATCATTTTTTCCTAGTACTACTTTCTCCATCATGTCTCTTTATTAAATTGAACATATTATGCAGTACATTTTTCCTGTTACATGCATTATATACATTCAATTATTTCCTCAGAACTTACTAGGATCATTATTTTAAAACAAGCCTTCTTTCTTCAATTATTGTTTAACTTCTAGTAACTATAAGTTTTACTTTGTGCATTCCTGAATTTCAGTGTCTGTTAGAACCCAGCCATAATACTTTTCCTCCTTCTATTTTCAATTTTATTTTTTCTTCAAGTCTCTAAGCGGATTTATACATAACAAATTTTTTAAGTCTCTTTTAGATTGTTCTATTGTCTTTAAATTCTGGGGTGTGGATCTCACAACTCCTTCGTCTATAAACTGTCAGTTGTTACCAAGTGCCCGCAATTACTAACTTATCAATGACTTGTGATCATGCAGTCTTCTCACTGCCAAGGACCTACTCCTCTTACCCACAAAGTTCCTGCCTGTCCTGTTTGTCTTTGTTTGTTAAACTGTCACTTTTCCTGAGCATTCCAGATTTTAAGTACCACTAATTGCAGCACTTAATGCTCTCCGGATGTTTTCAATACCGCCTTAGGAAAAAACTTGCCTCACATACCAATTTACTCAAATTCTAGCCTTTTGAAGGGATCCTTCCTGAGGTCACTGTTTTAGATTAGCTCTGTTAACAGGGTGGCTTTCCCAGCTCTTTATTGTCTCTCTGTTTCTCTTAGGTGAATTAACCAGTTTATAGGTTAGAGTAAATCTTAAATAAATTGATCAATCCTTCTTTCCTTGCCCTACTCACAGCTTCTGCGACTTCAAGAGCTCCTTTGGCTTGAAAACCTACACATTCTGTTGCAAACACAGTCAGTTGCTTGAGGAGGGGTTGGGGCTTTGCTTTTCCTAGGGAAAAATCCTGGGCCACAGTGCCTTTGCAGAGGATTGGTGTGCGTCTCTCTGAATGACGAACCACTTTAGAACCCAGTGATCCCTGGGTTGTCTCTTATTGTGCAGTCCCTGGACACAATGAGTCAGAATAAAAGTTGAGGCTCCAAGGCATGATCAGTTCAGTGAAAAAAAAAAAAAAAAAGCAAGTACACCTCTGCCATGTTCACAGGAAACAGCCTCAGCAACAAGGAGCTGTGGGCAGGATGAGAAATATCAGCCTTTCCCCCGTTTCTAGCACACCTTTCTTAATTGAACTTTCAGGGTGAGAGTCCTGCTTTCATAAACATAAGGAATGAGGTGGAAGTTTCATTTGGGAAGCAGACAGATGGCATGGGACTTGGTGCAAACACTACAGATTTTCAAATTCCTAATGACTTTCAGTTGATTTTCTTGCATAAACATTTTTTCATTTCTCTAATACACTTAAAGTCATTTCTGATACTCTTTTATTAAAATTTTTATTTTAAAGATAGAAGAATGAAAACATATCAACAAACACACTTATACTTACAAAATAACACAAAACAACATACGCAATACAGAATTTCGGACAACATGATAGGAAATTAATAATGGTTGTTGGATTACATATTGATATCTTCAGATTGATACATGCCTATATTTGTTTACCTGATACTCTTTCTAAAAATTAATCTCCATTATTTGTCCTAAAACATAGGCTCAAGGAGTTCTTCATGCTTTCATGTATTAAAGGTTTATTTTTATCTATTTATTAAATCATTTATTTTTTAAATCATTTTTTTCTCCCTGTTACAGTTATATCTAGAGGTGTTCACAAAACCTTATATCTCATATGTGGGGCTTTTGAGATTGCCTGTACTAATCTAATACTAGATTAATCTAATACTAGATTAGTTTGCTGATGAGCGTAGTTCTGTATGTGGATGATGTATTTACGGAAGAGAGAAATCCCACCTTGGGTGTGACTGCCTCCAACCAATAGGCTTATAGATTGAATGGGAAAAAAAGGGAAGAGAAAGGAAGATTCACTGCTTCTTGCCTGCCACACTAGGGACTATTTCCCCTCTGCCATATCGCCCTGCCTTCGAGCCAGCTGACTATGGACTGAAACCTGTACACACTGTGAGCTAAAATAAACCTCTCCGGTAACTTGCCGGTGTTGGGTATTTTATTCCAGCAATGAGAAAGTAACTAAGACATCCACTTTCACTAAAGTGGTAGTCTAGTATTATCACTGACCCATACCTATTTAATCAAATATGCAAAACTCTGACATTTTTCTTTCCTAAAAGCAACTCCTGAAATAAAGATATATTTTGCATATAAACTTACGTTTAAGTTTTTCCATGGAGTCTTTTGAAAATCATAAAAGATTAGCTCTCCTTGTAAAAAAAGAGAGCTGTAAGAAATAATTAGGTTTATTTAACATATTATAAAATGCATTAAGAATCTTCACAAATCAAGCTCCTTTACATTAAATTTGTATAAACAACTTAGAAATATTTTAGACATTATATAAGGTTCCTATAAAAGTGATTTACTGTTATAATGTTTTTATTTATCAAAATTATGTGGTTTTCATCTGGTACTTTCTAGATATCAGAGTAGCATTACCAGATATATTGTCAGATAATTTTTAAAATAATAATGATCACTATTTAGTCTTTCTAGTTTAAATCTTGTATAGTCTACATTAGCTTTCAAGTAGGGATTCAGATCACTTGTAGAATTGTGTTAATATGCAGAATTTATGGGCTTACTTTTGAGTTAATGAATTTCTTTACATAAAAATATTAACATATCGTATCTTATTTAATGTGATTCTTGGTATTTTCACAATATATTCTGTGTTGGAATTAAGTATTTTATATGGAGGTTGCTTTTTCTGTAAATATTCTGTTTATTAAAGTTCATAAATTGGTGTAATACCCAAACTTCCCTGGAAACTGGACTAATGCCATAGTTTGGATCAGTGACTCCAAAGGGCTACATACTAAAGACTTTTTGCCAGTCTTCGGACTGCTGTATGGAGAGCTGGCAGAACTGCTAAGCAGTGGTTCCGCATGAGAAGAAGGTAGCTCACTGGGGCCTGCACATGAAGGGGATATCGGGATCTGGCCTCTTGTTTCTGCAGCCATGAAATGAACAAGCATCCTCTGCCACACACTTCCACCACGATGTACTGCTTTCCAAAGCCAAGAAAATAACAAGGCTACAGGATGTTGGGCTGAAACATTCGAATCCATGCATCAAAATAACCTATTCCTCTTTAAAATGATTATCTCAGTATTTTATCACAACAAGAAAAAGTTAACAATTAAAAATAATTGCTCTGGAGATTTTACTGAAAAATGTTGATTAACTTGGTTTTGTTTTGCATATCACAAGAAAACCAGAGTACCTTGCCAGTTGCATTACTTTTATTACAAATTCTCATTAGGTGTAGTTTTGTTATCTACATGCAGATTTTAATTCTCATGCCTGCTTGAAAGTGCTTTCAAGACAACTACAAGTCAAATCTTAAAAAAGAAAAGATTGCCTCAAACACCATTAAAAAAACTATGCCACTCAGATATTCCTGGGTAAGGCTTTTGATAAGATAATTTAAATAATGTTGACATCATACAGTATATTACATCAGAATATCTGGCATGCAAAAATAAATAAATAAAATAAAGCAAATATGATACTGTTATACTAAGATTCAGCAAAACACAAATTACACAAGACTGAATAAATCTGTAAAGAATAATTGTAGTTTGAAAAACCTGATACTTTAGTATTCTATTTCCTGTACCTAAAAATCTTTCTTTTCCTTTTAAAGGTATAGAAAACATATAAAGTTTAATACATTATGCTTTTTGTCAACAGGAGTAAAATATTTTGTTACTGCTTGGCTCCTTTTAAATTTTCAGTATCTTATTACGTATTCCTGTTTTCAGGGAAATATAAATATTTGCATAAGTTCCATGAGAATCTACCTTCCTTTATAACTGGAAATAATCATCATGCAACCAAGACACTTAATGCAATATAATAGTTTAAAATGTTGTTCATTTAATAAAAATGATCAGATGCTTTCTAGGAGCACAGGTTGAGTTAACTGACCCCATGTTTATTAACTGTGGTTTTTGGTTGTACTTTATTTATGCTTAGTTTTGTATCTTTGTTTGTTTTGTTGTTTGGTGGGGGAATTACTAAAGATTTAACCCAGGCCTCTTACATGAATTATGCCTGTATTCCACCACTGACTAAGTTATAGTCCCTTCCTTCTTGGGAAAACTGTCCTAGTGTTAGGTTTAATAGGCTCCCAGACACACAAATCGGTCATGTCTAGTTAGACCCAGAAATCTTAGGATAATTTGGGACTTCAGAGAAAAGAGGAGTTCACCCAGATCTGTGGACACTGAAAGTAAAATTGTGTAGTCAGCTCTTCACTTGGTTTCTCAACTTCAAGAGGTTTCAATCTAAGATTCTTTTCATAAACTCATAACAAAGTATTTCAACAAGTCCCAAAGGTAAAGTATCATTCTTGTAACACCCATAGAAATAAACAGCCAAATTTAATGAGAGCAGTGTCCTTTTGTGGTCAAGAATAATAGTTTTTTGAAATTGTATTTTATTGAAAAGGGGACAAGGGTAAAATTTTTAAAATCGTGTATATCAATAGAAAAGCATAGCATATTTTTTGGTTTATATTTCCTCTATCACTATGGAAAAATCAATTTTGTCATCTAACTCTAAATTGGTCTAGAGTCTTACACAAACTGTCAGCATTTACCAAACATTTAATTCTTTCATTTTCTTTTAATATTTTCCACAATCTGACAAGCTAATGCTTCCAGTTTTCACTCCCTCTCTCTTGACTTGATTTCATTGAGTACTGAGACTTGACTGCCCAGTACTGGGATCTAAGGAAACCCAGTTATCAGATGCTCACCTCACATATTGGACTCTTTAGTGCTATAGATCCATCGTGCGTGTCTTTTCTACATGGTGCTATCACCATACAGTCTCTCAAACATTTCACTGAATCTGTTTCTCATACTGTGGCTAAAGTACAGAAAACTGTAGAACCCTCACTAAAGCCATTAGCATCACCACAAGAGCACAGCAACAGTTCTGAGTAGTCTTTCAAAACTGTCCGGAAGTGGATATCATCCTGTGTTCCCAGAGGACGTAGTCATCAGAACAACTGTCATATGTACTTTCTACAATCTCCCTGATGTTCTTGTCATCACTGAATGCATTCAATCCACAATCTTTGAAATTAATTGTTTTAACATTTTTCATACTTCTTCTGCCATATACTTCAGTCTTGAAATCCTTTCACATTTCTAAAGTACTTCTTTTCATATCCTTCATTTTTGGATTTTCCTCCTAATTTAACCCTGAATAATTTTTACTTTTATTACATTCTTAGCCTGCCTGTTTTCTATGGTTTGATAACTAATAACTTTTGAAAGCTGCTACTCTTCCAACGTGGTCCAGAAACAATACAGCTTATCCCTCTAGCCCTTCAAACCAACAAAGCCCAATCTACTGAAAACCTTTGGAGTTCATAGTGATGTCTACTCTTTCTTACATAAATCTAGATTTGCTTCTTTAGTGTTAAGGGCACAGGTTCTCTCACACAACAGGAAATCCTAACCAAATGCTGACAATAAGCTGTAGCTTACCCAATAACTGGGCTTCTCTTTTCCTCTCAGTGCTTCAAATTTGGTTCAGCTTGGCTTATGCAGACCCCGGTGTCCAGAACTTCACCTGACAGCTCATTCTGGGAGTCAGACAATGAAGAGCTTTTCCTGTTCCATGGCTCCATCGATGCTGTTTAGATTCATTTGTGCTTTTGTCTAGGACAGTCCCACTTCTCCTGCTTAATCCTCCTTATAAAAAAGATTTTTTTCTACTTAACTTCTGAAATATCTGCAGATCATGAAGTTAGAGTGTTTTCTCTATTGTAACAGTCCTTTCAATAAAGTTTATTCTTATGTAAATCTGTATTTACTCCTTTAGTTTATTCCTGGCAGTAAATTTCTAAGTGTGCTTTATGATTGCAGCAAGTGTGCTCATTAACCTGGGTGATATTGTCCTTCATTCATAAATATGGTAGACTATGCTCAGGTGGTTGCTCTGTGACATTTCTTTGCTTTAGTTAAAATTATGCATGAGTCATAGGCCTTGATTATTTTCATACTGGTTTTAAGATTCAATCCTCCAATCCTTTATTCAGTCAAAATAAATCCAGGGAGTGAGGCAACTTTGATTTCATTCTACCACTATGTCTGTGAGTTCTCTTTATTACTGGCACCAGATATATCTCTTTCTTAGTTTCAAATTCGTATATATGTTAAACACTTCTTTGTGTTAAACATTTCTTTGTGTTTGAAGTGGCAAACATAAGTGGAGTCACTTTTGCAAGACTGTAAAATGATTTATTAAACATTATTAGCAGTTACAATAATACAGTTGAGCTCTATGTCTTGGAATAGAAGGACACGTATTGTCTATATTGTGTTGCTAAGTGAAGACAGAAAGTTAAGAGTGCAATTATACTTACACCATTTTTTGTTAAAACATTTTGACAACATACTCCCAAGTGCAAGAATGTGCAACAACACTAGTGCATACACTAAACATGCAGTACTCACACATCCAACAAATACATGTATGCACACCACACGCACAACACGTACAAGCAACTACTGCGCAACACATATAAAACAAACATGTAACAGTCACAAGTGTAATAAATATGCCATACTAAAAACCATGTGCATAAATGAAACAAGAGATACATAGCTCAAGGAATACTTCATATGACATTATTAAAGATTCCTTAGATTCTTTGTCTGAGGTAGTAATTGTACTGCAACTTATAGGCTTTTTTCTCAGGAAGCTGTGATCAATAATTTCTTATACTGTTTACATTTGCTTTTTTATTTTTTTAAAGAAACATTGTATTGGGGAGTAATTGTGTGAGCACTTTGAAAAGATAAATTCATAGACAACAGCCCCTAAAGCATAAATTAAGGAAGTATTGCATTTAATTTCTTTTAAGTGTGCTCTCTAAAGGACTTTTACAAATATTGCTGTATTATTTAATTGTATTAAATATTCATATAATTTGTTATTGAAATTTTTTTCTATGTTTTTATTTTTGGCCAGAAAACTAGAGTTAACTATCCTGAGAAGATCATAGCAACTTAATTTTTCAGCAGGAAGAAAATAACAGCCATTTGCATTGAGATTTTTTGGTTTTCTGTTTTTCAAATTTTATTTTTTCATTTAACTGAGATTAATCATGAAACATTCCTTGTATTCACAAGTCTCCCTGGCTAATAAATAAATAGTAAATAGAAACGTGCAGAATCCAGGTCTTGTGAATGGACTAAGAGTCCTCATGGGTCAAATGACATCATGCACAATGAATAGTTCAGGGGATCAGATGCATGTGGGTACAGGAACACCAGCTGGTCATATTTTCTGTAATCAAGAAAGGTGTACTTCACTGACAAAAGTCAACATGGCTCTCCTATAGCTATTGTTATTACTAACTGACAGTTCCAACATAGACAAACACTTGGAAATATCTTTCAGTTTCTTCGGGCACATTAGTACTATGTGGTTAAGGTCACTAGAATCCCATAAACTTAATGGTTTTGGAAATTAAGTTTCAGTGATATGTCAAATATTGTCAGATAAACTTTAAGTATCTTCCAAGGAAAGAAACATGGGCAAATGGAAGTAGGTGTGAGATAAAATGGAATCTTCAGGAAAAGAGAAGACATACAAAGTTTGTTGAAGGCCTGGCATGATGGTGCATGCTTGTAATCCCAGTGCTCAGGAGGCTGAGGCAGGAGGATTGTTATGACTTCAAGACCAGCCTGGGCTACAAAGCGAGCTCAGGGCCAGCCTGAACTGCATCCTGAAACCCTGTCTCAAAAAGACAAAAGAAAAAAAAAACAAAAAATTTTACTAGAGATAGGGAAAGTTTGCTTACCCTGAGGCTCCACAGTATAGAATAATAGGTAAATGTAAATTTCATGTGATGTGTTAAGGATTATTGCACTTCCGCATGGAACTAATTCTAAAATAGCTACCATGAAAAATGGGTAAGTAGACTTTCTCAAAGTTTGTAATCCACAGGCCTATGATAAAAGCTAAGTATCTACTTCATCAAATAATCTTTATAATTTGAAAAATGCATATATATGATATGTTAATTTGTATTTTAAACTATGCTGCAGTTATAATGATCATTATAATATTTGTACTTAAAGCACAAGTTAATATATATATATAGAATTAGTTTAAAAATAATCTTTAAAATCAAAAGCAAGAACTCAGTGAAAATCTTACTAAAAGTTTAGAACAGAAGAGAATTAAAAAATGCTTGATAAATACAGGTGGTGATCGTGTATTGTGTATCTCAAAAAGCTATAAGATGTCAAATGTTTTTGCCATAAGGGAAAAATAACTTTTTGAAGAGAAAAATACGTTTAACCTGATTATACAATTTCTGCATGTACTGAAATATCACGTAGTATCTTTTAATAGGTACAATGCTCATGATTTATGTATCAGTTAAATATTAATTTAATTTACCAAAATGAATATGTTGGCTACAACATAAAACACAGAAAGATGTACAGGAAATTTTATCTAAGTAGAGTAACACCAGAATTTTTATTTCTATAAAACTAATTTTGTTACAAATTAGGGAAAATATGACATCCATCTTCCTTAGGCCATCACTTTGCAAGATTATAGGGCCAAGAACATTTTCTAGCAAAAATAAACAGTGTCAGATGGAATCATTCAATTTGAAACTTTACATGAACTTATATCAGGTTCTATTTCTTCATTTTCAATATCATATCTCATTTCTAACTTATGTAATTTCACTTGAACCCACAGAATATATTTGAGCAATTAGTACATTGTCATATTCAATTGTAAAATTATTTTAATCCAATTCCTAAAAAGTACATGCTGAACAAGTCTACCTTAAAAATGTGTTCATAGAAATTCTTAAGCAATCTTTAAGATGGCTTAAGTTCCCACTTAAAATCATTTCAGTAATTACAAACTGATATAAAAATTTCAATTCCATAAAAGTTAACTTTTTCCAAGGAATTTTATATCCTTAGCTGGGATTTCAGTATTCTTTATTTGACTGGATTATGTCTGTTGTCATATATACTTTTATATAAGATGGTTCACTGAATTCTGGATTTTGTTTGTAGTTACTAAGGAAACGATGTCCATTCACCCAATGTGTGTGTGCGTGTGTGTGTGTGTGT
>NW_004955404.1:19293024-19316440 GCF_000276665.1 Chinchilla lanigera | reverse complement strand
TATATATATATCTTTTTCTTGAAGATGGTTGTCTAGAATTGGAAAACTTAGTTACTATTTTAGTCACTCCAGCTTTCCTTTGAATCTGTTCTCCTTTATTGAGACAGTACATTTCTCCAACTATTTTAGTGCAATCCCCAGAAGTTTTAACAATACACCTACACTTGGTATAATAGAATTATTATCTCTTCTATTTTCTCCTTCAGTGTTATTCAATAAATTTAAATCTTTGAAAAATGAATTTGATGTAATAGGAAAGCAATTCAGTAGGCGTATTACTAATGTCTGGTAGATATAACAATAAATAAACCTTTCCTTATTCTCCAGATGTAGTTTTTATTCTGCATTGCTATTCACAGTAAACAACAGGCTAGCAAAATAGACAGTACAGGTTTAATGATGAATCAAACTGCACTGCATTGACATTCCCTAAGCTAGTAAGCTCTATATAATTGATTTTCTTTCAGAGGTCAATGTGAAACAGGAGTTTGAAAGTGACATCTCCAAATAAATTCTGATTGTTGACCCTTACCGTAACTGTCTTTCTGTATATCATTAGCTGAGGCATTAAGCCTGTAAGTTTCTTCACCTGTATTACATAATAAGAATAATGATTTTGTACCAGAGCACTGCAGAGGGAATTGTTGAGTATACAACCTTTAAGACATTTTAAAGTATTGATTCTTTGCTTTCTGATGTAGATGAATTTAACACATGCTCATTGAATGATCATTAAGAATATTTTTTACCTGATTAAATATACATAAAAATTATATTATTAATTATATGTATTATTGAGTATTCCCCTTCTAAAGTCCCAATTATTTAATTGATTTTAGATGTGAGAAAAAAAAGGAATATTAAGACTGTTAAACTGAGAATATATTACCACATACAAAATACAACTTAATTCTCCTTAACATTTAAGGTTTATTTTTACCCTATGATTTATGTGTGTGTATTCATTGAAAACTATAGTGACTTACACTGCCCAGTTTAGCCTGAAATATATGTGGATTGTATTTCATTGAATATTTTGGAATTTTAAAACAAAAGCACATCTATATTATTTACATCACTCATCATTTTAATGATATATTTATGTAATATTGGAGGACTGTGAAATTTTCTCTGGGAAATTTATAAACTGGAAAGTCCAAATAAGGAAGTTATAGCAAACAAGTGAAGCAAAACAGTGAAGAAAAGGGATAGATAGCTGAACTGTATCTTTCAGTGATGTTACAGGGCTTCTCAATAAGAAGGCAGAATAGAATACTCATACTGGATAAAACATATGTTCTAGTCACACTGCCTTCAGGGTGCTTGGGACCAGCCTAGACCCTCACGACACCAGTACTACATGGTCTGAGGATGCAGTCCATGGAAAAAGCTCAAGTAAGAGAAGGTAGAAGCTCAAGTATGAGGTGATTCAAAAGTGCAGATAGTGGATGGAAATGGAGGTGTTGAGAATGGTAGTTCTCCTTATTTAGCTTCTGCTATGGGTAAGTCTGTTCCTGTCCTGTTGCTTCCGAAGATTACTGCTTCTAGTTATATTGAGTATAAAGGAAATTGTTACCATAGAAACAAATCCAAATTATCTCCAAAAATATTCACCAAAATGTTACACTAATAAAATTTTTAAAAAATCTCTGAAACTGCCCCACCTACATAGAAATCTTGGTGGGTGGGGGATTTGTATAATTTTCAAAAAAGATGTTCAGAATTGTACTTTCAAATTTTTAAAAAAACCATTGTGTTAAGGTCCCTGTATGGGGTTAGAATTGAAAACACTGCAAGAATGGCTGAACATTTCTATTATTGGTTACTTGATTTTTGGAGAAAGCAAGAACTCATTTAAAAAATGGGTTCTCTAATTACTTTATCACTAAGAGAACTAATTCAGTTAGAGAAACAAACCACACCAAACCACAACCAAACCAATATGCTATATTGAGTTGCACAAGTAGGTTAATAGACGAGTTTATCATGTAGCTGTAGATGAAATAAACACTACTTCTGATGCTATCTTGTAAAGTTTCTTTAACTTGATGATACCTACTATCTTCATTGCTTTTCTCCTTGCTGAGACAAAATGCCCAACACTCAAAGTTAAAGGATGAAAGGTTAATGGCAGCTCACAGTTTGTAGAGCTTTCAGTCCATAGACACTGGCTCCAGGGCCGAGTGGGATGGGGGAGGGGCATCACAGAGGAGAAACAATTCTTAGCAGGGAGAAAGCAGGGAGCAGCAAGCAATGGCAGCAGTCGTCTTTCCGTCCCTTATATTCTATCCAGGCTACATCCTTAGGGCAAGTAGTATTCGCACCCAGGATGGGCTGTCCCATCATCCATACCCAGAACTATACCAAACCGATAAGTGGGCTAATTTAGTAATCACACACTTAATCACAGTATCACACACTCTAGATCCAGCCACCTCCAAAACGCCCCATGTATGATCACATCAGTCTTTCAGTGGACATCTGTAACACCTACTTATACTTTTTTTTTTTTGCAAATGATGAACCCTTTAAACTTATTTATATAATATTTGTTTTCTGCTTCAATTTCATTTGTTGAAACCTAATGCCCAGTATAATAGTATTAAGTGGTGAAGATGCTGGGAAGGATGGACTCATCCTGGCAGAGATTCACGAATGGCGTTAGTGGTTTCAAAAAAGGTCCAGCTAAAAAGCCCCTGCTTCCTCACCCACCACCTTAGGACACAGCTAGAAGTCACTTCTTGGAGGAAGTAGGCACCTATTTGACACTGCTGGCATTTTGGCAATGGACTTCCCAGCCTCAAAGACTCAGAGAAATTAATGCTTGATATTTATAGACCCTCTAGCTTATGACATTTTCATTATAGCAGTTAAAACAGGCAATGCTAAGTTAAATGAAAATTTAATTTATTATAAACAGAACACGTGTGTGAGATAATCTCCCCAAACAATGGTAATTAATTACTTTTGAAGAAAAGAATGCTAAAGTGTATCACTTTGGAATAGGTATAAAACAAAGAAGTTTAGGAGTGTTCATTGTAGTATGGGGTTGAAAACATGAAAATAAAAGTATCTAATTATTGATTATTAAGAAAGGAAAGAAGAGAAGAGAGAGAAACAAGATATATATGCACATTATGTACACCTCCTTTTCACCTGAGCCATTCTACTTGGATTTACCTTGAACAACTAAGTGTGTTTACCTACGTGTAAAACAGAGATTGGAGCAAGACTGTGTAACATAGAACTCAAATTTTGATAAAGTTTTAAAATATAGAATACAAAGGCATTTTCCACTATAAAGAGGTAGTATACCTATATGTAATCAGAAAATACTTGTAAGATTATATTTTTGTCATTTAAATTCTCAACCAGAAATGATGTGTGGCAGGGCACGGAAAGAATGATTATACTGGGGCTGGGGATTTAGCTCAGCGGCAAAAGCGCCTGCCTGGTAAGCGCAAGGTCGTGAGTTCGGTACCCGGTACCGGAGAAAAACCAAAACCAAAAAAAAAAAAAAAGAATGATTATACTGAATCTAAAGATCCCAACAGTTTCCAAAAAAACACAACATAGCTACATCATATAATGTTATCTTCCAGCATCATACATGACTCTATATCATACAACTGTTACACAGCAGGAAAATACGTTCCTAAATCCTAGAATTTATGTTGATAAGAAGTGACACAAAATAAATGAAATGTTTTCCCTTTTGAACAAAAGTATGGGTGATTGACCCCTGAAATTCTTCAGCAGCTCTCTTCCCTCCACAGACTTGCGCAGCAATTGTGATTAAAAACAGACAAACAAACAAACGAAAAAGTAGCAAACCGTGATTCTACTGTCCATTAACAGCCATGGCTTGAGGTGCCTCTATATGTTTTTTAGGTTGTTGAAGGTATAAAATTTCAGGTATGCTTGTGTTTGAGACATGCGGCTTATTGAAAAACCTGCCCCACTCAAACCAACATTACGGTTGATCAGAAGACGTCCTCAAACATAATATTTTACAACTATCAATATATGTGAACCACACTCACTATCACAAACTATTCCACATGATGCATAAATAACAAATTTTTAAAATTATGAGCCCAACATTCTTATTTAAATAAAAAAATAAATTCACTTAGGTTTATTGGGTATCCAGCAAATTAAAGCAATGGTGAGGTGAATGCATACCTAGACTTTAGGGATAAAACACCTCATGCTATGAATTAGATTGCGTAGAGCTAAACTAAGCTTCAAACATGTCTTCCAAATTCCTGAGATATTATCAGTTTGACTGCTACAAATTGCATGAAGCTTCAAGCCTATGACTTCCAGATTCCTAAAATCATGTTTTTCTTATTCCCATCACACATCAGTGACTCCTTAGTGCTGTTTCCTTCATAAATTCTGTCCTAGAAATATGAAAGCAATTTTGCCTAGAGCACAGAAGAGGGGTGATCTTAAAAGAATTTAAGAATTATCTGAATGGTGATACTGCTTATATTCAGCAGTTTACCCCTGCCATGTGTTAAATAATAGTTGAAGGGGAGTCATTTCTACATTTATTTGTTTAATCATGTTCCCTAAGTACATTTGCTTATTTATTTACCCATTTTCCATTTTAATACACTTACTCATTCCACAAATATGTATTTAGTATATGGTATTTACCAGGAGTTACTTTAGACACTGGGATTAAGCAGTGACAGATAGGGAAAAAAAAATTAGTAATCTCAATAATCTCAACCCTCATAGAATATATAGCCCAGTCATTTCCACACTGCTTTGTTTGCTAAACTGAATCTATGTGCTCTGCTGAAAGGCCTTAATGGTTTCCACAATTCTCTGCTCCTATTTGTGCATTTTTGACCTGGGGCTGAATTTTCTCATTAGCAACCTGACCTAAGGAAAGACTGGAGGCTAAGGTAAGTGGGATGCAGAGGGCTGTCAGCTGCTGCCCACAGACCAAACGGCCTCATTTGCTGTTTTCTAATTGTGCTGATCGAATTTGATGTCCTGAAATATGCTGGCCTCTATTAGTAGCCTTCTATTCTTAAATAGTATTATGAATGCATATATAAAATCAAATCAGATGAGCCTAAAAGTATTGTCTCCTAGTATAAACAGCCTGAGACTGCACGTTACATGCACTTTTAAAATATACTTTATAGGTTCTTGAATATGCAAAGCACAGAGACACAGTATATTAAATTGTGAGAGAAGACTGAGAAATCCAATTGGAAAGTGGGATAATTAAAACTTTACTGTCCACCTGAGCAACTTTCAGTTACCAAAATTATATTGTGGGTTACATAACTTTCAGAAATGGGCTAACTCTGACTTGCATTGTTACTTAATATTAGAGAGTGCATGAAAGATTTTACCTGCTAAAGTGATTCAATCATGTTTATATACACATTTCTTACTTAATCGCATTGTTGTTGTCTTCTATATATGTATATAATTCTGAATTTCATGACTAAAAATCGTTATGTTCAGATAATGTAGTTTTTTCTGGTAGAAAATGAATCTCATCTGAGGGTCCAAATGTGATTATTTGCAATGATTTTGGTTTAATCATATTGCAGAGATTGTTTCTCAGGATTTTGGCTAAGACCAAGTGTAGTATCACATCAGAGAGACAATAAGTGGTATTTACATCATTTTGAAATGTGGTGGGTGGACATACACATAGGACAATTGACTGCTGTATCTTTTTCACAAGACACAGCTTTTAGTCATAATGCAATAGCTTAAACCTGAGCATGTTTCTATGAAGCATTTTAGTATTCTATTCTTTTCACAGGTTGTCTGATAAAGTAGATATTTCAAAAAATTCACAGCACAGGTTGGCCTTACTCTCTGAGACTACTGAGAATTCTTTCTGATAGAATCAAAAAGAAAAGATAGCAACTAAGTGATAGTTAGACTTGAGTCACTGGTTCATTCCAGAATTATATGAAACCTGCAATCCTTTCTTGTGATGTGAAACTTGAGGTGTTTTTCTAAGGCGTGATTATGTTTAGGATCCTTGTACAACAGAAAAAGAAAAAGAGAACCTTCATTACTAATTCCAAGAATACACTATCCACCATCACTTTTAAACACCTGGCCTTATATTAAATTTCTAAAAACTTAGATCTATTTTATATTGTAAGTTATTTTTGTATATGGCATAATATACAGCTCAAGTTTTTAATAATATTTTGAATAAGGATATATAATAGCTCTGGCATTATGGGTTGAAAAGGTCATTCTCTCTGTATTGAATAACCTAAGCACATTTTCTCTTCTTTTTTTTCTTTTGGTACTGAGAATCAAACTCAGGACCTTGCTCATGCCAGGCAGGCTCTTATGCCACTGAGCTATATCCCTGGCCCATAAGCACATTTTTCAGAAAAAAAAAAAAAAAAATAGTCATCCACACATGGTGGAATCTCTATCTTGAGATTATTTCATTCCACTTTTTATGTGCCATTTTTTGATGAAAATACTACACTGTCTTAATTACTATGATTTTAAAATTAAATTGAAAATGCCATAATAGTCCAAATGTTGATGAATTAGACAGATTTCCTGCTGCTGGAACGCAATACCCAACACCAATCACTAAAAGGAGGAAAGGTTTAATTGGACTCAAAGGTTTAAGGAAATGAGGGAATGAGGGAGGATCAGCAGTCACTAGGGCAGAAACATCATGGTGGAGAGTGTGGCAGAGCACAGCTACTTAGTTATGGTTTCCAGGAAGGCCCAGCAAGAGAGTAGTACCTGGGAAGAGGGACCAGGGACCAAATACAGTACCTGTGCTGAAGTGCTGGAGTTGTATCTCATGGTGACGAAGAATGAAAATATGGATACCTGAGGTAAAGTGTAAGCAAGTTGATTTAAAAGATATAAAGGCAAAAATATAGATTTCCTGCTATCCAGGAAATGATCCTGAGGAGATACCCAGGAAGACTTTCTATCTAGGAATTTTTATGTGGCTTATAAGGGATCTCAGGACATTATTCAAATAATATGATCTCTACTTAAAAAGAGACTATATACTTTTCAGGGTCCAATCTAGGTAGTGTTTGCACAGTACCTATGAAGAGGCTGTCTTCTTATACAGTTTTCACGCTCTAGGGAGGTCCCTGATAGCCTTACTGTCCTTACTACTGAATAGAATACTAACACCTGTCTCATTCTTCATTCTGAAGAGTTGATTCTAATTATTATTAGAGAAAAAAAAATGATGGGTGTTCTAGCTGCTTTTTGCTGTACAGGGGCATTAGGAAGTGGCTAGTCATCAGGGGCAGTCTTCAGAGGGCTTGTCTAATGACCCTTGACAGACATCAGGTGAGATCTCCATGGCGTGTTTTATCTGCATGACCATCTGAAGTATGATAGACTAGGTGAGATAGAACAAAGCAAAAAGACAGACTGAGTTGACTGGGTCCAAAAACATAGAGGAGAAACAAGAGCATGAGTATTTGTATGAAAGGTCCTGCAGGTGTCCCGGTTCATCCCCATAGTTACTTATGGAGGAACCCAGTCAAAATTCATGGTTAAAGTTCTTATTGAGTTTTCATATATTCAGATGTTAGTGCAAGCTTTCACAACATTGCCAGTGAGAAAAAGGGTAAGAAGTGAAGATAGGGTTCCAACCATAATCCCTAGACTAAAGCTAGTAATTGAATTATCTCCAAAGTAGGGTCTACTTAGTACTGGGGTGTGGTGAGTGACTACTCATTCACCATGACATTGTCTGAAGTTATCTCATCCCCTAAGAACCAGGCATGACAAGCTGACCCACTGAAAAGGTAAAGTAAGGATACCTATGGGCACACTAGCTAAAATCGGGATGAGTTAGAACCTCTTGATGATCATGATACATCTTTTGAGGAATCATGATATTTGCATGGATATCAATTTGAAGCCCTCTAGTAGCACACAGGTACAATTATCAGTCTCTTTATCTATAGCTGGTGGTGATGTCCAGAGTTTGAGTCAGAAATAATGTATCCAGCACTTAATTCCTACCATCTTGGAAGCTATTGATGGAAGCATGATCACTGTGTGTGGTCTCTTCAAGTTGGTTCTCAGGTAACTAATTTTTACCACCTTCCATAGGGTAGGAGGGACAGGTATGAGTGTAAAAAAAGGTCAAATGATGATTTTTTTAGGGCCTAGGGAGGGAAAGGACCAGGCTTGATATAGTTCCCAAGATCATGCCCCTGTGATCCACAAAGAGACATCCAGAAGTGTGTAGGACACCAAATATACAGACAACAAAAATTGTTCTTTATATTTTTTCCTTTTTTTTTTTTTACTGTTTGTTGTTAATTACTTTATTCTTTTTATTATTCCATAATATCTTCAGTAATGGCTTATTTAGCATTAAACTACATATATGTTATTCAATGTCCTAGAGTTAACCAAAAAATCTTCTCTTACAATCTATTTCCTAATTTTATTGTTCCATGTCACATGTAATGTAAAGTAAAAAGTGTGTCTAAAAATGAGTTATTGTAATTCCTTTTACTTATAAGAATTTCTTTTACTAATTATATTACCACAAAATAGAAAGGACAAAGAAAAATATCACATAAAGTTTATTGTTATGATTTAACTAAAGTTTAAACACTTAACACTCATTTTTTCAAAAGTTACTTGCAGGTTATTTGTCAAAGAATTTTCCAGGGGATTGAAGAGAAGTGCTCTCAGCAAGACATTTCAGAAGTGTGCTAACTTTCGGACTGAACCTTAGCACTCTCTAATGACATAGCCTAATTACTAAGTGCTAAATTCAGCCGTGGTTTCTCAAACATCATCCTACGGTTACTATTATGATTCTGTATATGGTGACTAAATAGAAATGCATAGTAACAGACAAGTTTCTGAAACTTTTGCAGTGTAAACTGTACATCTTTTAACCTTGTACAGAATTACCATATTGTAGAATTCACAACTCAATTATATGTTTGAATAATTTTAATATATTATCAGTTTTCAAAAATGAGTATGAAGCAACAGCTCGGTAGGAGCTTAGATATTCATGGTGTGTTATTTCTCATCACAATATTAGCTTTCAAGTTTAAGAATCAAATCCTTTAATTTACAAAAATACATACTTATGATCCCCTGATGTGATCAAATTAGCATAAAAATAGTAAGTGTGGACTCCATTCACTTCCAGTTGATGTTGTATCAATGCCTAAGCCATAGGATTTTTTCCCTTAAAACAATTTACTTACCAGTGTGGTTAAATTTATTGTATGTTTTACTGTATGAAATGCTTTTTTAAAGAACTATACATACTCTAGTAAGCAAACCATAATAAATAAACTATGCTCTAATTAGTAAACTATGATATGGAAAAGATGAGTGAAATAAAGATAGAATAGATTGTCTAAGTTCCAGTGGTAGAAACGTATATCAAGGCATTTGACAGAATTATTTTGTTTTATTAAAGATATTTTTGTTTCAGAATTTTTTGATGAATAAATTAGTATATGAAAGAAGAAAAATAATATAAATATAATTTTTCAAAGATATCCAGCAACTGCATTTGAAGCTCCTCCTCTTTTGAGAAGACATTAGTTTCCTATTTCTTCTGATCCTATGTTTTCAGCTCAGTTTCAGCATTTCTGAATCCAGTATTCAGTTCTGACCACCAGAGAGGCATAAGACAAACTGAAGAAGCGGTTGCATATTCAAAGGTGGGAAAAGATCCAGAATGAATGATATCTTTGAAATGATTGAAGGAAAAGATAGGAGCTGAAAAGAGCCAATGTTGGGAAACAAACCAAGTCAAATGTACTTTTCTTTGTAACTTCTTCTGGAGCTCTCCCAAAAGTACTGAATCTCTGCAGAATTTTTAATATCTTTTCAGTACTATTCACCACATTGTAAGACAGGTGAAAACTTTCTTTGCAGTCATACTACTGTTTTATTTAGTTTTGTTCATATTTTATAAAAGTTACCTGTGGTCTAAATTTTAAATGTCAATATATATATATATTTACTTTTAAAATTTATATATATATATATATTCCTTCTACCTTCTCCATACGACTCACTTGTCTTACCCTGTGTCAACTTGTTGCTATTTTTAATATATTCTAGCTTAGTTGTTCTAGATATAGAATATCTCTGTATCCTATTCTTTTTGTGTGAAACTGACATTAACATTTCTGTAATTTTGTTGCATTCATCTGGGAATTATCTTATACAAAGAAATAATGGACTTTCTGGGCTGGGGATTTAGTGCAGGGGCACAGCAACTGCCTGGCAAGTGTGAGGTCATGAGTTCGATTCCTGGTACTGGAAAAAAAAAAAAAAAACACACACACACACAAGAAATAATGGACTTTCTACTTTTTGTAAACATCTTCATGAACACCTTCACTGCCAGTGAAATATTTTCTTAGTCTGTATCCCTTGACTTTTGCCCATCTTCTGTTCACTACAGGAGTCTCTTAGGTGCCCTGAACTGGCTTCAGAACCAACACAGCTAGCAAACTCTGCCCTTGAATGCCGTGACCTTTAATTGTGATACTAACTTGACTGGCTTTGAGAAATGCTGGACTGAACTGCAAAGTAGCTGAGTGGGTGTATCTATGGGGGACTGGCATGCAGGCCAGCAAACCTAGGGGGGAAGAGTCATCCCAGTTGTGGGTGGCACTGAACTAGAGGCTTCTAGCTTGGATAAAATAAAAAAGAAAAATGCGAAGAATGTGTGCTGGTTCTGAAGAGCCCCGGTCTTCTTGTCTGGCTGTATCCTTCGCTGCTGCTGCTGCTGCTGTTGCCTTTGGACATCACCTCCGTCATCTCCACTTTCTTCAGCCTTCCACTACATTCTCACACGGGCGACTTTCCAGGGATGTCCAGCCCTTCAGCCAGACTGGTGCTGCACCCTCTGTTTCTTCTGATCCACTCTTCCATCATCTTTGGCGGAGCTGCTATTGGGCTCTCCGGCTGTCCAGCACACAGAAGGCCATTGTGGATTCCTCCACCTCTGATCCTGTGAGCTTCCTAATAAATATCCTGGCTTAATTGTACAGATATTTTCTATTGAGTCTGCACCTCTGGCAAATGTTAACTCATACAGATCCTAAAGTATTCTACATAAAAAGGTCTAGCATTTAGATATAACATGTATATGAAACATAACCTACATATACTAACTCTATATATTATATGAACCATATATATGTATATATATCATCCTGTATACTTTAAACTACAATAATGTTTATGTCAGCTTCACACACAAAACATAAAGATACAGAGATATTCTATATATGTGGAATAGTTATACTAGATTACTTATAATACCTAATCCAATAGAAATGTTAGATAAATAGCTGCAACTTTGTATTGCTTCAGAAATACTGAAAATACTCTAATATTTAGAGCAGACTCAGTATCTTTTCTTTGAACATTTCTTAGTAATTAATTCAGGGAATTCAGTGAAGCAGAATTCACAGACAAAGAGGATTCACTGTACTTGAAATCAGTACCTAGAGTGCATATATTAAAAGTTATCAGACCTCTGTGGCATATTGTATTTTACACATAGCCTTATTCATATACTTCCAGAAGTTTGCCATGTGCTGTGAACAATTGTCATCTATTTTTCTTCTCGTTTAACAATGTGAATGATTTCAACAATAGAATATGATTAAAGTACCGTGATGTAATAAGTGATACGGGGTCATACAAAGTCATGTAGCTCTGGCATCTCCATCTCTCTCAGGACACTGGTTTATGGAGCCAACCACTTGTTAACAGTTCAAAGTGACCACATGTAACTAGTTTGCCTGCGCGCTCCATTATTGAGATTTTAGCTGAAATCCTTTATCAACTGCAAGAGGTAGACAAAAGTCTTCAGCTTTTTGTTCCACCCTTGTCGAACCCACCTGGAATAGAGATGAAATGTATTGAACCTTGACTTAATTTAGGAACGTTGGTGAAGAGAAGTAGCACCACTGTTTTAAATTGCAAATTTTCAGGATAATAATGGGATCAGGCATGATGAATAAACAGCAATTAACTAGACCTTTCCTATATAACTAGACAAAATATAGGACGTGGAAATGACAATAATATCATCTCTATTTTTATTGAGTGTTATAATGGAATTTCTAATCAATATAATAAGAAAATTAACTTTAAAAGATGTAAATTTGTCTTCATTTATACTAGCATGATTATGAAAAAATAATATCCTGGAAGATCTACAAGAAAGTTACTTAGGCAAATAATTAGATTTAAAGCATTATTTGTACTCATTGGATTTAGAAGAAAAATCAATCACAATAGCTCAAGGATCATAAAGTTCCTAAGGGCAAGCCCAACGAAATATGAGATATCACATCAATGGCAAATATAAAGCATTGTTAATGGTGATTAAAGCCTTAATTAAATGGAGAACTACATTGTGATGGAGTATCTGAAGTCTAACTTTTCAAAGAGAACAATTTGTTCTAATGTGATGTATTGATGTCAAAAAACCCATTAAAATCCCAGAACTATTTTGGGAAAATCTAAAATGCTGAATCTACAATTAATGGGAAATTAAAAAAAAACTTAGAAGAGAAAAAACAACTGGAAAAGATATGCCAAATTTGGTATTATTTCAATCCCCTTTTTCAAGGTTAAGCACACATATACTATTTGAAATTTAAAATAGTCTACCAAAGACATTTCCAGAACCAGCAAATTTTATCTCATTTTGAGAATGATTTTTACAAGTGTGATTAAGGACTTTGTCAAAGGCAGTTGTTGCTCATTATGAGAGTAGGCCCTACTGCCATCACAATCACTCTTTAAGAGGAAAGTGGGGAGAGATTATCAGACACACAAAGGAAACAGTAATGGGGTCATTGAGGCCCAGGCTGGAAGGAAGGGACCCCAAATCAAGGTTGCCTGCAGCCAGGAGCCTGATAGAAACAAGAAACAGACTTTCTCTGAGTTATTCTAGCGGGGGAGAATAATTCTATTTTAAACTACCAAACAATGTGGTGAATTTAATTTAAATCCATGGTAATCATTTATTATCAAAGCTAAAGAAGTAATAGTACAAAGATTTTTAAGGCACTATGAAATTGGCATAATGATACACAAGGTATTAGTTTTTTTATTGTATTTTTATTGCCCATTATCAATACATAGAAAATAAACTAATTTATATATAATCTTCTATCTGAAAACTTTGATGAATCCAGTAGTTTCAATAGATATTTTTATATATTCTTTAAGTTTTTCTATAGGTAAAATCAGATGATTTATGAAAAGAGAGTACTTCATTCAAATGTATTTTCCTCATTTAATTTCTCTAAAGCTTCTAATATAGTATAGAATAAAATTGACAAAAGGGAATACTGCCAATGGATGAGGAAATATGGTATTTATACACAGTTAAGTAGTACTTTGTCGTAAGGAAGGATTCATTTGAATCATTCTGTGGGAAAACAGATGCATCTTGAGACCATAATGTCAAGTGAAATAAATTGGACACTGAAACTTAAATAATTCATGGTTTCCCTCACATGAGAAAGCAAACATATAAATGGTGAAATAGAAGTTCTTAGGACACAGGGAGACAAAATTTTTGCAAGAGGGAAGGGAACAAGGAGATGAGGGGGAGGGAAAAAGAGAGAGAAGAAGGGGACAGAAAGAACTGAGGTGTGTTATCTACATGTGCCACTGCCTACAAGGAATATCATCATCACGTACTACAAACATGAACTAGTAAAAACCTAAAAATACAGTAGACATATTTGACCATCCCTGATCTAATGGAGAAAGCTTTCCTTTCAATATTACTATTTTGATCATTTTGTTTTATTTTCTGCAACTGGAGACTGAAGCCAAGGGCTTTGTACATGCCCCAGATCTTTTTATATCATTTATTTATTTATTTATTCATTCATTCAATCATTCATTCATTCATTCATTTATTTATTTTTTATTTTTTTATTTTTTTATTTATAGATAGAGTCTCCTTAAATTGCTATATTGCTCAGGCTGGGTTTAAACGTGTGATCTTCCTGCCTCAGTCTCCTAGAATTAAATCACTTTCTACATGCAAAGTTAGTTGTGGGTTTTTGTAGATCCCATACTCATTTTGAAGAAATTGCCTTCTATTTTTAGTTGGATGAATGCTTTTCATCATGATGCAGTTTAATGTTTTCATCAAAGGCTTTTCTACATGAATGAATATAATTATTTTACTTTTATTTCATTACGGTAGTGTGTTGCTGTGACTAATATTCATATTTTGAAACTGCATTGAATTTTAGAGTCATTTCGGTCATATATAACCTTTTCTGTATACTGCTGGATTATATTTGACAGTATTTTCCTGAGAATTTTTTGCATCAGTGTGCACAGGTGATACTGCTTTGCACTTTTCATTTCTTCTGATTTTTATTCTGCCTTTGGTCACAGGGCAACACTAGCCTCACAGAATGATTTGAAAGTGTTTTATTTTTTAAATCTTTTAAAGGACTTATGTTAATTGTCTTTAAAGGCTTAAGTAAAAATATAGTGAAGTTGTCTTTTCATGAGCTTTTCTTTGTTGAAACACACCACTACTAAGCACCCAGTCCTCCAAACCAGTAACAGACTCTCTTTCTCTTTTAAAGTAGTATTAAACTGGTCTGATGCTACTTAGAATATCCAATGGTTGCACATCACTGGGATGCTTATTTTCATGTGCATATATACAACCAAAACGCATGTATACACAATGAGGGACATAGCTCATTTTTATAAGTACTCATACATATGGAGGCGACTTGACAGTAGTATGAGAGATAAGAAATTAACATTTGAAAATATTAAAGATTTTTTGCATTAGATTAGAGCATAAAGTTTTAAAGGAAACAAATAAATAATTGTATTTGGAGAGGACCATGTGAATGCCTTTATACAACACATATGCCTAAGTGTTTCTAAATAATGAATGAAGAAGTATAAAACAAGCTTTCAAAAAATCTGAAATTGTGTTTGCATGTACAATTACACCATCATTTTCAGAAAAATCTAAGTGTATTTCAAGCATTTATTCATTACATTTAAAAATTGTGGTGTATGAAGGTCATTTTTATAAATGTTTTATACTTTTAAAAAAAATTGAGTAGTTTAACCACAGACCTTTCAAGACATTTGTGGAAAACAGATTTAAGAGAACAGCATTTTACTATTTATTCCCTATATCTGAATAAAATATGAACTATCTGTTCTTTAAACTATTTTTTTATTTCCAGCTCAAATAATCATATTTCACTTAAATTATATTCTTATTAGAAGACACAACTTACATTTTACCATTTTATTTAATGTAGAGTTACATGCAAAATAGCTTTGGTTCCATACGTGGTGGCGCATGCCTGTAATCCCAGCACTTGGGAGGCTGAGGCATGAGGATCATTGTGAGTTTGAGACCAGCCTGGGCTACAAAATGAGCTCAAGGCCAACCTCAACTGCATAATGAGACCCTGTCTCAAAAAGGCAAAAAGAAAAAAACAGCTTTGGCACTCTAATTGTAAGACGTCTGTACAGAACTCTAAAATATTTGTTTATCATTTAGGAGTTGCAATATTTTTCATACCACTACAGGTAATTTTGAACAGTGAAGTGTAAAAACATTATTGAATTGAATTACAATTTTTTAAAAATTATATTTTCTGTATACAATTTGGTTATTTGAAAACTAATCTGGGCACACTGCACACAGGAAATATAACATCTTTGTATACGAAAACATTATCAACACGATAACTCTGATGGATCAAAGGAAATTTATAGTTGTAGGCTATAGTACTCAATATACTAGGTTTTTTAAACATAGTTTTTAAAATAGATATATATCTATGTATTTGGATAGATGTGAAGATATTTTGATATGGACCGGAATGTAATAGAATTTTGATTTTAGGTGATATTTTCTCTTGACAGCTTTATTTTAAAAATGTTAGACTTAGTAATAGCAAAATTAGAGTGGCAATATTTTTAAAAGTTATAATAGTGATAAGAGAATCTTTATGAAGCATATGTTCATGATAAACTAAAACCCACAGGTAATTAGCAACATTAGATACAGCCAAAGAAGTTTAAGAACTTTAACTGACTTTTTTATGTATAGTTCTGAGAAGACACTAGGGCATTCACAATAGTACTAAGGACTGAGTTGTATCTCTCTCCCCCAGTGATCAGATATTGAAGTCCTAACCACCAATGTGACTGTATTGAAAGGCAGAGCCTGCTAGAAAGTAATGAAGTTTAAATAAAGTCACAAGGCTCTGACCCTAATCTGAAGAATCAGTGCCCTTATCAGGAGATATTCAAGAGTTCTCTCTTCTGTATGTGTACCCTGAAGAAAGGTTATTTGCACAGCATGAGACAGTAGCTGTCCACAAGCCAAGAATAGATCCTCAGCAGAAATGAAATTTGTTGGCACTTTTATCATGCACCTGTAATTTCTAAAACTATGAAAAAGTAAATTTCTGTTGTTTATATCTCTTACTCTATGATCCTTTTTATGGGATACTGAGCTAATACATGAGGTATCCTCTGCAAAAGAAATTAAGGTATTTATCTGCATCAGCAGAAAACCATTTTTCCACAACCATGGGTACTTGTTTTCTATCCCAGCTCCCATTCTGATTCGTGAAGTTGGAGCAATTGTAGGCATTTCAGGATCTGGCTCAGAAGAAGTTGAGTTGGGATAATTTAGATTTTGAGAAATAAATGTTTTTGTGCATCACAGACATTTCCTCAGGAGTAATTTCCAGAAATCACCTGCCTGCCGTGCCTAGTCACATGGTATTGTGGTAGAAGTAGTCTGGAGATGATAATCATGGTATCAACATGACATGGCAAGCTGCCTGGCAGGAAATATGAAGATGCAGTAATGAAGAATTGATTCCAAGTATTTGGAGACAAAAATTAGTCTGTGGAAAATTATCCTAATCACCAAAAATGTGAAATTTTATGTGGAAGGTCAGTTCTAACTGAGGTCTCATCAGAAAGAAAGAAATGTTCTGAATGATGTATACAAAGTAATTCATCATACCGAGTTTTAAAATATGACTGCTTTTCTTTTGAGTAGAATTATATGAAGTGAACTTGTAAGCAGCTCTGTATTTATAAACTACAAGTCTCTAGCATTAAATCAAATACTGAGGATCAGGGGTAGGGTCTAACACTAGAGTTTCTGCCTAGAAGGTGAGAGCCCCTGGGTTACAATTCCTAGCAAAACAGAAAGAGTTAAAAATTGAAAAATAAATATAACAAATATTGAGAATATGTGAGATTGTGTATGTAATACACTATAATTTATTATATTATTATTTTTATTATCATCATTACTTAGGCTTATTGCTTAAACATTTACATATTTTGCTTGACACAAAATATCCATTGACAATGATAACATAAAATTAATAACAAACAAAACAACAATGACTCATTAGTTTCAAACTGGCTAATTAGTAACAGATATTGTGCCAGAATATGTGACATTACCCCAAATAAAATTTGTAGTAACTTATACTTTTATAATCTATGTGAGAGATACATAGTAATAGTTTCATGAAATTTAACAATAATCCTAAATATTTGCTGGTTATTACTCTGTCAAGATGTAAGGCTGAATGGAAAATTTTCCACCCTTGGATCCCTTAATTTATGTAACACATTTTAATCAAGGATACTTTAGAAAAGAAAAATATACATTTCTACTGTTATGTAAATTATATGATGAAAAATCTGTCATATAAATTGGTCATCAACTTTACCACTGATATTTTAAGAAAAATGTGTTCTATGGCTTTGTTCAGTTTTTCATTAATATAATTGTTGTTACAGTTATCATGGAGATTTGAGATAGCTGTCATGTTTTAAATTTGTGGTGATTTACTTTCACATTTGAAATTCTTATTCTTAAGTAAGCTGATGATTGTAAATTTTCATCCTTTTGGTAAAAAGTTTCCACAGATTGCATAAGCTTCAGGCAACATAAATCCTTTTTTGCCTATCTCTACAAAATATCTATAATAGTAATTATTATTTGTGAAAGCCAGAGACACTATTACTTTTCTATTCTACAGTTCAGTGGACTTGGTGGTAACCATATTTACACAGATAATACTTAGATTGAATAATTGGATTGGCAATAGAATAGATACTGTATCGGTGCAAATCAAAACTTTGAAAAACTTCTGCTGTACCTTGCTGCGTCTGATACACACGAATAGTTCCATTTGTCTTTATTGTTTGTTTTCCATTTTTAACTATGTATTTTCTTCAGTTTCATCCAACTGTCACTCCCCTTGTTCTGCACAGCCTCTATCCTATAGCTCACTCTACATTTTGTCATCTCTGTACATGGACAAGTGATAATTGTCATATCCACATCAACTTATATTTGAAAATTTTAGCAACTTTATTAAGGTGTAATTGTATATAAAGAAGTACACATTAATTTGTACAAACTAATTAGTTTGATTGAACATATGTAAATACTCATGAAGTTTTCACCACTGTGAAGGTAACTAGGCATTTCAAACAGCCCTAAAATTTCTCTGGGTCCCCTTGTTTTATTTTGTTGTTGTTCTGTTTTATTTTATTTTTATAATGAAAGCTCTTAATTTGAAGACTGACCACCTGACAAATTTTGAAATGCATTAGACTGTACTAGACTCTATCTGTAACTATTTCCTCTCATTTTATAAGTTAGGTTCTCATTTTGTTTCCTTTGCTTATCTGTAGACACTATGTTGAGATGTATACTTTAAGAACATAGTTTTCTCACACAAATCAACCTTTATACCAATTAAATATGAACATCATATTAACTGTGCACTCTATCACCTAGAATCCAATATTATTATTTTTTTTATAAATTTGACCACTTAGCATATAACTCATATAAATTGAACTATTCAGTATTTACCTTTTGGCTAGTTTCATCCACTTAGAATAATGTCTCTCAGGTACATTCATGTTGTTGCAAAGGGAAGCAGTTCTTTCCCTTTTAAAGAAAAATAGTGTCCTACTGTATGTATACAATATATTGTCTTCATCATTTTATCCATCATGAACATGGGTTATTTGCATATCTTGGCTTTGTGAATAATGTCACAATGTATATTCTCATGCAAATATCTCTTTAGCTCTTGATTTCTATTTTTTAAGACATACACTCTAAAATGAGTATTACAAATCTTATAGTAGTTCTATTTTCAATATTGATGGGAGCCTCCATACCCTATTCCATAGCTCTGGCACCATTTTCCATTCCCACCAACAAAGTAAGGTGTTTTTATTTCCCTACATTCTAGCCAACACTAATCTTTTGGTTTTAATCTTTTGGTTTTTCATTTCAACAAGCGTGAAATTTCTTTCTGTGATTATGAGTTGCATGTATCTTGTAATTAATGACATTAAGAATCTTCTCATATGCCTGTTGGTTATTTCTATGTCTTCTTTGGGAAAATGTTGTTAATTTGTTTGCCTGTTTCTTTTTAACCTATATCCTTCAGAGTTTATGACATTTGCTATGTAGTTTGGAAACAAACACCTTATCAGACATAGTTTGCGATTATTTTCTCTCATTTTATATGCTGCCCCCTCCTTCTATTTTTCCTTTGCTATATGCAATCACTTTAGTTTGATGAACTTCAATGTGTTAGTTTCTCTTTTGTTTTCTGTGCGTTTCGCGTCATAACCAGTCAATCATTTTAAAGGTTAATGTTAAGAAACTTTCGTTATCCAGTCTACCAAAGGGTTTCAGACTTTTAGGTCTTAACATTTAAGCCTTTTGTGTATTTTGGGTGAGCTTCATGTGTGGTGTAAAGTGACAGTCCAGTGAATTCTTTTCAGTGTAGACATCCAGCTTGCATTATACTTTTATTTAAAGGTACTATATTTTGCAATTGTGTAATCTTAGATGTGGTCAGCATTAGTATACCATTTATGTTTAGATGTAGTTCTCAGCTCTCCATTCTAACTGAAAGGTACATTTCTCTGCATGTTTTCTTCTAGTATCATACTTACTATACATTTTTAATATATTTTGAAATAACAAATTCTTATATTTCAAGATTATTAGAAGAATTGAGATTTTACTATTCCTATTTTTCAGATGTGAAACTGATTATGAAATTATAAGTCTTGGCAACTTTAGCTACACTGAAAAATTCTACCTGGTCTTTATTTACAAAAGCGAACCTTTAAAGGTGAATTTGCATGACTGCAATTATCATATACTTAACCACAATAGTGTTGCTACTTTCCAGTTTTATTTAAATTTTGTTTGGTAAATCAATTGGCTTTAAAAGAAATTAGTAAATAAATACAGATAGAGCTCACAGTTTTGAATAATGTTTTCCAGTTTGTACATCGAGTCTTTTTGCCTATTTTTTTCTTTGAAGAAGAGTGACAAATCAGTGCAGGGGCTGAGGATTCAGCTCATCGGCACAGTGGCTGCCTGGCAAGCACAAGGTCGTGAGTTCAATCCCCAGTACGGGAAAAAAACTCAAAAAAAGAAATACAGAAAGTGCAAATCACACAAATGCAACGTGTGAAAATAAAATAACTATAATGGAATTCCATGATGTTTTGGAGACAATGAGAAATCTGTGATAGGAACTGTTCTTAATAAATGGTATATACTAAAATCAAAGAAAAAACTAAACTATCAAATTCAACAAAAATAATTTAATTATTTTCTGTCTTGTTTCTTTTTTCTTACTTTTAAAATTTTAATTATGTCTATTAGTACATTTTAGATATGCATAATGGTCACATTTATCACAGAGATTTTGTACCTATTCATGACATATCTTGATTCCGCTTTTTTCCTCATTCCTGTACCCTCCTTTCAATCTCTCTTCACCTCCTTATTTACAAAACCTTTCTTTCCATTTTTCATGTTTCTCATTTTTTTCATTTCCCTCTTGCCTTCCCCCTTCCTTAGTCCCCCTTCCTAATTAAACATGTTCTTCCTATTTCATAATTTCTATTATATATTCTAGTCCATATTTACACTTTCAGTTTCTCACACCAGAGAAACAAAACAGTATTTACAGTGTGTATTTGATTCATTCCACTTAAGAGTAAGGTCTTAGAATGAGTCAATTTGCCTATAAAAGTCTCAAATTTATCCTTCTCTATGGATGAGTAGTACTCCACTGCATTTTTTTTTAAACCCACATCTTTATCCATTCATAGGTTAATGGGCATTGGGGCTATTTCCAAGATTTAGCTATTACAAACTGTGCTGCTACAGGAATGCATGTCCTTATATTGGTATGGTATTATGTTTTTTAATTTTTTCCGGAAGATACCAAGAAGGGGAATAGGTGGGTCAAAAGAACCCTCTAGTTTTAGCTTTTTGAGAAATCTCCACACTGATTTTCACAGGATGACGTTCCATCTCACTCTAGAAAGAATAACAAATGCTGGCCTGGCTGTGGAGAAAAAGGAACCCTTCTCCACTGTTGATGCGAGTGTAGACCGGTCCTTTACTTCTTTTCGATGGCGTTCTCACTATGTTTCACATCTGTTCACAGACTCATGGGCTCAAGTGACCATCCTACCTCATTCTGCCAATGAATTAGATCAAACATCTGCCTCTGTGTCTGACTAGAATAAAGAAGTTTTCAAACTGGTCTTTCCTAGTCTTTTCTCCCTCTGACATTTTTAGCTTCCAAAATCATTCTCTGTTTAAGTGAGTTTTCTAGTATGATAATCTCATTTCTGTTTATGCAGCTAAACATTCAACTAAAATTAAAATGCATATCCCTAAAATTATTAATGAAAATGTTAGGAAGTTTGTTTTATAAACACATCTTATTAATTCCACTAGATTAGAGCTCAAAGAATATGTGCAATGAAAATCTTGTATGCCAAGAATTATTAATGACATTTTAGAAGCATTGTTGAAGGTCATTTCAGAAGCATTTTTATACTCTTTCACAGAACAAATTTAAACCAACAACAACAAAGATGCATTGTTCCTTTCATTTGGAAATCTTGTCAAAACTAGTGCGCTATTCAGGTAGATTTGCCTAAAATTTACAAATTTTATCACACATATTTTCCTAAAACACATACTTAGTTTGCAGTAAATTATACACATATGTAGTATGCATCAGTCCATAAGTAACTGTTGCTTATTTTTAACACTCTATTTACTCTGTAAATTGTATTGTACTTTCTGCACTTTATTGAGCAACCTTATATTAACACCTATACAACTTCATGTATTTAATTAATTTCGATAAATGATAGAAAAGCAAAAGCTTTGATTTGATGGGCTCTACTTCTTAGTATTCCCAATTCTGTTCATTTCCATAATCTTGTTAAAGAATGAACATTATTTTAAATTTAAAGGGATAACATGCAAAATGTATTTCAAATATTTTTCTTTACTAGTTTATTTGAAGTACTATAATATTAAGGAACATTTTAAAAATCTTGAAAGTGAAATAAAAATGGCAGAATCATTACCACTGTAAAGTTTTACATATCGGGATTTCATTTATATATGTCATTCACTAACATGAGAATCCAGCCTTAGGAGAAGTAAAATCACTTTCTCTGTCTATCCTTGTTACCTGATTGGTTTGCTTACCAGAATTAATTGAGAAAGATGACACTGGAAAAATTATGCAAATTCCATCCGGCAGTTCTTCGTAAACTAAATTGGTAGCTACATAATATTATTTAAGTGTGCAATGCCTGAAATGGAAAAATACCATAATCTATTCAGTGTTTAGAATCACAGGGATATTATGCCAAGAATCCTGTCTGTTTTTCTTTTTTCATTAGTGTATGTCTACAATACATAATAGTTACATTTGTTTAGGGACACACTTGTGTACATAAACATCTAGTGTTCACTTTTCTTCCTGAAGCCCTTCCCACCTCACCCTTTCCATTGATCAGCTGCTTCTCTAAAAGTCTGTCTCCCTGCACCAAGAATTGTTGCACAGAAAGGATCCTATGTGAAACTTTTCATTGGCCTCTAAAAGCAGCATTTCTATAAACTGCATTTTGAAAACAGTTTTGACCAATGTTATTTTTATTTTTAGTATCACTTCAAACTTTTTTTTTTGGTTTGGCAGCTACAACCTTCACAGTATTTACATAAAGAAAATTGTAACATTCTCATTCTGCAAAATGCACATTATTTCTAACCAAGTCTAGTATATACAACTAGCTAAAATATAACTAGCTAAAATAAAGCATTTTTCCACTTAACAGTTTTTAAAACCACAGGGATCTCACTGAAAATTACAAACTTTTAACTAATTTGGAGAAATTTGAAAGTTGGGCATTATTTTTTAGCATGTCATGGTCCAGATGTAATTTTTAGACCATTATTACTTTACTTTTTTTTTTTTTTTTTTTTTTTTTGGTTTTT
>NW_004955404.1:19285776-19289488 GCF_000276665.1 Chinchilla lanigera | reverse complement strand
TGTAATCTTAGATGTGGTCAACATTAGTATACCATTTATGTTTAGATGTAGTTCTCAGCTCTCCATTCTAACTGAAAGGTACATTTCTCTGCATGATTTAACCCGCTCATGAGGTTAACTCCCTCACAATCCAGTCAGTTCTCCAGGAACCTCTAAATTTAGTCGAATTGCCAACCACTTAACCACCATCGTAATGCTTTCTGGGAAGAGGCGTCAATTTGAATAAAATGTCACTCAGGAAACTATAATCCCTCATGAGCTCATGTACATGTGTAGGAGAATGAATATTGGAAAAGAAATGTGAACACATGATAGAAAAAAAATCTAACAAAATTTTAGGAGTTGCCCAGGCCAGTTTGGCACTATGGCCTGACAGTGACTGCACTGTGATTTCAGCGATTATAGTAATGAGGAAACCTACTTATATGATCATTTCACTATTATAACTAGAGAAAAAAAAATGTTCAGCGCTACTGGTTCTTTGGAGCAGACATTGCCTTGGGGATATGAATGCAGCAGTTAAAGAGCAATTTCAAGAGGCAGCTAAGGGAGAGGACATCATATTGGAAATACTGTTGGGGAAGCTGTCAGAATTATACGAAAAAAAAATTGGGGGAAGTGGAGAATTCTGCATGAGGAGAGAAGTTGCTATTTATCTCTATAGTCATCACATCCAAATATTCCCCACACTTGAGTAAACCCAAGTTATAGGACTAATTGGAAATTTTCTTCATAGCACAACATCTACTGCACAGATGTTGAAGAGTTCAAATCTTTAAGATTCCTACATTAGACTATGTATAATAAACCATTAAACCTGCTAATCAAAAGAAAACATATAAAATTAATCATACGTACTTTTTACAGAAGGATTTTCAAAGAAACATTTTAACTGAATTGAGTAGAAAAAATATAAAAATATTTTATGTTTACATATATAGAAAACATAATCAGAAGATTATCATTAATGTACATTGAAACTCATGAAAAGTACAAAAATATAATTGAGTTTTTACTTTTTTCTTATATCTGTTAACAAAACCATATTAAACTTAAGGATATGTCAATTACAGGGATTACATTGCATTAACTTATATTATAAATATCCTAATAAACTCGATGAAATAGGTGTCAGGTCCAACTGCAAGTGATTGGAACAAAGTAAAAAGTATTCAGAACTTGGGAGCACAGTTATCCCATTGAAATTGTGAATAAACGATCAGATAAAAATAATACACCTTTTCGAAAAAGCTATAATTTAATGAAGTTGTGTTTATTGTCTTATTCACAAGATTTAAAACAAATTCCATGTCTTCAGCACTTAATTAAAGGTGATTATTTCTGTTTGTTTTTCATTTTTAGATGTTCTCACGTATTTTATGGATGCCATTACATTATGAAGTCTGAGTTGAATTGACAAAAGTGTAATTCCAGTTTGCAGGGGCTGAATTTGATTTGCTGAAAGAAAATGCACATAAAATTTTTACATATACTTTGTTATTTAGCAAATAACAAAATGAGCTTTAGGTTAAAAAAAATTTATCTTGCAGCTACTGGCAAATTCTTCTCAAATATAACTCTGCAGCATGACTATCATTGTTGAGCAATGACCCAATATTTGATGTTAATGACTAATAACATATTTCACAGTTCAAATGAGCTACTATGCAGTTAACTTTGTGTAGTTATTTGCCATATTTCCTAAATGCATGTACATATAATCCCTTTTTTAATATGCACTGTTTTCTCAAAGTACCTATATTTAAACCACACATTTATGAATGTCACACTAATGAATATAAAGTATAATTATGAGGATAGAATTTATGTATTTAGCATTGAAATGTGCCATAATGTAGTATGCAAAAGTTATTGCCCAGCACTTTGAATATACTAAGCTAAAAACAAAAAGTTAATCTAACAAATTGATTCCTAAACTCCTTGATGTATTTTAAAATATGACTGATAAGTTCAGAGAGTACTTGACTTGGGAAAATAATTGTTTCCATATGCTATTAGATTAAGCTCTTTGACATTTAGTCTAATTCTCTTGGAGAAAAATTATTCACTCATTATTTTCAGTGGTTATCACTGCTGTTTCCTTCGCAGTAGTTATGCTTTCCCAGTTCTCATTTATAACATCTCAGTGAACCATATAGCTAGAGCTTTTTCCTTTTTCCTTCTATCAGCCAAATGCTATCAAAGGGAATGAGTAAGTAGCTGGGTAGAAACGCCTGGGGCTTTTCATTTAAGGTCACTGGGAGGGCTGAGTGTTGTTATGTTGCTATGTTGTGCTATGTAGGGATTTATTTATAATCTAGAGCACACACATCCACAAACAGCTTAAATCCCTGCTGTGCTCCCAATAAACATTTAACATATTCTGCTCCATTTACAATAGGACTATAATCAGGGCTGTAGTTGCTGGATCACCAGTACTGCAGAGTTCAGGGAATACAGAAATATTGACTCTCGTAGGTAGAAAATATAATTAAGGATATTTAGAGAAGATTGGATCCCATGTCCCTCTTAAGGAAGTGAGGCTCCATTGTGTATGGACTCCAGAGAGAGGATATCTCTGCCTGGTGTCAAGGCTGTCACTAATTTATTTTAGTTTGGGTATATCAATTAAGCTGATTATCATTTTTCTCACAGGCAAAAATGAACAATTCCAACAAGATTATTTCTAAAATTTGTTCAGATTCTAAAAGTCGGCAGCTTTTGAAACATTCAGCTTGATAATCTTAAATAAATTATTTTTCTAGTTATATTTTATGTGCAATGTAACCCATTTTGGGGGTGTACTGGGAATCAAACTCAGGACCTTGTGCTTGCCAGGCAGTGGCTGTATCAGAGTTGTATACCCCGCCCCTGTGCAATATACTTCAATAAATGTCATAGAATACCATATAAAAGTATTAATTTTTAAAATTTTCTTGGGTCAAAGTTAAGATCAAACCTTACAACCAATTCTTCTAATTCAAAGGAACTTCTCAAGCTGTTTTTAGAAGGAACCAGCTGAAAATACCATGATTGTGGATATTCTTTATCATTTCTGCATTAAAATGTTTAATATTTATAAATGTGTACACTGGCACAAATGTATAAGTAAATAACCTGAGTTTTTCTGAAATCTTTAGAAAACTGTTATCACAATAGAGGGATTTATTTGCATTCACATGGCCTCGTAAAAATGGCCCTGGCTTTACCATTTCTAATACTACAAATGTGTACAGTATTCCTAAGATCTATAATGTGGTAAGCATGAGTGCATTTTAAATAATATATATACGGTTGGTTAGTCAGCTTCATATCTCTGATACTAAAGATCTAATAGGTGCAAAAATGTATACATCTTAAAGGAGGGATGCTTTAATTTTGTTTGCAGTTTCAAAGATTTCAGTTGATAGTTATCTTGCTCCAAGGCAAAACTTCAGGGTGGGAGGCTGTGGTGGTGTAAAACTGTTTGCTTCATGGAAGCTAGGAAGAAGTGCACGAGAAAAAATACCAGCCAGAGACAGACCCTCCAAGGCATGCTGTAGGGGCCCGCCACCCACACTGCCTTTCCCCTAACTGCATGATCAGATGTGAACGTCGCTGGATGAGTCTATTCCCCCATGATCCAGGCACAACTCTGAGAGTCTCCTAATCAAGTCAAGTTGACAGTTAAGATGAACCGAAACACAGACTTGAATGTTGAAATTTTCAACAC
>NW_004955404.1:19284570-19285676 GCF_000276665.1 Chinchilla lanigera | reverse complement strand
CTTGCCAGGCAGGCGCTTTTGCCGCTGAGCTAAATCCCCAGCCCCAATTATTTTAAAAGTCAGAAACAAGATATTTTCACTTGTGCCTCATTTCCCTGTTAAACTCCATAAATTTTCTTCTTTCCTGTCATTGTCTCTTAGGCACATCTGGAATTATTTAATTTCTGAGACAGAAAGTTAATTTTCTTTCTAAATTAGTTTTTCTGCTGTCAGACATTATTTTGTCAATGCTGTTGCTTTTACTTTCATTTCTTCTAAATATCCAGAATTTTCATTCTTTTCTACCCACTAATGATAAGTTACCTTCTTCACCTGGGCATCAGTGAAAATAATGCACTTAAAACAATAGCTTTCACTCATTGTGTACACCATATGTGCATTTACCAATTATTCCTTTGAAAATTTGATTAAGTCCCAACCTCAGGCTCATGGACACAATATCGTTATTTCCGTTATCAACAGAGGTGAGCATAACAATACTAACTGAAGGCAAATAATTTGTTCAGTCATACAGGTCTGATGCCTGGCTTGAAACCTATGATGTTACCCACATTCTCTGCTGTATTTAGCCATTTATGCTTCATTTTTTGGTATATGAATATGTTGTCTCACTGACGTCCTTATACTAAGCCTTTCAATTTAGGGAATTCAGGATGTTTCCATATCTACCTTGAGTGTGCTTTGTGTAAGAGCTATTGCCTCCTATTGCTGGCATGAAATACCTAACACTTGCCACTTTAAGGAGAGCTTTATCCAGGCCACAGTTTTGAAAGTTTCAGTGCATGGTTGGCTGGCTCCAAAGCATAAACTCCACATCACCTCAAAAGGGCATCGTGGAGGAAACTGCTCATGGCATCTGGAAAACACACAGCAGGGAAGGAGCCAGTGGGGAAGAGCCAGTGTGGAAGGGGACAGGGAATAGATTTAATCACCAGGGTCTCCTACCCTTAACTCATTTCCTCCAGACAGGTACCGCTTCCTAACAGCCTGTTCAGGTGTGAGGTCATGAAAGATTTAACCCGCTCATGAGGTTAACTCCCTCACAATCCAGTCAGTTCTCCAGGAACCTCTAAATTTAGTCGAATTGCCAACCACTTAACCACCAT
>NW_004955404.1:19250326-19280465 GCF_000276665.1 Chinchilla lanigera | reverse complement strand
TTCCTGTACACAAGTAACAAACAGACTGAGAGAGAAATAGGGAAATCATACCTTTCACAATAGCATATAAAAAGATGAAATACTTAGGAATCAATCTAACAAAGGAAGTAAAAGACCTATACATTCGAAATTAAAGTTCTCTGAAAAAAGGGATCAAAGAGGATGTCAGAAAATGGAAAGACATTCCTTGCTCATGGACAGGAAGAACCAGCATAGTGAAAATGGCCATACTCCCAAAATTGTTGTACAGATTCAATGCAATCCTAGTTATGTCTTCATTTGTTATTAAGCTTTTAATAAATAAAATACCGAACCCATGTTCTTTTTATATGAGATGCAGTAAGTGGCACTAAAATGAACATTGTCTATTCACTTGTCTACACCTCTACAAAAGTTAATCAGTGACCTAAATGAGAACTAATAAATTTGAATTCAGTTTTTATCTCTCCCATTAACCTTCTGCAAGACCTGTGATTTCAATTCAGTGACATAGGCATAAAAGCTGGGATATTTAAAATGAACTGTTAGACCTCCTGTTAATTAAAAAATACCCTTATAAAATCAGAAATTTTAATAAATTTAAACATTGCTAGGTTATCACTTATTTATACATCTTTCAAAGAAACTTTCTGTGACATCTCTCCTATGTGAAAACAATTTTAGATTTCATGCAGATTTTCATGGCATACTATTTGAGCACAAGTTCATTTGTCTTATAGAACTCTTAAAAAATAATTTTTAGCATTATTTAAAATAGTGAGAAATTTATAATCACGGCTCTTAAGTGTTGAATCAAAGCCCTATTATGGCCACACCGGTAATACATGTGACTAACTCCATCACATATCAGCAAAAAAGAATTGCTGGGTTCTAAAATAAAAATATAGTCACTATTCTCCTTAATTTCTCACCCCCAGCACTCCACTTGGAGCTGTGCTTCCAAATGCCAGCATTTGATTCTTTTTGCCTGAGGGCTTTCTCTGACTTTGGAGCTGAATTTTCAGCACACAGAAAGAAACAGATGTGCTAAGATGAAGGCTTCCCAGGAGTGGCCCCTTCACTGACTGAGGGGAGGCTGTGTGTCAGTATTCCACGGCCTTGTCCTGTGGGAGCCATGGCACTGAGGTAGGTGTTTGTTGTAATCTTCCTGGCAGAGCTAGCCAGCAAGATTAAGTTCCAATTACCCACAGCAGCAGCTTGCTTGATAATGCCCTGGATGTTGCTTTTTTTTTCTTTTCCTTCTCTGGAACAGTTCCTTATTACCTGCTTGTGTTTCCAGGATCACTGCTCAAATAAACTACTTGCGTTCTAGTATTTTTATGTAGTATTTTTATTCTTGTAGTTTATGCTTCTAGAAGAAGTGAGAAGCAAAGTGCCCACCCAAATGTGTTTGAATTAAAACTTGTAAAATCAGTAAAACCCTGTAAAGGGAAAAGTACAGTGCCTACATATCTCCTTTCTATCATATTACCCTTTCAACATCACTGCGAAAACCCTTTAATCAGGCCTACACACAATTAAGTCAACATTCTTCAATTTCATTCCTCATTGTCATTCAAATGGTCAAGAGCTTCAGCCTGCTTTCTACCTTAATCATTGTAATTTTATGTTACTAGGTCTTCCTTTCCGCTATCTTTTCAGTTTTTTCCCTAAGTACCTAGAAATGGACCAATAAATAAAATGTGAATTTTAATTTATAAACTCAGAGGACATGTTTAATCACTATATTTATTTTTTAAAATTATTTTTATTTTAAAGGGAAAACAAACAAAAAACCCAAGAAAGACAAAAAGAAAGCAACAAAAAACCAATAAAAATTATACAAAATTTCAAAGCAAGGTGATAGGAAATTAACAATGGTTTTTATATTACATATTGTTATCTTCAAAATAGTACTGAGATTACCAGATATAAATATGCAAGACTGATCAAACAATTAAACATTAACAGTTCCTTTCAATAAACTAATAGAAAATAGTAGTACAATTATCTTATCACGGTATTTTTGATAAATCAAATTGATCTTGATTTTAAGCATTTATTCTACCAAAGGAATGAGACATTTAATTTGCAACATTGTCAAAACCCTTAGTGCTACAGGCAGAACTTGGCTTCTTAGGGCCATGATGTCCGAAGGTCTCTCCAGCTGTCACTTTAATAGTTACTGACAACATCCCGGTATTGCAGCCCCATGTCCACATTAAGTCTGCTGCTGTTCCATGCTTGTGTTATTAAATTGTTTGGCAAAGCTCAGAATTCTAGAATCCTTCCCATGCTTGTTCTCTATATTACAGTCACTGTGATATGTTCAAAGGCTACATTTTTAAAGTTTTTTTTTTATTCTACTTACATTTCTTAACTAACCAATTTTAACAAAATTATAATCCTGCCTTGTCCTTTGCCTGATCTGGCTTCTGCCTACCTCTCCAATTTCAGCTTTCTGTACCTACTAACCCTCCGTGAATTTATAGTAGATACTTCATCTGTCTAAATATGTCAAGCTCATTTTATTTTTGTTTTCATTGCCACTTTTGAGGTGAAATATGATTCCCTGAAATCTGCCAAGGGTAACCTCTTCTAGGTCTCAATCCAAATATAACCTTTCCAGTCAGGCCTGTCCTAAAAAACAGATTTAAGGACCACTCCCATGCTCTATCATTATCAGATCTTATTTCATTTTTGCCTGCATCTAGCATTTCTGACAATAGTTCACTTATGAATGTGTTCACATAAATTTATAGTACACTCTGTCATAGAACATAAGGGACATTCTGTTGTGTGAATTTTATTCTAGTGTCTGCCCTGTACTAGACAATGAGTAAAATGTTTTGTCTAACTGAAATATTTCTCAGTTTAAATTCAGCAATCAATCATTTTCACTTTCTCGAAACTCTCCATGATTTTATTCCCTTTCTGTACATTGTGTCTCATGCTTTGTGCTGCCTCCAATGTCCTGCAAAAGGATCATGTTCCGGAAGGGAATTGGTCATGCAGTCACTTATTCATCAGTGAATCAGCCCACTGGTGCGTTCATAGCTGACTTGCTGTTCATTGGTGGCGCCTGATGGAGGCAGGTCGCAGGGGCTTGACCAGCCACCCACCTTCTTCTGCTTCCAGACTGCCAAGGATTGAGCACCTTTTCCTCTGCATTTTCTGCTGCCATCTTATTTCTGCCTTGGTGCCGGCCAACCATGGGCTGAGATTGTGAGCTTTGCAAAATAAGCCTCTCCTCCTTCAGTTTTCAAGAGGCAACTATTTCATTCGAGGGATGGAAAAGTGACAAGCACACTGAGTTATCTGAAAGATAACCTTACAGCTCTCCACCAAGCTGTTGCAAACATTAGTATGCCTTAGATAGGCTGGGAAAATTATTTCTAGGTGGATGCTTAGTTTAAATTCAGTACGACAAGTGTTTGCACTTTAGCAATATCTAAAATAGAGCTATGTTCCAGCTAGATGTGGTAGTGCATCCCTGTATTCCAGCTGCTGGAGCATTTGTGGGAGGAGAAACACAAGTTCCAGCCCATTCAGGCAACTTAGCAAGACTTTATCTTACAATAAAAAAATTGAGATGGTCTGTACATGTAGCACAGTGGAATATGTCCCTATATTTGTCACCACCCCAATAACAAAGGTATGTCCCTTTGCCTTTGTAATTCTACTTTCCTTGTGGACATCACTTGCCTTTTTTTCTGAGAAAGATTCTCCTCTTTGGTCATGCACTGTAACTTCTGTCTGGTTGAAAAGATGAACCACCCGTGCTTCTAGCTAAAACCAGCCCTTCTACACAATCACTGGATATTGTGGGGAAATAGAATTAAATAAACATTTTCAGACAACTCAGAAAACCTCTCAATAACAAGAAAAGAAAACAATTTAATTATTGAATAAATACTAAAGTAAAATTCAATTTGCTTCATAGGTAGTATGCTGAAAAGATTGCAGGTATAGAAAAATTACTTTTTCTGTAATTTAAACTCGTGTAATCCACATGTAAACTCATGTCAAACTCATGTAATCCATGGAAGTTTTTAAGACACATATATTCAACTAAGAAGTCTTGACAGCATCACATTGTACACATAGTTTGTTCTAAATTCGCTTAGTAATTGTGGTAGCCATGTATGCCAGCCAATTGGTTTGCTCCAAAAATCAACCAAGTAGACAAAACTTGTAGTTTTATAACAGAAACTAGTTTTTGAATTTGGAGTGAGGCACCCACTGGAGCCACTGGCACCCACAGTGCACCAGCAGAAACCTAGCTGCCTGGTGGCTGCCTTTCCCAATGTACTTGGGCTGCAAGATCAGCAGTGCTCATTTAGGTTTTAAAATGATTTCCATATCTATCAAAGGAGCAGGAAATATATTTCTAGTTACTACGTGTCTTGGTTACTTTTCTCTCATTGCTGGGACAAAATATCTGACGCCCAAAATTAAGGAAGGAAAGGTCTATTTCACTTACAGTTTGTGGAGGTTTCAGTCCGTTTTTGGCAGATTACAAGGCAGACTGGCACATGGCAGAGAGCTACAGCTCATGGCGGCAGAACACAGCAAAAACAACCAGCACCCACAAGGGAGGAAATGGGGGAGGAATGGCGGCAAGCACCCTCTTGCTCTCCCTTACGTATGCAAACTATCCACCCCAGGGCTGGTGTAGCTCTCACATCCGTAATCAATCAAACTCTAAAAGCCTGCCCCATGGCTGCATGAGGCTTTGGGGAGACACCCAGACACAAACCATAACACTACCTTTGTGAAGAAAATATTTTTAATTTTTTGTGAATTTTTCTTCCTTTACATGTCATGTCTTAGTTACACTTTTTGTTTTTCACAGGAGAGAAACAATGCGGTATTTACGTATGTGTAGAGAATACTTTTAAAAAGGAAAGAGAAGGAGAATATCTTTCCCTCCTTGCAGAAAAGTATTTTATTAATGTAATCCTTTTCATTTCTTTTTTAAATTATTGTGTATTTGCAGTACATGAGGTTTCCAGTCCTTGTGGGGAGTTAGCACATGCACATAGCACAGCACAACTCATTTTTATTCCCCTTTCCCTCCCTCCTTTCCCCTCACCTCATCTCTTGATCACTTCCATTTCAGAAAAATCTATCTCCCTACTTCTTCTTATCTATCTTATGTTTTGTTCTTTATTTACACTTTAGAAATACAATGTGGCCCTTACATTCGTGTGTCTCATTTATTTCACTTTACATTATGGTCTCAAGGCGCATCCTTTTTCCATAACATACAGAACTGCTAACTCTCCCATCAACCGGAAATTCACAAACCCAACGAAAATCAAACACACAGCAAAAGCTGGATGTACTCAGAACTGATATTGTGACCTTCCCTATATACTTGCTCATACCACAGTTCTTCTCATGTGGATTTCTTGTTGTTCACTTTCTAAATTTGGAGCTGTGTCAGCACGTTGGCGCATTTCCCAATTCCGTTCTTTCTTCACTTTTCTCATCTGCATATATAGCCCTGTTGTAGAATTCTCATACTTATGGTCGTTGCTTTTGACCTCCCCTAGTGGACAGTAAGCTTCACAAATGAATAACTCTCATAATTTATTGCATAAAGCCATGAAAATGGCTTTTTCCCTTATATTTGTAGTTTCTGAAAATCCTCTGGCACAGTCAATGTTCAATAAATTAATAATAATGAATATGCGGTATCACTATACAAAGGACAGTCATTCACCAACTTCCTTTAAAAATTTTTGGAGACCAGAGTATGAAAGATTTATGAAACAAGTAGAAGATCGTGTGTTGCAGTCTAGCCTGTGAAACTTAGCAAGGCCCTGTTTCAAAGTTAAAGAAAAAAGAGGACTAGGATTGGAGCTAAGTACAAATGCACTGAGATTAATTCGAAAGTGTCCCCTTCCAAAAAGTAGAAATATGTCAAGCTATTAAGTAAATCTTAGACTGAAAAACCTAATTTAGTAAAAAATAAAGTACCAAAAATAAAGTCATATTGAAAACTCTACAAAATTCCTAAAGAATAAAAACTTCTATATCTCTTCTTATTCCTTTAGTTCTAACTAGTTGTATTATCAAGATAACTGATTACTAGTAATTTTGACATGCAAAATGCAATCTTGTCAGTGATTATTGGTCTTGCTTACTTGGAGAGCTTTATATCCTCTTAATAATAAATCATTTGCATACCTTGTATACAAATGATTTTAACTAACCTTTTTCTCTTCTTGTTTTTCCCTCCACTTGCTAACTTCCTTTCTATTCAGGTTTCAGGTTATTGTACTAGTTCTGATGATTAATTTTTTCACAATTCTGTATTTCTATACGATAAAGAGACTGAGATTTCCCTGGAGTGAATTGTGCTTGCTGCAGGGAATACATATCTTTAGTTTAACTGGGTTTGCTCCAAAACACTCTCAACTGTTTTCACAGTTTAGGCATGATTGAGTGATGACATTTTAAAAATCTGCTTGCTTTCTCAGTGCCAAACAAAGGAAGCATAATATTCCATGTCTCTCTAAAGAAAATAACATCTATGAATCTATGCGATTGTCTTCAGCTTGCTCATCAGTATTTGCTGGGTTCTCTAAAATCATAATTCTCTAGATTAAGAACAATTAATTGATATCACTATATAAAGCATAGTTATTTGTTTTACAATATTTTTGCCTAACATCTTTCTCTGTTTTCCCTTGTGTCTGCCACCTTTAAATGAATCTTCTTTCACTTTTAAAAAAATTGAATTTTACAAGAACAATAGGTAATGCATTAATGTTCTTTTTATTTGGAAATGAATAAACTGTATGTCTGTTTCATTAGAAAATATTCTGTTTTATAAGCTGGGACTGATAAACTTCAAATAAATGTTACATGTTACTCTGACATATATTAATGAAGCAAAACTCAATATGTGTAGAACCAATATATTTCAATCCAAATATTTTCTTGTATTCAAATAAAAAATATTTTGAAAGAAGTAATAATTTAATAAGAAAGTTAATAAAATGTTTAAAATGAAATGAGTAAGTAGAATAAAATAAAAGCATTTGAATAGTGTGTTTTGCATTTTAAAATCAAGTTTTTATTGTGGATTTTCTTTTCTTTTTCTTTTGTTTTCTTTTGTTTCTTCTTTTTGTTGAGACAGGGTCTTGCTATGTAGTTCAAGCTGGCCTTGAACTTACTACAAAGCCCAGGCTGGCCTCAAACTCACAGCAATCCTCCTGCCTCAGCCTCCCAAGTGCTGGGATCACAGGTACGCACCATCACGCCTGGCTTCACTGTAGATTCAAATGTAAAACACTGATTTTCATTACACACTGAAATCATACTTTTTTATTGCACGTGTTAGATATAATATTGAGTATATGATAATTTTCTGATAATTTTATGAACATTAGCTCTACTAAAACAGCAAGAACTGTTATCAGAATAATTCATGGTTTTTATATATAATTTTGGGCAGGGCACTGTGACATATGTGGGTAGTTCCAGCACATTGGACTCTGAGGCAGGAGGATCATCATGAATCTGAGGGCAGCCTAGGTGACATGATCTTAAAGCCAGCTGGAACTTCAAAGTGAGATGCCTATAAACAAACAAACAAATAAAATTATATTCTCGAACAAGGAGTGTAGAGTGCCTGCTTAGCACAATGCAAGCCCTCAGTACCCAGAACTGCAATAAATTAGTTAACTACTTAGTGAAATATATTCTTATCAGTAGTTTAAAATGGGAATTTTGTAAATATGAGTTATACAGTAAATTTATATAATAAATTTTAAGGAATTTGAAAAAATATCCCCATTTTGTGGTGATATCAAGTTATTGTGTGGCTCTTAAGAAGTGACTCAGGAGTGTTAATTCTACTCATTGAATCTGTGCAGAGAGCTATAGATATGCAAATGTTCTACCAAGATAGACTTACTCTCACTTTACAAAATTCCTATATGTTACTAACATATATATTTCTACCATGGAGATTTGAGAATTACTAATTATCTATTTGCTAATGTTATATGCAGTATTTCTGCCCTCCAGCATAATTCTTTAATTAATATCAAGACTCTGGAAAGAGAAAAATCCATTCTGTTGATTAGAGACAGACGATAAAGGAAATGAACAGGTTTTATAACATATGACATTATCCTGAATTTTAATAATGCTCAAATTTAATAATTTAATTTTCTATAAAAATGCCATTTATATTAAATATGACATGATCAAGCCTTTCTGCAATGCTTTCTTGCAAATCGTTTTAATTTTTAATGAGAGCATGGCATATATTTTGTTTTATATCACTTTTCTTTTAATGACTTCTACAATGTCCAAAGCTGCTAGAACTATTTAATGAAGAAAGACTGTTTCAAAGTATCCAAATTTTTGCTCAATTTTAGAAAATAGTTTTGAGAGAAAGTGTTAAGTTCAACATAAGTGAAAATATAACTTTAAGTAGCCAGTAATATTTGCAAGATCAGCTTTTGTAAGAAACAGTTAAACTGATAGTATTACATGTACTGAGTATTGAATAATAAAAATCTTCAACTGTATAATACTTAAACATAATGTAATATCAAAGATGTCTTCACAGTAAACAATCTTTGTGACGGCATCAAATGAGAAGAGATATAATGCTTAAATGTTTGCAAGTACTAGAATATGAAGTAATAATTAAAATACTAATTCAAAGCCAGTGGAAAAATTTACAAAGGAGTAGATGTAATGATTTTTTTGAGAGGCAGTCGCTAAGTATTATACAGTCTCATGAAATTTCTAAAGAGATAGCACAATTCGTTTACATCAACTTCTTTATTGAAGGAATAATTCTCAAGTTTTGAAAAATTACATTTTCTTCAATTTGTCTTTATGGATTGTTTCAAATCTTACTGAATGGAAAAAACCCTGTGGTACAGAAGCTATTTTACACAACAAAGGTAGAACTTTAGCAAGTAAGACTACATTTTTAAATATACTAAGACAGATGTTTGGCTGGAAGAAAACCTTCAGAGTACGAATAGAACTTTAAAACTTTAATTCTGATATAGCATAGATATTATTTTTTTATTTTATACATATGTAGTTATGTATGTACCCAAACATGCACATGTATACATTTGTGCAGATATGAAATAAGCATATTTATAAAGAAAATGAACGAGAAAATACGTGCATATATTATTAAGTAAACTAGTGTTGCCAGAATGCTGCGGTCATGATGCACGGTAGGAAGGAATGAAATAGCAGACAGGCGAATGGAACCTCCAGCAAATTTATTTAGAAGATGTAAAGGCAGGGATGTAGCCAGGAGAGGTCCTGAGCAGATACCAATGAAGGCGCTCCATCTAGGCCTTTTTCAAGGACTTAGAAGGGAGCACAGGGCATTGTGCACGTGATATGACTATCTCTACCTTACAGAGAACTGTACACTCTTCAGGATCCAATCTATGAATCATTTACACGGTGCCCGTGCAGGGCCCACGCACCCTTGAGCACCTTTGAACCAATGGCCTGACTGATCACATGCTGGTCGTGCTATGTGGAGACACTGACAGCTGCAGCACACCTACAAGATGTTTTTGTAAGATCCTCAGGAGGTGATAACTCAGTAGACCCCATTTTGGACTTCCTGGCTCAGTTTTGGAGCTCTAACCCTTACTGCCTAGTAGAAGAATTACTCCCACTGAAGAGGTGACCCTAGTGCCATTAGAGAAAAGGGATGCTGATCACTCCAGCTGCTTTGTGTTGTACAGGGGTACAAGAAGGTACTGGCAGTCAGTTGCATTCTCCAGAGCGCTTGTCTAACAGCCTGTGACAGAAGTTAGATGGACTCTCCGCAGCAGGTTCCACTTGCATGAGCACCTAAAGTGTAGTAGATTCTAGGTGGGAGAGAACAAAGTCAACAAGGACATCGACTAAACAGGGTCAGAAAAGTCAGAGGAGTAACAAAGCATCAACACTGATTTAAAGGGTCCTACAGTGGGTCAGGCCCACCCCTACAGGGATTTAAAGAAGTATCTCCTGAACCTAGAGGGATGAGATACTGTTCCAGCAAGGAGCTCAGACTAAAGAAGGATCAGAGATTGGGAGAGAGACCACCATGCGTGACTATTAGTGTCATCTAGCTCTAATATGGACCCTGTCCTTGTGCTTCAATACTTACGCTGTTGGTTTTTCTCACCAAGACTAGTGATAAAAGTTGCATTACTTGGGGGCTGGGGATTTAGCTCAGCGGCATAGCGCCTGCCTGGCAAGTGCAAGGTCCTCAGTTCGATTCCCGGTACCAGAAAAAAAAAAAAAAAAAAAAAGTTGCATTACTCCTAGTACCCATCACCCTATTCTCTTTTGGGGACAGTGAGGTCCCTGTTCGCCCTCACATCCCGTATATATTTGGAAGGAGGCATTACAGAGGGAGAGTTCTAGGAACCCCAGTATGGGTCTTGTACCTTTAAGATTAGAGAAACAATAAAAAGGTTTAAGTAGAAAAGTAACATGTTCTGCAGCTTGATACTTTAGTGCTGAGGCAGAATATTTCCATTTGTGGAGCTGTGGCCGGGCCCTCTTCAAATGCATTTGATTCAACAAAGAAGGCCATCCCTGAACGCTGTTGAGGCAATGGCTTGGGTTTGTCTCCTAAACTCCTGTGAGCTAGGATTGCCACATCTGGCTCACTATGCTGATACAATGTTAGGTTATCTCTCATGGTAAAGAAAGCCTATATGCAGGAGGTTTCTGACCATTTTTCTGGGGAGTTCCTTGAGAGGCACAGGAGACCTGTCATGTGTTACTTAAAATTCCTGGAGAAGAATCAGTCAACAGAGCTCATTTTGGGATTTCTGACTTCATTTTGTGACCACCATCAGTCTTAATAGAGCCTCCACATAGTGAAGAATCATGATTTGCATATTTTTAGTCTCTATTGATATTTAGCTATGCAAATAAAATTTTAAGTGTTTCTAAGATCTAGATGATTAAAATGTATTCATTTAATAACACTGAGATATTAAATACATTCATTGATTTTAAAACTAATTACTTCAAAGATATCTACCAGTTAACTCAGGAAAATATGAACACAATGACTCAAGGAATATTTGATATTTATTAGTCTTTTTACATAATAATTATGCAGTAATCAATTTGACATCAGTATCAAAAAGCACAGAATTTTCTGACTTCTTTAACATTTACTTTATATACAGGCTGTGAACCAAAATAAATTGTTTTGTCCTTTAAGTTGCAGGTGTGTGATGTTGTGTCTCCGTGATGAGTAAAGTGACAAAGACAGCCACATTAACTCCTGAGACTGCTTAGCTAGTATAAGATCCTGCCTTAAATGATCCTCAGTAAACACTTCCACCACAAAGTTTATATATGTTTCTTGGATATGGTTATCTTAGGTGTAGTTTTAGGAGACAATGAATAGTCCTTTACCATGCCATTCCTCTCCCTCTCTTTCTTACTCTTGAAGCAGCTTGTCAATTTCTCCCTTGACCAATTTTCCCCTACCTGAGTTCAAACCTCGTTCACTAGGTAACTCAGTATGGGGTTGTGTACTAAGTATTGTTTGCTCTTCATTGAAGGCCCTCACTGTAAGGGCATGCTCCATCACAAAAGCGATGTTGGATGTACAGCAAGGCTTTCCTCAGAAAAATACTCCAAACTGTAATCATCTCCTCTCTGCCTCTCTTTTCAAGTTCTAGATTTGCAAATCACAAGAATCATGCAATTTGTTTTTATCAACTTTAGGTGCAGATTCCACATGATGATAATTTTTATACTTGCTCTGATATTTGGTTTTTGTTTACATTGTATTCAAAATAAGGGGAAAAAATTTAATTATACTATCCTAACACATTCAATATATTTGATGCTATATTGATTTTATCTTTTTTTTTTTTTTTTTTTAATACTGGGAATCGAACTCAGGACCTTGTGCTTGCCAGGCAGGCAGTTGTGCCACTGAGCTATATCCCCGGCCCAATTTTTCCCTTTTATAGTAACAAATGTAATGATTTAGAAAATGATGCGTTTATTATTTTATTGATATTTAGGGTTAGAAGTCCAACATAAATCTCATGGGGCAAAAATCAAGGGCAAAGCTATGTTCCTCCCTGGAGACCTTAGGAGGAAGTCTGTTTCTGGGTTCACTCAGATCGTTGAAAGAATTCAGCTTTCATTGGTTGTGAAATTGATTTCCTTTTAGGCTGTAAGCTAAATTTCCTGTTTTTTAAAAAGCCACAACTTTAAACAAACTAAATTGGAGTTTATCTAAGCAAAGAACAATGCAGGAATGGACAACACCCAAGAGAGGTTTGGAAAGGTCTACCCAGAAGTGGAGGGGGGCAGTTACTGGAAACAGGCAAGGCTGAGCGGTGTAGTTACAGCTCAGCATTCACGTGATTTGGGCAGGCAGTGAGGAGACATTCAGCTTGTATGTGTGAAGTGATCAGTTAGCATTCTGTGATAGGCAGAAGTGCAGCTTCTATAATTACCTGACATTTAAGCTTCTTCTTAGAAAAGCATATTCTTAAACTACCTTGCAGGTTGTTTACATACTAATTTAGGTTGCAGTTTAGTAGTGAGAACTCAGAGTATAAAGGCAGGCTGAAGCCAAATGCAGTGTAACACAGCTCTTGCTGTAGAAGCTGAGTACCTGAGACTAAAATGTATAATGTATAACCTGAGACTCATTCCTGGTCTCCATTGTCTGGACCGTTCTCTCCCTCTACCATCTCTGAAGCCAACAATAGGGGGTTAAATTCCTCTCACAGAGTCTCTCCTCTTTCATGTTTCTGTTACTCTCTCTCCTGTTCTTTTGCCCTTTCTTCTCCAGATAAAGGCCCATGGGGTTGCATTGGGCCCACCCCGATAACTGCTCATAATCTTCCTTTTCAAATATTAGTTGATTAGCACACTGAATTCTATTTGCAACTTTAACTCCCCACTTTTATATGATCTTAAAATATTTGCAAGGAATAAGATGTACACATCTTTGGTAGACCATTAGCCTATCATTGGTGTGTATGTAATATTGCACACATAATTTTTTAAACATGTTTAATGTCAGAAAAATATAAATGTAAGTAAAGCATGTTAATAATGTCAGCTACATAGCAATTGTAGTAAAAATGTTAGAATAAGATGGTTATTTATACAAACAATGATACTAGGTTTTTAATTGTTTAAAATGTAAGCAATGAATAATTTGTAATCTCATTAATTACATAGGTTTTCAAACCACTAAGAAGCTACAAAAAAATTAATGACATATTTAACAACACATTTCAACCTGTCAGGTCAAACAAAAAGAGACAGAAATATGAGGATATTGAAAAATTAAAATGTTTCTCTGAGGAAGATCTAGTATCCTCACTACCAGGGGATGGTAGAAAGGGATTTGTGTGTGTGCTTATGAAGGATTTGTATAAGTCCATTATAATCACATTACATGATTATTTAATGGAAAGTAAATAATTTTATAAGAATTCATTTTTACAGAGGAACATTAAAACTTATTTCTTGGAAATTACTTGTCTAACCAGTCCAGACTACCTATTACAATGTAGTGCTGCAAAATACATAGTTTGAGACTTGACTGTGAGTCTCTACTTCCATTGCTCAAATGTTGGCTATGATACATGCCATATCTGAAATACTGGTCAAGCCAATTATTTATTCTTTCCAAAGTTAGTCTGGCTATCTATCATCTATCTATCTGTCTACCTATCTATCTATCTTTCTACCTTTCTACATATACTCACTGTATGCAAGTATGTTTATATGCATGTATATATATGCATGTATGTATATATAGGTTATATATGTACTCAGTTTTAGGATGGTTGTGCATGTATATGTACACACAGTTATTATGTATGTATGTGTACATATGTATGTGTACATATATTTACACTCACTGTTACATATGTATTCATTGTTAAGATGCTTTAACTAGATGAACATGTGTTATGGCAGAAAATTCCCGTCTGTCCCAAACATTCCACAAGAGACGCCAATCGCCAGTGAGAACAAATCAGAGTTTAATTTGAGGCTAGCCACCCTCACTTCCTTTGCCAATCTGGAAGCGGGGTCCTATGGCTAACTTTGTTTCCCCTTATATACATTTTGTTTTCCATTGACAACAGATTGGGGTGTTACATTCTCTGACCCCAGTGGGCACGTGGTCTTCTCTCATCCTGGTGGACCCCAGGTCAGTTGCAGGTCGCATGTCAAACGGTGATAGATGTCGTCCCCGCCCCCATTATCTCCTTTTTTTACAACCTATGCATTCCTTTCGGGTTACAATGTTTACCTAGGGCCAGGAGATGGCACTGCCCAGGCAGGGTCACGGAGGGTCACCTAGGCCTAGGCGCCCCCTTATCTTGGGTAGACATTCCTGGGCAGTGTGGATCTGGGGATTTAGCTCTTGCACTGTCCCGGGAGGCTTCCCGAGGCACCATGCAGGCTTTTTCCAAACTATTTTATCTAAAATAGTATGCTAAGATTCATTGCCCCCTACACATGAACTTTTTAAAATATTAGCATAGCTAGGCTTTGGGAAGTCCAGAATCAATTTCAGTAATTATGCCTAACTCCTGAGAGAAAGTAAACATTGGAAATTGACATTATTTTCATTTAAATTGTAAAATATCTGGTACCAAACAGCACTCTTTATTACTGACATATTCCACAAACAATATTTAGGTCTCAGTGTATCAAAAATACTGTGCATTGCTTTATACTATATCGTGAATCAAGAGCTAGAGCAAATAGGATTCCATATGATACAAGAAAATAGCATTTTTTTCTCCTGCTTCTGTATAAAATGATTTTGAGGAAATTTGCATGACTTCAGAAGTTGTTCCACAATACAACAAAAATCCTCCCAGTTACTTTCAGTCACATGCAATTATATATAATTAATGACTTATCCCGTGTAGTAGTGAAATTCCACATTCTTTTTAGAAGACTCTTAGTTTCATTGGCTTGACTCTATGTCTGACTGAAGACAGAAGTGGGAAATGGACCTAGAATTGGCAGCTTTTGCTGTTACTACCAAGCTCTTCTCCTTTTCTCTGTAGCTCATTAATTATGGAGTATGATCTCCCCCAGGAAAGGAGCAGGCAAAGTGGTTAGATAAGTTGTCTAAAGGGCAGGAAAATGTTCACTTGGTTGGTTGGATAATGATTTGATTTTGACTCTCTTGGGGCTCTGAATCTAGCCAAAGATAATTCCATCCTAAGGAACATTTTAAGTTTCCTTACTTGAAGACATGTCTGCTCAGAGAATATCTACAATCAGATTTCTTGACAATACATTTTTGTCAGGATGGCTGCTTATGATTTCCTTCCAGATGTTCCTGCTTTTCCTTGCCTCATGTGAATCCCCTGGACAGTCCTTGCAAAGAAGTGTTTTAAGGGACGTCAGGTTGGCTCTTTCTTTTCAGGGCATGCATCTGGTACATCAGAAAGAAGGAGCATAAATTTTAAATACTTTCTTTCATTTTGTTTTTTCATCTTAGGGAAATTAAAAACAGCAACAATTAAAGATAGTCAAGTAAGAGCTAGGCACTGTTCTCTGCACCCTCATTCCAGGAAGATTTGTCAGGGTGTGTAATCCTGTAGGCAAATGCATGATATCAAATATTATGGAAAAAAATTGAATATCCATGGCAAAAAAACCATCAAATTTAGGTATCTAATTATTTAATGGTCATTTGACTCTTTTATGTATTTGAACTTAATAAACATGTGAGAAATATACTATAAGCCAAAATATGGTAAAATAATATATTCACATATGTATTGAAGTCATTTTTTCTCTACAAGATAATGCATATATGTATTTTATTATTTTATATGCAGCCATCACAAAGTCTGAAAAAATTCTGAAAACATGAGCTATTTATAAGGATGAAAAGTCTGAAACTGTCATAACTACTTTTTCATTTTTGACTTAAAGCCAAATATAGTATGTTTTTTATAAAATGTTCAAAAATTTTGACACTGACATATTTCTGAGGTTGCTGATGTTCAAATTTGTTTTATGGTTGTATTATCACTTCCTATTAAAAGCATAAAAAAGTCTCTTTTGCAACAGAGATAAACTTTTGTTCAAACCAAAATGATTGTGCAGGCTATGATCAAACTGGATGAGTTTTTCAAAATAGAATTGAAGGAGGTTCTCTCTGATGGGCTAACCCTACATTAGAATGTTAATAAAGGTAAGCTTCCAAGTTTATGTGGAGTTTTCTACATCTAAAAGAACTGATTATAGAATTTTAAACATGTAGTAAATTGATATTATTATTGACACTCCCAGTGATAACTAGTCATCACTAAATTTCAAAGGATTTGAGGTCCCCGCCAACCAGTTCTTATGTTGAAACATTAATCCCAATCAGATAGTAGTATTTGATAGTAAATTTTTTAGGACTGGATTAGGCCAGGTGTGGTGGCACATGCCTATAATCCCAGCACTCAGGAAGCTGAGGCAGGAAGACCACCATGACTTCAAGATCCAGTCTCAAAAATAAATAAATAAATAAAAGAAAAGAAAAAGAAAAGAAAAAACAGTGGATTAGGTGAAATGGAGGTGGAGCTTTCATGAACAGGATGAGTGGCTTGGTAAGAAGAAGCCAAAGAACTACATAGTTCTTTCTGTCATACAAGGACAGAGAAAAAACACAGTTATTTGTAAACCAGAAAGAGGGTACCCACCAAAATTTTGACACTGTTGGCACACTGCTTTCCAAATTTCAAAACTACAAGGAAAAATTATTTTAGTTGCAACCAGCCAGTTTATGGCATTGTGTGACAGTAGCCTGAGATTATGGCACACTAGAAGACATACAGAAGAGCCGTGTTACAAGCTGAAACTTTTTTTTTTATTTCTCTGCCTTCTTGGTAATTATTTTCTTAGTAGATTTCAAGAACTTCCCTTTTATTTAATGGAATACTTTTCTGAAGACTTATATGAATAATGCATGATGAAATCTGGAAATATGTAAGCATAAGCAAAACTTTCATTCAGCAAAATCTGACTAAAAGTTGGGTTCATTTGTCATTATGGAGAGTTTATTTCATAAAGAGCTAGATACTATGCTTCTGAAATACCTTTTAATGATATTTAAAATATTAAAATTTTCAATTATACGTTTTAGAGTAGTGTTGATCTCATAGACAAGAAAACTATAAAAAGCAGAAACATAGGTGGGTTTAGTTTTTTTCCCCCCAACACTATTTCTTGTTTATTGTCTTGAAACATTTTTAGTTTCCAGTATCACAATTCTATATCAACACACGTGCCTTGAAAAAAATGTATGATTGAAACATGATCCTTAAATTAGAACATCAAATATGAATTTCAATTTGAAAGATTTCTGTTTTGAGGATATTATGACTCAAAATAAAATTAAAATAATGGTAAGATAATACACTAGGATATACTTTTATGTCTCTATACCATAATAGAGCTGATTTCTGTTTATGTGCAATTTTCTTCAAGGACAGAAACACAATTTCTGTTGTATACATTGCATAACAAAGAATATTTTTAGGAATGGTTACTTGATACACCTGCTTAGTTATTTTTCTTTAGAAAGTCCATGTATCCTGTCTCTAAAATTTAAAACTGTATAGCATCACTATTTTTCTTTAAGGATATAAAATGTTATGATATAAAGTATTCACTACTGAACACAAATATTTTATACAGTATGGTGTAATAATAGTATAATTCTCTGTTATTTGCATAGATTTAGGCTGTACTGTTCTACAGGTTAGCAATGGTTTGGAAAACTTCCTAGCTGTTCATGGTCTGTTTAATCTCTTCTGTCTTTCCCACTGATCTTCTTCACTTCTGCATCAGAGTTGATAGACTGTGTTGAAAGTCTCAGTTGGAGAGCTCCTTTCATAAAGAAATTTAAAGTCTCTCTTCATACTTTGAAGTACAGAGCTTCAGTAAATTTTATTTTCATCAGTCTAGCTATTTATTTGGTTCTTTGTCATTACCTCATATACAGAAAGGTAAGATGAAAGATTTTTTTCTAATAAGCTATATTTACCTTTTAACACTTATTTCAGAGTTTTCGATGGAAAAAATATTTTCTTCTCATGCTCTTGTAGAACATGTATTGGCTACTAACTGAAAATGCTTATTTCCTCATTATATATACACTGCGAATTTCTTAGGAAATGCTGCATCTAGTAGGGGCAGTAACGTGAAATAGTATCATTTTATGGCCCCTCCATTTTACTGCTTAACTCTAGTTTTTCAAATTACTTTTCCCTTTCCCCTACTTAACTAGTCTGTCAAAACACACCCAGTAATGTCCTTACCACTTCTATAAATTGTTCGTCACCAAGTTCCAAGTCACATATTCTAAGTTTTGGATCAAGTAATTCTACAGCATTGAATTTACAGAGCCTTCTTCCTATTATGAATACCAGATGCATTACATACAGGCTAATTTGTGTGGAAACAATTCTTGGAAAATGTCTGATCTTCGCATTTTGCTGTCACTTTGATGTAATTGACCTCCTTGAATGTTCTTTAATTTTGTGTATTTGTCTAGTTTCCATAGCAGGAAGATGTGTTTTGTAATAGAAGAGACTCTTTTGTATTGTTCTGGAAATCAAACTGCATCGTACCGTTTTTTTAATCATTTGCTTTAAAATATTTATAGTTCCTCTATGCTGTGCTAAGCACTGTTCTCGGTACCTGAAATGTGGCACAGGGGAAATCAAGAAATGCCCTGCATCAGGACTCTGTATTTGTGTTCTTTGCTATACTTCATCACAATTAAAATTATATATTTAACTGCTTGTTCTTTTGTTTAGCATCCAGCTCCCCAAATTGTGTGAGCAACATGTCAGGGTAGAATGGCTTTAATTTATTGCTCTAATCTCAGTGCTACCATGACCTGGTTATGTACCAATATCTGTGGAATGGATAAATGTAACAACAGAAGCTTAGTAAAGATTTCTTAAAGGAAAATGTGGGGAGAGGGATCTACATGAAAAAAGAAAGAGAAAAAGAAAGGAGTTAAAGGAATTTTTCAATTCACATTCTCCTGAGAATATTTGGTCTTTGTGTGAGAGAATAAGACATTTTCTTACCATTTGTGATCATGGTATCTTCCCTGCCAGATAAGTATTTTCTTACCCTTTGTCATCTAATAAATATTAAAATACGATAAAACATTGGTGAATGAAACTTGGTGCAAGTTTTCTGGATAGAAAAACAGTCATTTAAAAAGATATGGAATGGCTTTATCTAAAACTATGACTCTTATAAAACAGGTTATTAACATTAGAAAAATGTTAATTTTTCCATTGCTTGCTTAAATTTTTAATAATACTTTATAAGAGTTTCTTAAGTGTTTGCAGTTATAGAGCACATAACTATTAGATTAGCTTTCTAATATACTAAAGTTACTTAAAGTTGAAAGGGCATCTGTGGATTTTAGCTTCGCAATGTATTCTGTGATAAACTCAATCTTGTTTTATTCATAAAACAATACAAAACATGAAGTGAGCATTTATCCAAAACTATAAATTATTATTTACTTAAAAATTGGTATGAATTGGTTAATTTATTGGTGTTCTTATGTTTAATAAAAATATTGTTATTTTTCTTGAATGTAAGTATGTTTGGTGATATGAAATAGGCTATATTGGTTTCAACAATATAATGCAGGTATTATATTCATTTAATTGAATTCAGTTAATATACAAGATGACATGGTAAGTAAGTTCAAGGATTAAAAACATGAGAAAATGGGCCCATATGTCCCTCATTTGTATACTATATTTATAGAAATTATGATAAATACCGGAATATATGCAAGTAAAGATAAACAAGCATTCTGCAAAAATGGAGAATAAAATATCTTTGTAGTACCGAAGAACTTAATTTCAAAGGTGAAGCCTCATGTTCAGGCCTCAGGCTAACTTCCCTAGAGCTCGAGAAGGTCAAAGAGTACAGGAAGATGAAGGGAAAGTGCATTCAGAGCCAGAGAGAAAAGCCCGAACAACAGCACCTGGGGACTAACACAGATTAGCCAGCAGCTGCGGAGTAATGCAGTTGGATATACGGTCAGAAATGTTTAAAACAGCACACTTGGTAGCCTGGAGATCTGTAAAAGTGTGGCAATATGGTGCTATATTATTTGTTTTGCTTCATGAAGAACGGTCTAATTATATCTTTGCACTGGAAAAAAATTAAAACCTGTACCATATAATTTACATATGTACAAAGCATTTATTAAACTTTCTTAATAAAGAAAGAAAATAATCACCAGGCTGCAGATTTTCTTAAAAAAATCAATATCTGTGGTCTACATATTATATTAGTATTTAATGACCCAAGTCATTTCCCTTTAAATGACTGAAATACAGAGAATGAGTTATACCTTTTATTGGAAAACAGAAACTAAGAGGAAAAAAAGCAGCAGCACGCAGTTACTTAGCAACAAGAGGAACAAAGGGAAGTTACCAAAGTTCGGAGCTTGACAAGAGTCTCACTGACCCACGTCCCGGGTGCAGCCCGCCGGAGCGCAGGACTGGGCCACGGTGAGGTCTCTCATGGCGCTCAGAGCACCAGATACACAAATAAGAAAACACCAAAACAACCTGGGTGCTGGGGAAATGCTGACAGACCTACAAACAAACAAGCTCCTCTTCCCTCTCCTTGACTTCAAATCTCCCAGTAACACTTTGCAAAGACACTAACCAGCAAATTCCTCCGAGAAGATAATACTCAGATACTGTGTACCAGTGTCAGCATCGGACAGATGATATGGGGAAGTACTAAAGCTGAGAAGCAGTAGGTGGATAATGAATATCATACCACTTTCAGGAAATATAAAATATTATGCTATGGGTTAATATAATGCTTATTAAATATTAAAATGCTTATTAAAGAACATAATGCTTACAAAATATGCTCATTAAACTGTTTAGAAAAATTCATTTATTCCTGCCATATTTTCGGTGATCTTAAGATTTTAGCCCAGGAACATTCGGTAACCTAACTAGTAAAGTCTCTGTGGGTCTCAGTTTTTTAAAAATGACAATCTGTGCTAATTCTTTGGGTTTCTGTGATTCTATAATACAATTTCTGTATGTTAATTGGTAAGCAAGTTTATAGAAGCTTCTTATAGTGTGAATAGATTTTATAAGAAAAACAAAACCAGTCAAAACATGTCGTTCAGAAAATTGACCCGTTTAGTTTCATAGGCATGCATTTTACTCTTGGCTTGCAACAATGGCAACAATTTGAAATTAGGGAGACTAACTTCTGTGACAATCTATTGTTTCATCTAAAAAATTAACAAAAATAACTACTTTGCAATTGTAGTATAAAAAATTAGATATAATTAGTGTAAAGGGGCTAATACATTTTTGAAACATAGAAAGCATGTAATAAAACAAGCATGGGTAGTTGTAGTGGATTGATAACTGGTGGTCAATGTATAACCCCCAGCTGATCTGAGTAAGTGTGGTGCCCTGTGTGGGAGGCCCACCTGAGGACTGTTGTCAACAGCATAAAGGCAGACCTGGAGAAGAAGCAGGAGGCTGTTGAGGCTGAGAAAGACCGTGGGGAGCTGGCTTTCCTGATGAACTTGGCTGTTTCCATCCTCCGAGGAGCTCGGGACCTCGCTGGCACTGAGAATGGCTTCAGTTCACTTTGGAGAGCGCTGGTCCTCACTTTGAGCATGGCTTCCTGGTTCCGGAGTGGAAGATGGTGCACCGCAGCCTCCTGGAAAAGTTTGCTGCGTTGGCTTCCCTGGTGGGAACTCGGCCATCCTGCTCGTCGGAGGAGCTCGGGACCTCACTGTTGCCAGGGAAGGCTGTGGTACCTTTTGGGGGAGCCCTGGTTCTTCTGAGCATCACTTCCTGGCTCCAGTGCAGATCCCTCAGCCTGCTAGCACAGATCCTTCTTCCTGCTGGCACAGACTTTGCAGATTCCACCACTGACCTTTGGGCCTTCCCAGAAGATCCGTGAAACAGGTCTGCATGAGATGTTGTCATGGGTTCTGGGCCTCCAGTTGGATTCATGGGAGGCATTGTTATGAGCTCTGGGTATTCAGCTCAACTCATGTAGGACATTGTTGTGGGATCCAGGCCCTCAGCTTGGTTCCTTGGTGTTAGTGTGTGGACAGATTTCCTGCATTCTTTTGTATACTGTTCTTTGGGTGACTTATAAATAATCATATAAAGTATGTGTCCTGTATTATATTGTTCCCCTTGCAAAATAAGCCCCAAACCTACACAGTAATGTTTAGGCATTTTAAGATTATGTCAATTTAGCCCTAAGGACTTGAAATTTCTAAGCAACATTAAAGCAGAATAACTTGACTCTGTAGCCAAAATATTGATTAAAGTAATAAAATTATAAAATATGTAGATATTGCATAAAATATCTGGAAAATGGCATTTCAAATTATTATGTCTCACAGAGGTTATGTAAAATGTTGAACATACATATTCTTCATTTGGATTGTTATATGATGACTTTCAAAAATCTAGTTGCTGCTGGTATATACTTCTATATTTATATTTTATACAATTTTTCCACACCTGTTGTCATTTAATTACATAACCCAAACTTCAGCACAACTTACCAAATTATTTGTGTAATGCTGTGTCATGAAAAACTGTTTATCAATATAACTTAATAATATTCCAACCTCCTTTTATGCACAAAGAAAAATTATTAAATCGTAATTACTTACAAAGACAGACACATGCCATTCATATACTACTGTACACATCTATAGGTTTTCATGTATTTTGTAATTATGCATTATGATTCCAATGTGTCTGAATCTGTACTAGAAGTACAAACTTTGAAAGTATCAACCTCAGCTTCAACAAGAAGTACAACATGTAGTGGAGATAAATGACAGTCTAAAATCTAAAATATTCTATAACAGTGATGTTACAAAGGAAAAGCAGAATACAGCTGTCAGGTTAACTCATAGAAGATTTTATGATGGAGGGAAAGCCTGCCACACAGTCTAAACAATAAACAGTAGGTGTTGCTATGGAGATTGTCATCTATAATGATTTGCTTGTATGGAAGGATTATCCTCTTTAATTTGGTTGAGTCTCTGCCAATCAGTGGAGGTCTTTAAAAGCAAAACCAGAATTCCCTGAGGAAGAAATTATGCACGTGAATTATTACACCCTTATCTCCTACCCAGGAGTTTCCAGCCTCTTGCTATCTTCCCTATATACTGTATTTGGATATTGCCAGCCAAATAATCATATAAGGTAATCATAAAATATGGTGACATTTAATAGTTTTAAGAAAAATTCATTACAGTAAAAGTCACATTACCATTAATCCTTCTCAAAATACTTCCTCTGGCTTCAAATACACCTACCTGATCCTTCTTGCCACTTTCTGAAGCGGTCCTGGAAGTGGTCTTTCGTGTCTTTAGTTGTGATGTTGTGACTGCCTCCACGTCCTGTATTAGTTCAGGACATTAAGCTTTCATGGCCAGTTTGATTTTTGCATAGTGAAGAGCCAGAAATTGCACAGTGACCAGTACGGTAAGGACACACCTATTGCTCTTATTTGACAGAAACAGTTGTAAATGTTTTGAATGCATTTAGGAGATGGATACAGCCACGACAGTGCAACTGAAAATATTCATGAAAAGCGACTTCCATCATTGTTTCACAAAGTGGCAAGAAGGAAAAGATAACGTGTTGCAGGCAAGGGGGAGTATTTGGAAAAGGATTAATGGTTATGCATCTTTTGCTGTGATTCTTTTATGAATATCTATTTCAACATTCACTGTATGATGTTTTTTGAGTTTATGAATGTTTATCGGTATAAGTTAGGAATACATATGGATCTCATTCATTCTAGGGAATTTGTATCTGTACATAATTTATCTTGATTCATCTTTTTTTTTCCCATTTCCATCTCCTTTCATTCCCCATTCACAAGAAATGGAAAGAAAAAATGAGAAAAGGAGGATAAAATGAAATCACTATAAGTTTTATCACATCTCCTACTTACACACATGCACATATATACACAAAATATATTTCCTGACAAATTCTATTTTATTTTCCTAATGAATTTTATAAGTTTCATTTCTTTGGAAAATTACTCTAAAATACTTGATGCATATTTCCTAAACATAAGGACATTCTCTTCCATATCAAATTTATCAGTGGATATCAAGAAATTGGTTGACACATTCTTGTGATCTTATAATCCTATAAACATGGGTGCACTTATATCTCTGTGTTATGATGTTTTCAATTCTTTTGGGAAAATACCCAGAAGAGGAATAGGTGGGTTGAATGGGACCTGCGCTCCTAGATTTTGAGGAATCTCCACACTGATTTTCAAATTGTCATAGCTTAATCTTGCAAACAACCCAAATGCCCATCAATTGAGGAATGGATAAAAAAGATGTGGCATTTTCATACTGTGTTGGTTTGGAGCTTATTTTGCAAGGGGAACAATATAATACAGGACACATACTTTATATGATTATTTATAAGTCACCCAAAGAACAGTATACAAAAGAGTGCAGGAAATCTGTCCACACACTAACACCAAGGAACCCAGCTGAGGGCCTGGATCCCACAACAATGTCCTACATGAGTTGAGCTGAATACCCAGAGCTCATAACAATGCCTCCCATGAATCCAACTGGAGGCCCAGGACCCATGACAACATCTCATGTGGACCTGTTTCACGGATCTTCTGGGAAGGCCCAAAGGTCAGTGGTGGAATCTACAAAGTCTGTGCCAGCAGGAAGAAGGATCTGTGCTAGCAGGCTGAGGGATCTGCACTGGAGCCAGGAAGTGATGCTCAGAAGAACCAGAGCTCCCCAAAAAGGTACCATAGCCATCCTCGACAACAATAAGGTCCCGAGCTCCTCCAATGATCAGGATGGCCGAGTTCCCATCAGGGAAGCCAATGCAGCAAGCTTTTCCAGGAGGCCGGCAGTGCACCATCTTCCCCTCCAGAACCCGGCAGCTATGCTCAAAGTGAGGACCAGAGCTCCCCAAAGTGAACCAAAGCCATTCTCAGTGCCAGCGAGGTCCTGAGCTCTTCAGAGGGTGAAAACAGCCAAGTTCATCAGGAAAGCCAGCTCCCCACAGCCTCTCTCAGCTCCCAACAGCCCGTTTCTTCTTCTCCAGGTCTGCCTTTATGATGTTGGCAACAGCCCTCAGGTGGGCCTCCCACACCCAGCACCACACTTACTCAGTTCCGCTGGGGGTTATAAGTTGACCACCAGTTACCAATCCACTACAAATACAATGGAGTCTTACTCAGTTGTAAAGAAAGATAAACTCAATGCTATTATAGGTAAATGGATGCAACTAGAGACCATAAATGAAATAAATCATATCCACATGTGTAACATCATATTGTCTCCCTCGTGTAAGAAATTGAAAGAGTAAATAAAATCCAAAACGTACAATAGATATTATGAAAGGGAAAGTAACCACTAGGGGATGGAGAAAAGAAAAAAGGGAAATATATAAATATAAATATATATATATATATACACACACATATGATAACTAAGATAATTGTGCTACTAATTTCTATTGGTTTGTTGAAAGGAACCGTTTATGCTTAATTTTTGACCAATTTTGTATGTTTATATCTGGTAGGCTGAACAACTACATTGAAGGTAACATTACGCAGTGTAACAGCCACTGTTGATTTTTTTTTTTTGGTTTTTCTCCGGTACCGGGAACCGAACTCACGACCTTGCGCTTGCCAGGCAGGCGCTTTTGCTGCTGAGCTAAATCCCCAGCCCCAATTTTCTACCATCTTGTTTTGGAATTCTGTGTCTTTTTAAAAGTTGGTTTTCTGATTTTTATTTTCTTTAACATAAAAAAGTTAAAAAATGTTCTAATCATTTCATGACTCAAAGTTAATTCTTGTAGTACCTTGTATAGCATCACTTCAGCATCACTTTTTGTATTTAGTTATCATATATCTAGTGTTTTTTATAGTAAATTTATAGTAAATTTAATGAACTTTCATAGTAAATTTAATGAACATATCACTCAGACTTCCAGTTGCAAAAACTTATATAAATGTTTAGTATTCACATATTCTTTAATTTATAGATATATAACGTATGATAAATTTATGTTATGTTCTTTATACTGGCCATCAGTTCTTAGAGACACAATCAATTGCTACTGCTTTTACTTTTAACACTTCAACTCTATTATAGCATTTTTCTCTTTTATCTTTATTAAAGCATTTTTCTCTTATTTTGTTAGTTTTTTATATACTAACCTATCTACTAAATCATGAAGGTATGTATAAGGCCTAATTTGTCTCAAATGCCAAATTTCTAATAAATGTTGTGAAGTAACATTAATAAATGCCCTTGGATTATTTTTTAGAAGGGGAAAATCTAATTTGAGAAGTATTGAAACATTGTAAGAAGTAACAAAGCAGGTATTAAGAAATCGAAAAATGATACAAGAAGGAACATAATCTTACATATGGTTAGAAATCTTTAGAAAAAAATAAACCATAAATAAAGAAATAAGAGTTTACTTCCCCAGATCCTTATTATTTTATCATTTTATATGTGATTATTTGAGTATATTAAAAAACTTAAATTTGATTTAATAATCCCCCATTTACCTTTGAGAAAGTTTACATAGCATCTGACCACTTATATTTTTTGGACCTTGAACCGTACCCAGATTAACATGATTGCTGTGTATGCAACTGAATTATTAACAAAGTACAGGCAAAAATGCAATGATATTGTCTTTTAAATAGGATTTTGTACAAAGCCTTCAGAAATAAAAGTCAATTTCTGACAGTGAGAATCAATAACAAAGTACTTTAATTCTATTATTAAGTGATATTTTGCTGCACACAATTAAGGGCTATTTATTCCAACTTGAGTATAACAAAAGAAAAAACATGTTTATGTCCATGTAACAATATTTTTAGGTACAGTATTATTTTTTTTCTCTCTAGGAAAAAATATGAAAGTGAGAAAATTCCGAGATTATTCTAAGAATAAGAAAAAATCCTATTATTATGCAATATAATAATAATATAACAATAGGTAAATCCAAAATGGTTTTCTAAGTCTTGTATACTATAGAAGTACAAAGACAGTGGCCAATTCCTGTACAATATTTAAAAAGTGGGAATGAAAACTGTTCATCAGTCAAGGCTGTGGAAGTCTCAGAGATTCTGATCAGCCTCACTACATGATTACCAAACCCTCTGCTCTGACCGTATCATAGAGGGCACTCTTCCAAGTATGTCATAGTTTATACTATTTGTTCTCAGAGTCACCTACTTCAGAATTATCCAGAGGGTTTGTATGATAGGATCCCCTCTCAAGATTTGTGATTCAGGCTTTAGGTGAGCCTGAGAATTTCCACATACAGTAGGTGTCCAAGGAAATGGATATTGTTGCATTCTTCTGAGGCTAAAATTTAAGCATCATTGTTCTCAGAAAATCCAATAGCAACGGATTTATTATTAGCACCTTTAATTTCAAACATAAATATAGAGAGTCACACAGTCATATTTTAAACTATCAAGAAAGACAATGAGGGAATGAGAATTTGTTCACAATTCAATCTGTTTTTGAAAACTCTGCTTATGTAGGTCTCATGTTCCTCACTATTTATAGCTTATTGAAAGTTTTCCAAATGTATACATCAGCAATGTAAAATTTAGATAAATATTATTAAATCTTTCCAGAACTCAAAGTCAGCATTTAGTCTGAATTTTAAGAATGAGGTCACCCAATGAATAAACTCAAACTTTGATTTATAGGAAATGAAGGTTATTCCAAATCACTGTAATTAGTGAATACAGACTGGTTTATTTTCAAAATCTCAATGTTAATAACTCAGCAGCACAAGCACACGCTTGGCAAGCACAAGGTCCTGAGTTCGATTCCTGGTACCAAAAAAAAATCAAAATCTCAATGTTAGATAGATATAGAGATATATACATATAGATATATATAGAGAGATAGATATGTATATGTATGTATCTATCTATATAGATATATATATTTTCCATCTTGTCACACCATTTATTTTCTTACCTCTGCATCAGCATAATATGCAAAAGTCATACTTTTCATGCAGGACATACTTAAATAAAACATTATGGTCTACATTAAATTAGCCATTTGTTGTTTCCAGTTTGGGCCTGATCTTGAATGATTGCTGGTTTATGGCCAGATCCATGTGTAGCTTCCCTTCCTTCTGTGTCCCTACTCAGTCCCACAGCCGTCTGCAAGCTGTTGTCTCCCATCTTCCAGTGTGCGGTCATGAAGCCAAACATCTGCATGCTAATGCTGGTATTTGCAATCCAGTTTCCAAATACTATATTGCTATGCTATATTCATCTGTCTCATTTCTAACACAATCTGAGAACCAAATTCTCACATAAATGCTTTCTTCTTTGAATTTTTCTTTGACTACTCTTTCTGTTTTATGATGTCACTATTGGACTATTACTAACGTATGCAAACTGAAAATAAATACCATCAAATATCTTAACATCATAGCACCAAACTAAAATAAATATGACATATTTTCATATATGTATATATTCTCATACATACACATACATATTAATAATAAATTTTTTCAGACTTCAATAGAACTTATATTTAAGTATAATTTTCTATCAAAATTTTAGATGTTTTGAAAATATTAATACAGCTAGGCACGTGTCTTCATGCTTCTGTGTCCCTATGAAAAATAATATTTTTATGCCAACAAAAATGATGAGGTAGAATTCCAGTAATTTATCCCTGCATGAAAGCAGTGGAAAATCACGGGCAAAAAGTATCAGAATAAATTTTTTCAATACTCTAAAAATAAATTAAAAGCTTGTGAAAACTCACACACAGAGCATTTGTTTTTTTACATGGATGGCTGCCAATAAAACTGAGGAGGTTTATGGTATTTTAACTACCCGAACTGTGGTAAACTGGGCATTCTGCTAGGGGAAGCCTGATCCAGTACTAGCTCAATCAATTACTAGTACTAGAGTGACCAGAATGGAAGTAGTTTCTCCAAGTTCACTTATCACTTCGATGTGTCCAGTATTTCTCAGGAAGACCCCACTGAACCGTTTATTTTTATCTTACTTGACTGGTAGTTGACCTAGTGTAAAAACACTTCCTCGGGAACACTAATAAACTGGAACAAATTGTACACTAAGAAAACTCATCAAAGTGGAAATCAGTGTAGATACAGTGAAAGGCTTTGAAAGCCCTGAAATAATCCTGGGAATCAAGAAGAACATGTCCATGTCGAGTGTTTTGTGCATTTTCAAGAACGCCCGGAGAGGGCACTGAAAGTGTCACACCTGCCAGTCTATAAGCATTGTGTGGAACAAAAGTAAAGGCTAAGACAGGGCTGGCGCTTTCCAGATGAGAGTCGAAGCAGGTCTTTCATGGGTGCTGGGGTGTACGGGCACCACACACAAGCACCTCTCATAGCAAACTGAAAGGATTGTTAGTCCAGACAGGTAATCTCTGTCCAGGTATTAGTTGATCATTAAACTTACTAAGTAGAGGCTTCAGTGATTAAGGTATTTATTTATTTATTTATTTTTTACTAGAATAGCCCTTAATATCATTCAGGAAAGTAAAAAACAGAGAATTTGCACAATAATAAACAGTGATAAATTCTAGATTTCAACCTAGCTTTTAGTCTTATTGAACTAATTAATTAATTAATTAATTATACAGTATTCTTGACCATAGTGGGTATTGAACCCCGAGCCTTTGCACTTGGCTGTGTCCTCAGCCCTTTTAAAATTTTATTTTATTTTTTTAATCTTCAGACAACTTCTTTCTAAGTCAATAAATTGACCAGACCGTGTGGAATTGGTAATCTTCTTTCTCCCAGAATGCTGGAATTATAGAAGAGTGTCACATGCCCTGTGCATTATATTATTCCAAATAGCAGAGAGTTAGACAGAAAGTTTTGATATGCAAAAAGAAATGTAGGAAACATCAAAGCACTCTCCGAAGAAGTCCAGATTTTGAACTTACTAGACTAATACTTAAAATTAGAAATTTTGAATCTTTCTAAATAGTAAAAGGAAATGATATCTAAACAACTAAGATAAATTCTGGAAAGCTGAAAAAATA
>NW_004955404.1:19122593-19250106 GCF_000276665.1 Chinchilla lanigera | reverse complement strand
GTTTTTCTCCGGTACCAGGAACCGAACTCACGACCTTGCGCTTGCCAGGCAGGCGCTTTTGCCGCTGAGCTAAATCCCCAGCCCTCAGTATCCATTTTGAGCCAGCAGCAGAAAGAACTAGTAAATTTAAGGATAGATCAAGTCATATCACCAATTTTGATTAATTGAGAAAAAAATCAAAATAATGTCACAGAAACCTGTTGACTATCATCATATGAAAAAATGTGTTTTGGGTTAAGAAAGTGAGAATATGGCAGAAAAAATATTTGAGCAAATAATAGCTGAAAACTTCTCAAATTTCAGAAAGTAATCTCATCCAAGATTTGTGAACTTCATGTGGGATAAAAACAAAGAGACCACTCACTGGATATACCATAATCAAATTAGAGGAGCTCAACTCACAGCACATTCAAACTAGTAAAGAGAAGTTGCTTTTCAGTACAAAGTTATGGGGGTGTTAAATAAAGCTAACAGTCAATGGTCCAGCAGAAAGCAAGAAGGCCAGATGACATTAAATATGCTGAAAGAAAAAATAACATCACTCTGAATTCTTTATCTACCAAAGCTATTCCAAAATGAAGGAGACATTAGGACAGTTTGGGATAAACAACAGCTGAAACTCTTCAACACTGGTGAACTTGTCCTAAAAGAAATTCTGAGGTTTTTCTGTATAAAGGAAGTAGAGTAATTCCAATCCTCTTAAACAAACAAATTGCAATCCTCCTAAATGAACAAAGAGCAATGGTAAAGGTTAGTAGATATATGCAAAATATAAAAGTTAACAAAAACAATTTTTTTCAACTTTATTTTCCTCTACTTAATTTAAAATGAAGACGTGGGGCAATAGCTGGAAGCTTATGTTGATGAAATACAGCGTACAAGGTACAATTCATGAAAACAGCAGGATCAAGATATGATAGAGGGGCTGGGGATTTAGCTCAGTGGCACCGCACCTGCCTGGCAAGCACAAGGTCGTGAGTTTGATTTCCAGTGCTGGAAAAAAAGAAAAAAAAAAAAAAGAGATGGAAACTAAACTACATGACAGCAAAATACCATTCAGCACACCATTGAAATAAATGTATCACAAATTCAAAATAAATGTTACAAACTATTACATTAAATTTTATTTTGGGGAAACCATTGAGAAAATTAGATAGATAAGACGGTTATACAAATTTATAGGTGATAGGATATATATAGATAATCAAAAGGGAAAGAGAATTCCAATGATATGAACTGAATTGTATAGTTCAGTTCAAACTTCAAATGCTAAAACCTTAATCCCCAAAGTTACTGGTCTCAGAGATAGACTATTTAAGGGATAAATGAGGTTAAATGACATTGTCAGGGTAAGGCCCTAATCTGGTGTTTTTAAAAGAAAAATGACCAGGTCTTATTCCTTCTTTGGCTGCACAAAAGAAGAAGGACCCTTTGGTGGCAGAGTGAGCCAGCACTTGTTCACAAACCAGGACAAGTGGCCTGACCAGGGACCAGTTCTCACGGTGCATTGACCTCAGACTCCAGAGCTGTAGAAAAGTCAATATCACTGTTTAACTTCACACTGTCTGTGGTACTTTGCATTTTCAGCCCACTAAGGCAATGGATTACTAGAAAAGATTTATTTTCCTCAAATCTAACTGCTGTAGTTGTAGATAAACTGAAGAGGTAAAATCTTAAGATACATAGAAACAGGTACTTTTAAGGATAAACCATAGTCTAGAGAAAAACTTAATAGAGATAAAGCAATAAAAATCATACAAATTATATTATCTAACCATGGTCACAAAAAAATAAAAATGATCATGAAGATAATTTAAGTAATTGATAAATACACAAAAAGCAAATAATATACACCTATGTAAAAATGGGTGAAATCAGTAAACATGCAAAATTAGAATACTTCAAATAAGTGAAAATGAAAAGACAGTGTTATGGGATATTACAAAAGCAGTGTTCACATAGAAATTTAAAATTATAAACATCTAAGTCAAAAAGGAAGAAAAACTTACAGTTAACATCATATTTAATTATGAAATATTAAAAGCTTCCTCCTAAGATCAGAACAGAATATTTGCTTTCATCATCACTATTTGACATAGTACTGAATATTTTAACCAAGGTAATTAGGCAGGAACTGCAGAGGTTTTTAAAGTTAGAAAAGAAGAATTAAAAATATTTCTATTGGCAGATGACAGGATGTGACATAGAGAAATCCTTTAAAATTCAGTGACACTAGTAGAGCTACTAAACTGAAAAAATTTGGGGAATTCAAGCTAATATTTAAAACTAGTCAGGTTTGTATATATTATCAGTGAATAATTTGAAATTTCAAACAAATGTCATTTATACTAATATCAGAAAGAACAAATACAACAAAAAGTGCCACACTTATACAAAATAAAAAGATTTTGAATAAATTAAACAGATCTAAGTATTTATAAACATATCCCATGTCATGAACTGGAAGACTTACCATTATTAAAATGACAAACCTTCCCAAATTGTTCTATATATTCAGTGCAATTCCCGTTCAAATTCTATATTTTTTCACAAATGGACAATTTCTAAAATGCTGATAGAAATGCAAGGGGTTTGACGTTGCAAACTGTCATCAAAAAACTATTATAGGGGCTGGGGATTTAGCTCAGCAGCACAGCGCCTGTCTGGCAAGAGCGGGGTCATGAGTTCGATTCCTGGTACTAGAACTCCTCCCCAAAAAAGCTATTGTAATTCAGAAAAAATGGTACCAGCACTAAGATATATTGATAGATTATAGATAGCTATAGATAGATATAGATGATACAGATAGATGATGATATAGATAGATATAAAGATAGAGATAGAGATGATAGAGATATATAGATGATGATATAGATAGATTAGATATAGATATTGATATCGATGATATATCTATAGATAGATATAGATATAGATGATATAGATAGATAAATATACCACTTGATATTTGACAAGAATGTCAAGAGCACTGACTGGAAAAAGGAACGGTTTTATAACAGTGATACTTGGAGAAATTAGATATTCTCTTAAAAATAAAAATATAAAACTTCTCTCATATAATCCACAAAAGCTTACTCCAGTTGAGTCTAAACATAAGAGCTGATAGTATAAAACTCATAGAACTTAACATAGAATGTAAGTGTTCATTGACTCAGACCAGACAATGCTTTTTTAGATATGACACTGAAGTTGGTGTTGGTAACTTAACCTTGTGAATACACTAATGTTTACTGAAATGTACACTTGAAATGGTTATATTGTTTGAATGTGAATTAAATCTCAACTTGAAAAAAAGGTGTAGTCCATCCTGCATTTAATTTTTTTTTTGTTTTGTTTTGTGTTTTTTTTTGTTTTTCTCCGGTACTGGGAATTGAACTCACGACTTTGCGCTTGCCAGGCAGGTGCTGTGCCGCTGAGCTAAATCCCCAGCTCCTATCCTGCATTTAGATATGCAATGCCGGGTGGGTGGTCATAGTTCTCTCCTATGGATTTCATAAATCTCATGGGCCATATAAAGTGGCATTTCTTGCTTGAGAGGTTCCTCAGCACAAGGACATCACATCCCTTTTCCTGTTCTGCAGTGGCAGTTATTTTAAGATTTAGTTCTCTATTATTTCTCTATCTTGTTAAAGAACCACACAGTTCTACCAGCTTTGGTCACTTCCTAAGGCCCCAGCATAACCATGTCCGCTTTTGTATGCTACTTTTCCCTGGGATTTTAAAAAAATGCTATTTTGAATGGTAGGACATTTGTAAGCCACTCAGGTACAAGATCAGAAGGTGCAATGACATATTGGATATTACATTAAAACGACTCTGTTAGATACAGGCTCAGGCATTGGTGAGCGCAATGCAGTCTTCTAAAACTTGTGAAGGTGATCTAGTAAGGAATACTTGCCAGAGTTCATATGTAGCTTCCAATGTTCAGCACTACCAGTTCTACACACAGAATGGTTAGAGAAATTGTCTAAGTGTCAGTGTCTTCTGTCAGCCTCACTCAGTATCACAGTGAGTTTGTCAGTGCATCTCATGTAGAGAAATTCGGGGTACACCCAAAGGAAATTACTCCTGGAGGTTTTCTAAGTTGTCAACCACCAAAGATCAGTAAGTATTTAGTGCTAGTTGACTTTGATCTCGTATTCCCCAAGGAATCTGACCAGCAGACAGTGGAACAAAGTCTTGGGAAATAATATTACAGAAAAGATGTAAGAAAACATCCTCAAGAGGTAGAATGACTTTACAAAGCAGTAAGAAAAAAAAGCCAAAAAAAAAAAAAAAGAGAGAGAAATAGTTCCCTCTGATTTTACTTAGGATGTACAAATCTAGACAAATAAACAAATAATAAAGAATGTCTTATGCTCTTTTTTCATGGTAATACATCCAATAAAAACATTATATGCTTTTCTGAGAGAGCACAGTTTATTTTAGCAGGTGGGGTATCAAAAAATTGTTGAATAATGTGCTTAAAATCCAAAAGTAAAGTAAAAATTACTTCTACATACTGAAGATTCTTTATGTCCTGGTATTTTGTGCTCCAAGGTACTTCAGTATCTCCTTTAATCTCTATCATTGCTGCAGAAAATAATATCAGCTCCAGTAACTTTCTTCAGGTCTTTCTATCTGTTAGTATGCATATTCCACATACAGCCCCTGATTGGCAGATGCAAGATTCCATGCAGTAAATCATTTTTCCAATACTTTAAAGCTAAGATATTAAGTTGCAGAATTCAAGAGATCAGAGAGACTGAGAGAGAAACAGGAAGAATTTTTTAGCTGTACACCCCCTAAGCAGACTCATGTCCAAAGTGTTAAGCCCCAAACAAAGAAAGGGCACTGGTTTTGCACATTTTGCCAAGGGGGTTGGTCTCTTGCGGCATGTAACTTGGGGGTGGGCATGCAGAGAAAAGGCAGCTTGTGAAGCTGTGAGAGTTTTGCAACTTAACATATCCCAGTGGCCTTGGTAGGGTAAAAACAGGATGTTGTGAGAACAGGAGGTTATAAAACTTTACTTACAGGAACAAAGTTATTGATTTTATCTGTATTAGAACAAAGAACAACAGTGTATTGCTTAGGTTAGAGAAACTTGTTTGTTCTTTTTAAGTACTGCTTTAAAGTGAGGAAGGGTTATTTCTCAGACTTCTGTTAAAGTGGAGGCCATAAGTGACCACTCAGGAGGAACTTGAGTGGTCTGCTTGAGCCCCTCACCTTCCTACCTGTGATGCTGCACTCAGACTTCTTCCGGCTAGCCAGTTGCCCTACACCTTTATTTAAATCCATTTTTTCTAGCCTTTGTTTCTAACATTGGTCAGATAAATACCTTTGACTTGAACTGGTTTTTGTTGCTGTTGTTACTGTTGTTTTACCTTAATGTTCCATATTTATTACAAAGGTCAGTGGTGATTCTTATGATGAGTTTATCCATAGGATTTCTGGTAAGGAGCACGGAAACCAGGGTCCCCAAACTTTTTGGATTCTCAGAGATGGGGTCAGCTACCAACAGGGTCCAGTCATGCTAAATGGAATATTTTGGATTTCTTCCTTGGAAGCCTCATCCACATATTTCTGGTAATAGGCCACTGGGGCTTTGAAGATGGACTTATGGATCATGTAAATCTGGGCCACATGACTACCACCCTTTAGAAGGACACAAATATCAACACCAGCAAAATGCTCCTTGCCCAGAAGCAGAACAGGCTCCAGTAACTTATATGGCAGCATGTGTGGTTCGATCATCTCCACGGGACGCCCGTTCACACTGATGAGGCCATTGCTCCGCTTGTAGTGTGCCGTGGCTGTGGCTGTCTTCTTGCGACCGAAGATTTGCAGGGACTGCAACGGGCTCTTAGAGGGCATAGTAGCTGGTTTTTTCTTTGTTTTTGTTTTTTTGTTTTTAAAGTGAAACGTGTGTTCAGTGACAAAAGTGGGAATAAGTAGGTAGGAGGGCTGAAGGATCAGAAGCACAAAGTGTGTTCTGAGGGACTGGAAACAACAGATTTTCTCCTGAGTTTTCCTATCCCGTTCACTACTTTCTTCATTTTATAGTGTGAATTTAAGAGATGGAACAATTTCCCCCACCCTGTTGAGAGTTGAGAAAGCGAAACCAAGAGTGAAGCTGAAGACAACCAATCAATATCCCAGGCTCATCCACATGCCAGAGGTAATGGTCAAAAACCCAATTTACTATCTCTGGCGGGCTGTGTGCTAAGCAATTTGCTCTCACTGCTTCCCTTTGGACTGTTGGTAATCTCAGGAGCCGGTACTAGATGTGCACGTCAGAGAAGTTAAGGACACACAGCTAGCCAGCTCCATGAACAAAAGCGGAAACAGGTGTGTCTAACTCTGAGCCAGTTTGTACTTACCAGCAAAATGAACTAGAATGCTATTATCTACTTAGATATAGTGACCAGTAAAAAGACAGCACATTAGAGATATTAAAATTAGATATTATCATATAAAAAATAACTTTACTCTTATCATCTAACCTGAAATGTATTTTGGTTTTGTTTTATTTTTGGCAGAATTGTGTGTTGGATTCACACATTGCCCGTCACCTGCATGTAGGTCACTTTTGTGTGTTCATGAGGTGGGGTACTGGATGTTGAATCTAGAGCCTTCACATTGAGCTATGTATTTTTTCTTTTATTTATTTTGTTAAGTTGCTACAGTGCCCAGGCTAGGCTTAAACTTCCAGTCCTCCTTTCTTAGCCTTCCAGACTGCTAGGATAACAGGAGCAAAACCAGCTTGTATTTATCTGTCAAGTCTCCTATTTATGACGTGTATTATTTTGCCTTCACACATTAAAATGTTAGCCAGTGTTATTACTTTACTCTTGTACTCAGTGTTTTATCCTTTGTCTTTATTAAATAATTGTATGATTTCTGATAATAAAGTAGCAGAAAATGGCTCAGAAATATTATTTTACTGAAGTTTACATAGCCTTATTTATATTTATGAAATATTTCTTAGTTACTAGGAAATATATACTTGACCATTATTCCAAGTCCACATATTAATATAATTGGAAGTTAAATGAAAAAATATTTTAATTATGAAGTGAAGACATAAAGAAATTGCATAATGTGATTTGAATTACTATTCAATTTTTATTTGAAATCTGTAAGTCTACAAAATCTAAAAATCAGTTTAAATTCATTCTTTAGAAATAGTTCATTCATAGAATTAGAATATGATTTAACTATCTTTAGTTCAAAATGTGGAATTTCACATGAAATATGAGCACTTAATAAGTTACAATATATTAACATTGAAAGACAGCTTGAGTAATGAGTTAATTAATTTAGGCTTCAAAAAGATATTCCTCTTAGAAAATGAATACTTGCACTAATTTAAAAACCCTTCTTCTTTACATTACTAACATGATTTCATTAGATTTAAGTCAATGTTATAATCAGTGATGACATGTAATAAACTTTTATATTGAAATATTTGTCTATTTTGTTTATACCAGCAGGGCCAACTTGGCAACAAAATGGGGGGAAGGAGGCATATAAAAGTATGAATTTACACTTACAAAAACTTTATATGTCAATCAAAAATTTAAAAATTCTGAGAAGAAAATTTTGAGATTCCTAAAATCCAATTAAAATATTTAACAAATGTAGTGTCTTTATGCTTTTAAATGAGAATTCTAAATGCTCACATAATACCAACACACTTTGCAAACACATAAATATGAAATGCAGTGAAACTGAACTCAGATCAAAATGTAAACTAGAAGTTTTTTATTATTTATTTTAAACTATGTAAAAGAATCTACATTTTAAATCGAACAATGTGTATTTAAAAACTAACACGAGGCCAGGGATATAGCTCAGTGGCACCATGCCTGCCTGGCAAGTGCAAGGTCATGAGTTTGAATTCCAGCACCAAAATAAAAACACTAATACCATTCAGTAAAAAAGAATAATAATTGAATGCTTCAATAGATAGTACAAGAAGTTGTTGGGTTAAAAATGTAAAGAACATATTGTTTACTTCTACAAAAAAAAGACAAATTACTGGCTAATGAAAAAAAGGTAAAGCCTTGAAATAGCAAAAACTGATCACTAGAAAGGAATAATTAAAGTTTCAGATCATGATAGTTTGGAATATCCTGTCCTAGAGCAATAGGTCTTCATTTTTGAGGAAAAAAGAAACAAGTTAAACAGATAATTATAAATTAATTATAAAATTAATTTCTCTATAACTGTATTACTTTATTATTTCCATTGTTTTATTCAATTAGCCTTAGAAAGAGCTTATTAAATTTTAAAAAATAATATTAGAGTATATATCCTAGTGATACATGTCCAGTAGCAAAAATAAACAAAAGTCTACAACATAAGGTTTCATGGAGGGCCATGGAAAACAATATTCCTGAACAATTAGAGAGCTGGAATGGGAATGGGTGACACACAGGAGAAATCTCAGATATCAGCTCTAGTTCTGAAATAACCCTAAACTTATTTGCTTCAGTCATAGAAGCCAATAATAATAAGCTTTTACTGTTAATGTTCGTGGTGCCCTTGCCTTTAAAATGTATTTATGGTTTGTGCAAGCCTGAATTTATGTGAATGCTTTCCACTGTGAAGATTAGCACTTACTCATTCCCGTGTTGTCTGTGCCTTTAAAATAGATCCTTCCCTGTTTCTTGCTTTGCTATCAAAACTAATTCTTTAGAGAAGTGCAAACACGCACACACACCATTCAAGCAATGAGATTTGCTATTTAACTTACAACCAAAGAACTCAGTAAAAATATTTTTATGTTTTTAAATTTTATAACATTTTCCCTCATTCTAATCACAGTGAAGCATCACCATGGTGCACGTGAGTTCTATATTTATTGCTGCTGTTCATTATTCGAGGAAATACTTTAAAGTTGTTAGGGTTCAGATTCCTGTTCAGAAATGCTTTATTATAACTCTTCTGTTTGTTAATAACTTTTGAGAATGCATTACCTCATATTGGAGTGCCTGAATTTGCATTGATTCCATCTATTTTGTTAAGTCATAAATCCCTCCAATGTCTTTCAAGCTAACTAACAAGCTTTCATTGCGTGTCAAGATTGCATATAGCTTTGCTGTATCAATCTGCTTAAAGATGATAAGACCAAATACTTCCTTTGTTGTGTTATGATATACAAAAATGTCCTTAGTGTGAAATAAAATGTTTTAAAAATCCGGGTATGAAATTATTTTCAATACAAAGTTTAGGAGAAGTGGTTGTCCGACTTGAAAACATATATTATCCAATAATAATTAGCAGGAAAAATTGTGTGAGCACTTGTCTTGAAGGAATTCAACAAAGAATTAAAATAATAAGTACTCTATGTCTTTATACTATTTTTTAAGGACACAGATACTTAAATCTATTCTTTTATACATGATATGAGGCAAAACACTTTAAAAACTTACTTTAACTATATAGTAGAAATTACAGCAAATTATTATATTTGTTGGAGTTTAGCATGGTTATTGGGATAAACTATATGGATTTTTAACTGTACATATTATGACAAATGGATACGTAAGTAGAAAAAACTGGGGAGGAAGAGAAGAAAAGAGAAAAAGAAAAGAAGGGGGTCAGAAATATGTTCTAAAAAGCAAAGAATCTACATCTTCTATAAAGTGAAAGTGGAAAATATTGTGAAAATATTTATTAGCTATAAACATATCACAATAATATATTTTGAACAACATTTATTGGGGTGACTCCCATAAGGTTATGGAGATAATTAGGGCTCCCCATTAATGAAAAAGTACTGGAGAAATGTTTCCAAGCAGCTGTTTTCTTATTCATCAGTTGGAGTCCTGTCCAATAGTTACCCAAGACTGAAGGGTCCCCGTTTAATTACCTGAACAAATTTCTGATGACCTATGAAAACAAGATCATAACACTTAACACATAATTTTGAGCAATCATTTTGACCCCTTGGCCATTTGGGTGGAAGTATGTCTTTAATTTAGATAACATTTATATGTAGGTTGACTTAATTTACCAAAAAAGTGTCAAAAATACAAAAATACAATAAAAAAGATAATTTTTGAGCTCAAATAAAACAGCTGTTCGTATGTAAGACAGAGAGACACAAACAAATACATATAAGACAATTTGTTTATCGAATCAGAATGCATTCAAACATATTTAGCCAATTTGAATAACAATAACTCTTTTATAGTTTTTAGGTTTATTATTATAAATAGACTAGTCAGAATTTTTCATAGGTCAATTAGCAGAGATCTCTTGTAATAAGAATCAGAAGGAATAAAATCTTTTACATTTGCAAAAGCAAAGACAGTTAAGATGGGCTCTAGCCTGTCAATTTATCTGATTGGAATATCCAGCTATACAGGCTACTCACTGCTGTTTTGACAGCCACATATTTCCTCTAATGGAGCAGACTGTTGAAGGTAATTTTAACTATGTCTAGGGAGTAGTCAGGCCAGATTTGGGTATAGAAAGTGATTATCTCTAGAATAGTGGCCAGCCTGCATGGGAAGACACTAGGCCTCAAACAAACCCTAATCACCAGTTAATTATGAAATGATTTCTCCCCAACAATTATATAGAGTGTAGACCCCAGGGTTAACATAATACAGTTTTCAGGGATTTGGGCCAAACAAGTTTGAGGTGAAATGGCATAACATTAATTAGACTGTATGGAAACATCTTCCATACGCAGAAGAGGATAAGTAAAATGAGATATATAATTAACAATTGCCTTATATTTCATATCTATAGGGATGGTTGAGCCTGGTATCAAATTCATTAGTTAATGGGATGTGTCAGTTTCATGACAAATTTCATGTGGGAGAACAATCCAAATAACTGATTTAAGGGGGAATTGGGGATGTAAACCCAATATTCTATCCTTGACACTGGGGATCTGTATATATACAAAGAGAGAGCACATGCTATGAGAGCTGTCATAGCACTAAACATTGTGTCAGGAGTCTGTGCCAAACTCTGACGTTCTACTAGTGCCTTGGCCTCATGGATTGTCTTCTGTAAGCTCTTGCTCATAACTGGTTTGTCTTCTATCACTGGTGGAACTGGAGGTACAACAGCTGATCTTTGAAACTCATCTGTACAAAAGTTGCTGTCAGCAGTCTCACTGGCAAGGAGGTTGACCCATGCCACTACAAGGACTTTGGTCTTCCAGTGTCACACATACTTGGATGGTAGCCACATTGGCAATCCATCTCTTGTTAAAATATAACTACTCCCATTTCCAAGTTATTGATGGTGGCAGACCTTCCTATTTACCTGTATGCATATTTTTCTACAAGACCTGAGCATGTGGAAGTTTAGAGTCAGGCTCAGATTGCCAATGCAGTTCAGCCAAAGTACAGTTGTTTTCTGTTCATGGATTTAGAAAATTTAAGGTGAAAGTGGCATAGTCCAGTTGAGCCTGTGGAGGATGTTGCATTCTCTCTTTTGGTTTATTTAATTGATTTTTGAGCATTAAATGGGCCCTTTCTGCTATAGCTTAGTCTAATGGATTATGTGGAATATCTGGAAGATGCTAAATATGCCAGAACTGAAAAAAAGAGATAATGTTTTGCTAATATAAGAAGGACTATTATCTATTTTTATAGTTTTTGGCACTCATTGCAGCAAAAGGCAACAATGTTATTGAATATGTCCTATTTTTTATTCCAGAATGAAGAGTAGCATGTATCAAATGGGAATAGGTATCAATAGACATGTGAATATATAGCAACTGCCCAAAAGAGGGGGTATGAGTAACATCCATTTGCCAAATTTAATTTTGTCTGAGCCTCCTGGGACTGCTACCTTTCAGGGGTACTGGATGAGGGATTTTTTTTTTGACAGGTAGGGCAAGATTGAATGCTATTTCTCGCTTGTGAGCATGACTATTGAAATTCTTTTGTTAAATCTTTACTAGTTGGGCGATGATACCCATGTGATTGTGTAGCCAGATCAAAAGAGGAAGCAAAAGTGATTAACGAATCAGCCTGTTGATCACCATGAGCTAAAAATCTGGGTAAATTCAAATGAGATCTGACATTTTTACTTTTAGAAAATGTTTATGTAAATAGAAGAACTGAAATTTGTATTGATTACCTGTTAAATGATAGTAATTAGCTTATATGAACTGCAGTAGTACATCTCTAAAATACATGAAATTCTAGGCAATTGCATAATGTATATCTGATGCTGATTTTTAAAGAAATGTGTGTTATAATTACATATTTTATGAAGAAAGAGTCTGTCTGCTTGTACAAAGCAATGCTATCTATACCTTGAAACTTCCCTGGCTTACAAGTTTCCATTATTGTTAAGACAGGTGAAAAGTAAGCAATAAATAATCAAACAAAAAAGCTGATAAGGTCAAACAGCTTTAACACTGTTTTCAGTTTGAGAGATTTCAATGTCAAAAATGCTGACAACTGGAAAAGTCTTTGAAGAAACTGAAAGAGAATGATTGAGGAGCTTAAAAGTTAGACAAAATGAGAGATTAAAGGAAAGCAATATGTATCTCTTCACTCAAATGTGATAAAGTGAGTGGTTTTGGAAAAGAGATAATATTGGAAGTCATAAACACCAAAGAGGCTGTAGTGTAATTTTTTACACATACACATGCATGCACACACACAATATTCCTGTAATAATGGCCACAGTTTTATTTGTTTAGAAATAAAACAAACTTTAATACTTAAAATATCAAAAAATCCCATATAATATCCACATATATAATTATGCTTTTAGAAATACCAATTTTAAATTCTAGATCGAGAAATATCTGAACATTGTTAATTGTCAATATTTCTTCAATAAAATTATTTTACTATAATTCTATTTGGTGTACTGATAGAGTAAAGGATGAGCAAAAAGAAAATTTGTTCATTAATTTTGTATATCCCATTAACCAGAAATAGTCTCTTAATACCTCTCACCTTATCATTTATTTGATAAGACTATTTCAATGGATATTTTCAGAATTTAAAATTTTATTGAACTAGAGTGTGAATATAGATGTGGTGGCACACGCCTGTAGACCCAGCACTCCTGGAGACTGAGGCAGTAGGATCAAAAGTTTGCAATCATCTTGGATAATGCAGAAATTTAGTGAGACATTATCTCAAAATTTATAAAAACTAAAATTAAAAACAAACTGACAATATAATTCAATGGCAAGACCCTGAATTTAGTCCCAGTATAACAATAAGAAAGTGAACTATTCATTATTGTGACTTTTGAAAATTAAAAATAATATATGGACACAATTTTATAATATTCTCTAATAAAAAGAACTCAGAAATAAGGCATAATGACACATAAAGCAATAAACAGAGAGGCTGAAAAGTAATAGGAGCTAGCTCTCTTCTCCAACACCTTCAGAATAAGATTCTGTAAATAATATGCACAATATATGTTAAGTGAGGTGAACGTTAAAGTTCTCAATGATTTATCTAGCAGTGTAAGGATAGAAGTGTTTTTCACTGATGGAAAAATTAAGGAGGTAGAAACATTTGTAGAAGACCAAACGACCTGGACTAGTAATAACTCATAATTATTAATAGAAGAAAACTTCTATTAGCTAAAGAATACATCTCTAAATTCCTTGGATTTTGTAAGGACTAGTTCATACACTAGCTGAGTTATGATGACATTTTTGACTAAGACAACTTAAAGTTTAATGCAACCCAAGTTTGCATGTCTAAGAAAGACAGACTGACAGGTATTACATATTTATTTTCACAGCTAGAAGCTAGAAGAGAGTAGAACAACATTCACAATTTACAGATGATTAAAAATGAATGGACTGATATTTAATAATTATCTATGCAGGCAATACAACCCTCTTAGGAGAAAAGGAAAGAAATCAAATTCAGATGTCTAAGCAGTCAGATATTGAACATTATGTAATCAATTTAAAGAATAAAGAGAAAATTATTCAAATCAAATAAATAAGAACAAAAGTTCATAACAGATATAAAGGGATAGTAAAGCAATTAACAACAAATCTTTGTAACAATAATTTTATCTAAATATATAATGAGAATACATTTATGAGTTTTATATTTGTATTAATTTTAAATTTTTGAAACAGAAAAACTAATGTAAAATAAACTTGAATATGAAAAATTTGAAAGTTTGAATGCTAATGAATTTGGATAGGGTAAACACCAATGAATTTGTGACTTTGATTTGCAAATGTTGTGATTGATAGGTCTGGTACCTCCTTCATCACAACTTACATTTTCAACTGACACTTGACATATTTAATAACACTTTGTCTAAGGTAAGAATCTTAATGGTAATCACCAGTGTTACTAATTGACTAATTTTAAAAGACAGAAGTATCAAATTAAATAATTTTACTTTTACAAAGTCTCTCTCAAAGAACCAGAAAGACAAAGTTGATTTTTGCCAGTTAATGCATGAGAATTTATTTAATGATTGTATCTTTTGAAAGATAATTTTATACCACCATGCAACAGCATCTTTGGGTAAAGATTAGAAAAATGAGTTCTTAATAGCGTAGATATTTTAGATCTTTAAAATGGAATATTTGAATGCTTTTATTTCCGTGAATTTAAAATTGATAGTTAACTGCATTTTATTACAGATAATATGAAATACCAAACACAAATAATATTCTTTACATTTCAGTTAGAACAATTTCTCTCACCTACTGTAGGAATTATCGTTTTTGTTTTTTGGGGTTTTGGTTTTTTTCTGGTACCAGGAATCAAACTCACGACCTTGCGCTTCCCAAGCAGGTGCTGTGCCGCTGAGCTAAATCTCCAGCCCCCTTGTAGGAATTATCTTCACAGGTAGAGCCATGTGGATCTTAGTGGTTATTTTAGGGAAAATGAAGTATTGATATGTATAGTTTGAATCAGGTTGAACCTTTCACATATAATTAAAATAGTGACATGCAACACAGCCATGCAGTATTATAAATATTTCCTCTCCTCAAGAGAGAAAAATTACATTTAAAAACACTTAGGTTCTGTATACTAAGGAGGTAGAATCACCAATATCATTGAACTTGAATTTAATGCTGATATATAAAGACATAAAAGAATAGAATTGATACAGAAGGTAGATAAATCCTATTGTTTTGTGACTTGCAGAATTGTAAGCAGGAGGAAATAATAGAGGAACAGAGTGCAATACTGCCGGGAATCTGCCCATGGGCAGAATATCAAAGTAAGCGAGTTGGTAGATCTGATAAGGGAAACACTGAACCAAATAGGGCTTTCCTCAAACAGGGCTATCCAAATAGGGCTATCTTTGAATCTCACAGCAACACTCACGCTGTTTATGGTGTTGAGTGTGCTAGGGTGAGGGGTGGCTTGAGGGACACTCTGAAGTGTTACCTAGAGCAGCCTATTTTCACTGAGACAATGAGAGCTACTGCCAGACACATGCACACATCAGGAAGGTGCAACAAATGCATGGGGCTAAATGTTACAAGAAACAATTTTGCCTTGATAATTTCGAAGAACTTCAAGGTGGTGGTGAAACAGCCATTAACCATTTATAGGGTTCTTGTGAGTGTGGGCTATGTGAGACTGTAGTGTCACACTCTCATGAATGCAGCTCAACATATGCCAAAAACAATAACCTAAGTGGGACAGAGTGTACAGCAAGATTAGAGACTGTCTATCCAGAAACTTGGGTAGTCAGTAACTAAGGAAGAAATGGATTGTCTACTGAAGATTTGAAGAATTACAATGGCAAGCAGAAACACTAAAATGACACCGAGGATTTGGAGGCAGGTTAGTTTATGTCTATGGAAACTGATTGAGATGATTCCCAAAACATCAGGCCCTCATCTGTGGTGGTATAGGGCTTATATGGGATAAACAAGCAGGAAGTACAGAAGCAGAATGGCTTTCAACTGGGGATTGGTTGAAATCCCCCTTACAGTATGCATCATATGCCCTACAGTGACCAGCCACTTCTGAGAAACGAAAGTAACAGGAACTGTAACAGGAACTATTACCTGGGCAACTAACAAACTGAAGGATACTGGTTGCGGGGGTCATCTTCTGCTATAGGATAACACAGGAAACTAAAGATATCTTAGGATCCTCTTCTGCTACAACATAAAGCAAGCCACTTTCTACACTTTTAAGTTTTTTGTGAAAAAGAAAAGATTAAAGTAGCAAGGAAATCCGAGACTAGACATTTATCCTAAAATAAAAGATTTAAGTAAATTCCTCATTACATTTTAAATGGAAGGCAACAAGGAAGGGTGATTCAAATATATAACCCAAAATAACTGTAATTAATTGTTCCATCTGGGTGTTATCTTCTCAAACATTAACCCAACCAGTGTTCCAGGCAAATCTAAGGAATAAATAATAACTTCAAAAGAATTTTAATTATAACTCAATATTTTTGTAATTACAATAGCCTTTTTATTTTCAAAAGAGGAAAAATATATTAACTTTCTTTTTCAGCTGAATTGACTTGGACAAAGAACGTTATGATATTTTGCAGAAAGTTCATGTGAAATCATCTGCTAAAGTTTGCATTAGACTAGATTAAAAAGTTGCAGAAAAGTAGAATTAACCAAAGAAAAAATATTATTTCATAAATTTTCACTTTTAATATTTCCAGTTTCTGTTTAATAATTATATTGTTTCATTCATGTTCATAAACATTCATACTTCTTTTATAATAATATGTGATAAAATGATTTAGAATGAATTTTATTGATGTCCATTGTTTTTATTACTTTGAAGATATAAGGTAAGCATAGAGCCTTATCCAAAAAAAAATTGAAAATCCATTGTAAACACTTAAAAGTACACCAAACATCCCATAATAACTGATATTTTCAGTGGAAAATGCACAAAAGTATCATACAGAAACAGAAAGAAGGGAACACCAGCACTTTGTTTCAAAGCAATTCAGCCTGGGTGTGCTTGAAGATCTCTGCCAGGAATGAGATTTTCTCTTAACAGACAGTTCATTTTCCTCAAGGAATCTTCTGAGTAAAGAGTAATGGTGAGAAAAGAATCAGCCAGGGAAGAAGGTTAAATGAAAGTTCTTTCTAAGAGAAGACTGATAGAAATAGTTATAACATTGACTTGAGAAAAACAGTGCGAGTGATGGTGGCTGGGGGTTATGACATGACAAGGCTAAGGCAGGAAAAAAGGAGTTATTTGGTGATATTCACTTTATATTTGACATTATGATATGTGCTCTTTGTCCATCACAGATGATTTTATATCTGTCTCTTTACACATCTATTTAGTCTTCTTGCATTATGATACCTGTGATTATTATATTTGGTCATTGAACTGTGACATTTCCAGCCAAATTATTAGTTACACTGGAAATGTAAAACTACATTGAATTGTCCTTGTTTTTCCATTATCCCCATAATAAATTTCTCAGTACCTGAATTTTTTTAAACAGGAAAAATGATGTTCCACTCCTAAAATATGTGTAATAGTAAAATGCTGAAAGGGCAAGTCCATAAGTAAAGACAATGTATGTGAAAATTCCACCGTGTTCTAACAACACAAGTTTAAATGTCCTCAATTAAAACTGCTTCAAATTCCATCAACAGAGTAAGTCTGCTTTAAATTTTAAAGCAGTACTTTTATGACATTTTTCAGTATTTAACTGTACAATATTGGTGATATAATTAATAAAACATTCTACTTTAATTAGAAGCAAAAGAGTGGAAAGTAGCAAAACAAGAGATGAGGAATATATCTACATAAAATATGAATAATGATTGGAAGAAACCAATACTACATACACAGAAGTGTGTCAGGTGTATTTTGAAGAAAAACTACCGTTAAAAATCTATATATCTTAGCAAAGTATGGTGGTGCACACGTGTAATGCCAGCACTAGGGAGCCTCAGGCAGGACATCATTGTGAGTTCAAGACCAGCATGAGGCACATAGTGAGACCCTGTCCCAAAAATCAAACACAAAATTTATATATCTTTTATTATTGAACAATGTACTTACATTTAAAAGTATTTTAAAAGTACTTTATTCTGACATAAGAGTTTTAGCTTTTTGTGATTTCATATGTGAATATTGGTATTCCTTACAACCATGAATCTCAGAAGATGAAAGAATTTTTAGAAACTTTCATTCTGTCTTTGAAATGATAAAATTTTATTTATCAAGTATTTTCTCCTTGCATTAACATAGGATTCTAAGGACACATTGTATTTTAACACTATCTTTAGAGGTATGAATATGCATCAGTTATCTTTAAATGCTAAAGGAAATAATTATAGAGGTATATAACGCAACTACAGTGAATTAGTTTTGGATACTGAAATGGTAACAAAGACAGTCAAAACAATATTCTCTACCTATATACCTGTTACCACACATTTTCATCAATCCATCTATGAATTTATTGAGACTCCTAGACATCCATTTATTGATCCTTCTGCTAACCAGTTCTCCATCCACCTTGAAATAACTGAACTAATATTAACCATTAATAAATGTAAAGCTCTGCCAAAAATCTTTGATTTGAAGCCAAGTGTGCACAGGTACATACATAGTTGAATTATACACATAATTCAGAAGAACAAATAAATGCAATAATACTTATCAAATACGTTAGATTGATGAAAAAAGTAAAAACCACTGAAACACTGATTCTTCTTCAATATCTGAACACCTTGTAAATTTTTTTACAGTTTCTAATCAGATTTTATTGGTATATTATATACATATGTATTATATATACATATCATATTCATTGAAGAGAATTTATACTTGTGCTTAATATGACTTGATCCTTTTTTCACATTGCCTCACCCTCCCTTCAACCCCCCCCTCCTATGTCCAGTTACAAAAGTTTTGTTTCAGTTTTTTCCTTCTTTTCTCACTTTTAAGAATTTATCCTTCTTTCCTTTCCCCTCACCCCTCCTTTATTCCCCTCCCCGTTTGAATATTTTCTTCCTATTTTATAATACAGATTGTATATTTTGGTCCTTATTTACACTTTCAATTTCTCACACCAGAGAAGCAGTGCAGTAGTTATGCATGTGTGACTGATTTATTTCATGTAAGATTATGGTCTGAAGACCATAAACCTAGGAGAGGTGTAGCTAGGTCATGTGATAGTTCCATTTTCAGATTTTGAGGACCCTCCAAACGACTTTCTATAAGGACTGCTAAATTTACATTTCCACTAATAGTAATTATGGATTCTTGTTTTCTATCCTTGCCAACATTAATTATATTTTCAAGTTTTGATAATAATAATTTAGACTAAAATTTATGAAGCCAAAATATATTATTTACAGAAAAAATGTATATATCCACATCAATAATGTTGTCAAATTTACAACATTCAGTATATTCTTTTATAATTTATTTTTTGTGACAGCAGTAGTTAATGGCATTTTTTATATCTGACTGTAGCAATTGGAGTCACTGCTTTGTTTTTTATTCTTGTTATTCTGGCTTACAAGTAATGACTTTTGTCAATCTAGTCAAAGACCTAACTTTTGGTCTCCCAGATTTTCTCCTTTTTCAAGAGAATTTTAAAATTACTTAGTTTCTCTAATAATCTTTTATATTTATTTCTTTCTGTCTACTTTGTGATTAGTTTGTCACTTTTTCCAGCTTCTTAAGGCACAAAATTATTACTTACAACTCATTTTTAATGCATTCATAATATAAATTTCCCTCCAAGAACTTATTTCCCTCCAGGAACTTTGCTCTATTGCATGTCTTGTAAGTTGTATTATGGTTTTATTTGCTTTACAATAGTTTCAAGTTATTGTGTGATTTCTTTCTTAAAACACTAGTTCATTGGTAGGATTTTATTCAGCACTTCCATTTTCTTCTATTATTGATTTCTAAAATTCAATAAATGTGCGCAGTATTTCCTCACTTAAGTATGTTGTATTATTTGTATGATTTCATTCAGCTTAATTGGTTGAGGTCTTCCATGGTCTAAAATGTTTTATCCTGGAAAAGGCTGCACATGTACTTGAAAACAACGTGTGCATTCAGCTATTCTAGGATGGAATTTCCATTGAGTTTGTTAGGTCTATAGTGTTTTGGTTTAGAGTGTTCATGTCTTCTATTTCTTTTGTGATCTTGCTGGTTGTCACCTAAGTTATTAAAAGCAGAATTGTATGCTTCTACTTTTTAAAACTTTTTCTGACAAATTATATTAGTTTTGTTGTATGTATATTGGGATTTTTTTTTTGTTTATAATGGCCTTCTTGAAAACTAGATCTTTCTTTAAATAGAAAATGACTTTCCTTGACCCCAACACTTTGTTTGCTTTAAAGCGTTTCTTACCTAACATTACTGTAGTCATTCCAGCTCTTTTGTGGTAACTAGTAATTGACATATTGTCCGTACTTTTACCTTCAAACTTTTATATGTGGGTAGATAGAAAGATTGTTTCTTGTACACAACCCATATTTAGATGATTTTAATTAATTTTGCCAATAATTGACATTTGACAAAGAGATTTAATATATTTATTTTTATTTTAACACATAAAATAGGAGGGCTACTTCATGCCTTTTATTTGTGTTCTTTATCTCATATCTCTTTTATTCTTCTGTCCATTTTCAATTTTGTCTTTAAGATCTATTTTCTACTTTGATAGCCAATTTGGGGTGTCATTTGACATGGGGTGTGGGGTGTCTGGAGAACTGATACAACTCTGAATGTGCCTGCGTGATGTTTCCAGAAGAGAGGGCCATGTAGGTCACCACGCTGAGTAAGGAAGACTCACTAAGAAAACAAGCATCCCTGATCATGAAGCTGGGACACTCAGTGAACTGAAGTAATGGATAAAGGAGAAAACTTTGTTGTCTTTGTTACTCTTCCTTCCTAACCAAATGTGTTTTCTGCCTCCTCCACCCTTGGATATCAGATTCTAGATTATTTGTTTTCAAATTCAAATATGCACCAGCATCCTTCTGGGGGTCCTGGCAAATTTAGTCTCAGATGGGCGGCTTCATCATTGGTCTCTGGTTCTAAGGATTGCACCTTCTTAGAGCAGCATTACCGGCTTCTCTGGGGCTGCAGTTTTTAGACACCATCATGGAACGTTTTAACCTACAGTATCAAATGAACCAATCTAATAGATTCTCTCATATACCAACATATATTCTATTTGTTCTGCTTCTAACTCACACAACACAATTTTTTTTTTTTCCGGTACCAAGAATCGAACTCATGATCTCACACTTGCCAGGCAGGAGCTGTGCCGCTGAGCTAAATCCCCAGCCCAACATACAACACAATTTTAATTATTCTGTTTTTTACTGTCTTCAGTTTGTGTGCGTGCGTGTGTACACACACATATGTATGATATGTATAATATACATATACACATATGTATAATGCATGTACATATGCATAATATATACATGTGTATAATCTATAATCTGCATTACACATAAATACATATATATATGCACATATAAAAATAGGACTGTTTATATAAAAATGTAAATTTCTCGTAGTGGTCTTTACGGATATTAAAATTAACAGTTTAACTTTAAAACCTGTTTGGATTAAAACCGATTGGCTTTCAGAAATCTACTGTTTCATTATAGCTACCTTCACACATTCTCCTGTCACTTTCTGTGCCATAATTGTTCTACCGATTGCATTTTTATACAGTGTAAACCCTTTGGTACAGTCATATAATTATTTCTTTATGTAACTGTCTTTTGAATTAGAAAGGAGAATAACAAACCAAAGTAGATTTAAATTTTGTTTTACGTTTACCTATGAAGTTCTCTTTAATTCTTCATCTGTCTTTAAATTATTAGTCTTAAATTCTTAGTCTTTAATTCATTTGTCTTTAAGTTATCATGTGATGTCTTTTCATTTCAGCCTTTGTAAAAGTTTTAATATTTCTTCTAGACCAGGTCTACTACAGAATTATTTCATTTTCTGTTTTCTTAAAAATATTTCTAGAACATGAACTATTCTGAATGTGTTGTTTTTTTAAAATATTTTGTTGGCTTTAAAACGTCAGGTTGACAGCTTCCTTTCTATTTTCAATACTTTGAATGCAATTCTATTAAGTTCTAGCCTCTGTGCTATTTTATTTTAAAGAGAATAATAAAAAAAGAACAATAGAAGGATACCTGGGATAACTGTACTGCTCATGTCTAATGGTTTATTGAAAGGAACAGTTAATGTCCAATTTTTCTCTCCGTGGTTTTTGATAAGAAAGCCACTGCTAATCTATACAGGACTCCTGGTAAATGAAGTCATGTATCTCTACAATTTTTTTCTTTTATTCATTTTCTTTCTTTCATTTTATTATTTTCTTTTTATTTTTTTCTTTCAACAGTCACACTGTATTTTATGTAGATTGTATGACATTGAGTTTTAACTATTTGAGCTGTATTGTTTTCTACTTTTTCAACAAACGGGAATTTTCTGCCAATACTTCTTGAAGGATTATTTGTCCTCTCTGTCTCTCTCTGTCTCTTTCTGTCCTTCTGTCTGTCTGTCTTTCCTTCCCTTGTACTCATGTCATCCTACTATGCATATTGGTATTTTTGATAATTTTCCAGTTGGTTACTGAGATATAATTAATTTTAATTTCTTTTATTGTTCTTTGGATAATTTCCCTTGACTTCAAGTTTGCATTATTTCTTTTGCCAGTTTAAATCTGCTTTTCAGCCTATGCAGTAAATTTCACACTTCACTTACTGTACCTTCAAATCCACAATTTCTATGTGAATTTTTAAAAATAATTTCTCTTTAATGAAATTATTTTGTAGCAAACATTCCTTTTACTTTCATTTAATTCATTAGACACATTTTCCTTTATGTTGAATGTATTCATTGTTTTTAATTTAGTGTTTTAGTAAGACAACTGCTTGGAGACAGTTTCATTACTGATGCTGTTGTTTACTATTTGTTTTTTTTCTTTTTTTTTTGTTTTTTTTCCAGTACCAGGAATCGAACTCACAACCTTGCGCTTGCCAGGCAGGCGCTGTGCTGCTGAGCTAAATTCCCAGCCCTGTTGTTTACTATTTACCTTATTCATATGATTCTTTCCTGTGTTATAACTCTTTTGATTGAAGACTGGATATTTAATATAACATACTGGGCAACTCTAGAAGTAAGGTGTCCCTCAAGGTTTTATTTCATTTGCTCTTTGTTTTTGCTGTGTTGTTCCAATCATTATTGCTACTATAGCTCTTATCTTTTAAAAAATATCCTCGAATATATCTCTAATCTGTATCATCCATGATACATGGCTGCTGAAGTTATGCTGAGTTAAGGTTGTGCTTAGGTAATTCCTGTACTGAATTTCATTAAGTGCTTTGAGTTAATCTGCTTTTTCAACATTTTACAAAGGTTTAATATGCATATATGAAATATGCCTTAATTTTTGAGAGTTAACAACTCTGTTTTATTCTTCACTTTTTTTTCCTTCAGGTAACCAGTCAAAGATAGGAGATCAGGACCTACTCAATTTCTTTCTTTGCATTATTCACTTTTTTTGTGTATATGTGTAGATTTCTCAGTACTGGAGCTTTGCAAAGCATCTATGGACATATAATTCTCAGACTAACTTTTAACTCTTTGGGTTAGTTTATCCTTTGACCCAGTAATATTGTAACCTCTGGCAGCTGGAAGGTTAAACTATTCTTTCTAATTGGTTTTCACAAACACTGTTCAGATGAGCCTATTCCCAGTGAGAGTTCTGCGTCAGGTCAAATTAAAACAATTCCTATAATTTGGGGTCTTTCAGAAGGCATTTCTTCAGGCTGGTTGGTGAAAGAGGTAAAATTCTGTGATTATGGGGTTTTTGAACATTTCAAAACCCAGCCATCACCTTCCAGTGGCTAGTATTTACAAAATGAACTCCTACAGGTTTTAAGGCTATGGTAGAGTTGGTGTGAGGTACAAGGGAATATAGCAAGGTAAAATATCACAAATCCTTGCTGTTCTTAAAGACACCATCCACTGATACTAAATAAATGCATGTCTGGTTGTTTGCAAGCTTTTGTTTAGTATCCACAATTATAAAGAGGTTTTCTTTAAGAAAATTTTTTGCTAGTGTTCTACATTGCTCCTCTTCCATGTCCTTACTCTTATTCTTGATGTATTTTCCATTTTCCATGAATTTAACTGTATTCTCCTTCTTTGTCCTGACTGGCAGTTAAATTTGGCATCTGTGGATGGATGCAGTTCTCTAGCTTCTATCTCCTGAAACAGAGCATGGCAGTTATGTTTGTTGGTGGATGATGCCATGCAGCCAGTCCCCTACCTATTGAATCTGTAGGGCCTCGGCTATTGCCACTGAGGGTCCTGATGCTCACACATGAGTTTAGCACTTTGTGTGATTTTAGGATACTGCATAATAATTTACAATTAGATTTTTCTATATTGATGACACATTGTTATTAATTTCTTAAATTTGCAGACTATATAGAATAGTTCCTTTTCTTTCGTTTTATTCCTTTTAAAAATTACAGTAATATGCATTCAACCCAGGGGTGCACTACCATTGAGTTACATCCATGGTCTTCAAAAGTTTTCACTTTGAGACAGAGTCTCAGTGAGTTCCATGGGCTGGGATCAAACTTGGATTCTCCTGCACTGTTCTACACTAATCACTAATTGTGACATGTAAATGTGTGCTTATTTACAGTTTGAAAGGTGAGAAGAATACTTTCACTGGACAGGGTCCAAGGAGGTCCCCAAAGTGGAAATGGGAACCTTGACTTGTTCTGATCATAGGTTAGCTTTCAGGTTCACTGACTTATGTGGCTGGAAAATGATTTTCAGGATGCACCAGGAAGAGGCACAAAGAGGGTTATTAGGAAGGATTTTAAGAGTACACACTCAAAGAGAAATAGAGTGCTGGGCTCAAGAGGAATTGTGACTTCACACTGGGTGTATTCATGGGGATTTGTAATGTCCCTACAATGGACTATCTACAATATATATTCTAGTGTCTGCTGGATTTACCCATTTGGGGGCCAAGTATTTATACGTGTTTGAAGCTGAGATGCATAAGTAAAAAATTCACATTTAATTTGATGAATCAACTATTTATAGTTTTTGTATAATTTTAAATATCTTATGAATATAGGTTTAAAAGTTTCTGTAACATATATGTGTTGCATATTTATGTATGTATATATGTTTACATGTTTACATTCCTTGATAAATTCTTGTTTTTACTTAAAATATAATCTTGTTTTTTTTTTTGTTGTTGTTGTTGTTGTTGTTGTTGTTTTTTTGGTTTTTCTCCGGTACCGGGAACCGAACACACGACCTTGCGCTTGCCAGGCAGGCGCTTTTGCCGCTGAGCTAAATCCCCAGCCCCAAAATATAATCTTAAACCATGTTATTTTTTCTCCTACTCAGCTAGAGCCAAAAAATAATTTTAAAATGTAAAAGCACTCCCATAATTTAAAATTTTTATAACATGGCTTACAAGATGTTTACAGTCACTGAATTTCACTCATAAAATGCCACATAATTAAGAACCCCTAAGTCTTCTGTTTTGTATTTGTACATGGCATATTTAACATTTAATATCTGCTCTCTGCTGCATTATGAAAATGTAAAAGCAGGCTTTTGCCCACTTTGCACATTCTCAAAGTTTTAGAACCCAAAATATTTCCACCATTTCCTAGTAAGCCTTTAATTCTAGTAGTATGCTCAGGGCAGTTATTATTCTTTAAACATTTTGTTTTATATATTTTTCTCATCAAAATTGTTGTCAGTTTACTAGACTCTTCTTTACACTTCACTGCACTCTTGTCGTGTAAAGATATGAGAAGAGTTCCATGATATAGAGCTGCAGAATAATAAGACAAAATATCAATCCTGATGTGATATTATAAAATAACACCAAGTGTTCTTAAAGGAAGTCTTTCAGAGAAAAAGAAAAAATGCCAATGAGTTATAACCAGCCTGAACTCAACATATTAAGGAAAAAAAATGGAACATCACTTTTTTCCATTTAATTGCTTGAGCTTCCACCTGCGCCATTAGGAAGAAATACATCTTCTTGGAGACTAAAGACTTCAAAATATCTCGAGAATGCTAATGGCTTATATGTTCAGAAAAATGTAACCTTCTGAGTTCTACCTCCAAGGAAGGAGAAAATACATTTCATCAGGCTGTTAATATTCAAATTTTGAAACAGCATTTATTTTGAATTTATATATTATGGACATTTTTAAAACACAAAGAGATAAAAAGAGAATAACACAATATGCATCTAATTACCCATAATTTTGTTTTAATGATCACCAACCCTTATCCTTAGTATTTCTAATTCTCCACTGTGAAGGTGGAGGTTGCTGGACTATTTAAGATAAATTCAAGTTAACAAATCGTGTCCCCAGACATTTATAGAACATGATGCTTTTTAAAATACCATAATACTAGTTTCACACTTAATAAAATTCAAATTAAGTTATTAACATTAATGCCTACTCAGTTTCAATATTTTTCATATTGCTTTTAAAAAGTGCCTTTATAACAACTTTGTTTTTTATGAAGCTGTAAACAATACCTTCTTATTATTATTTTAATGTATTTATATAGAATAATAACAGAAGAGATCTGAGCTAAAACATTTCACCAGTTATATCTCCAGTCTGTGTTACATGAACTCGCCTCATGATTAGGTAATGTATGAGTCACACAGTCTTACACAGGCCAACAAGCAAGGCCATTTTTCTCTCTTGGACATCATTCCTAGGGCTACATCAATATTCTTTTTGCATCAAATCAGGCACAAAGGGTCTGTTTATTTATGCTAAAAGAAATTCAATCTGATATTCACTTTATTTTTTTACATGCCTCAGAATTATAATTAACTCTGAAAATTACTTTGTAAGTTACCATCAAGTATCTCCTACCACAGCTATTTGATTTAGTAGCATAACAAAACTGCACTCTGCACTGATTGACTCAGAATTAGAAGCATGTACATAACTCATGTACATTAGTCTTAAGTGCACACACATGCCCCATAAGTCAGTGAATATAGCTCGTAATTGTGGAGTTTAATGATATGCACTGTTTTAATGGGCACTTTTTTGTGTCTGTCATCACTAGTGCTTATTTCACTGCTTTGTGCTTATTTTCACTCCCGTGGCACCTCTGCTTTTACAGTTTGGTCACTGATCAGGGTGATGAGAAAAAAATGTATCAAGTGTGTCTCTCATTACGCATACATATTGGGCATCTTCACAGGGTCGCAGATAAAGAGATGCTCCAACAGCAGCAAAAGAAGAAAAGTTACATTGTGTCAGACATTGTGCCATTGGCCAAATAAGTCCTGTGACCAAGCTCAGAACCAGTGTGACCAGACAGCGCACAGAGGGAGAAGGCTAGCAGAGAGCGGACGCCAGTCCTCTGTCACACGTCTGCCTCTCCAGAGCGTTGTTGCTTATGAAGCATTTTGGCAACTTTTTCACAAGACAAAAGAAAAAGTAATCCACAACTTTAATCTCTTAAGCATTCTTCTAGAAAGTGTTCTGATTGAATGCAATTTTGTTCTGAGAAAAGTAGTATATTAATTTCATATTTATAGTGCTGATGATAACTTGCTTGAGCCTAAATGTAAGCCAAATTAATAAAGCCACTTTAAAGATTACCTTGCTTTCCTTGAAATGAAATGAGATTATGTCTTCCTCGTCTCTGTCAAATTGGCATTTTCAATTGTATCACCTCCACCTGACAACACGAGACTCAGATCTGACAGGGCTGTGTCTCTTCACACAATGGTGGGAGCTGACAAGGAAGCCCGGGAAACCGATGCATTTCATTAATGCAGGATTATTATTTTTCCTTTAAGGCTGCCATTTTCTCCCCACAGGGAAGAGTTTTGAAGCATTCAGTGTGGGAGAAAAGAACTATTTTATTCTTTTGAGAAATGGATATATCTTTGAACGTGAAAAGTTTCATGTCACTTTCAGGCACACTATTAAGAGAGACAGAGTTAGATCAGATTCAAACTTTCCTCTCTCACAGCCAAATCTTCTACAATTGAAAACCACCAGGGTGACAAAGGAGTTGCCATGCAAGAATAAACCGTTCTGAGTGAAAGGACCTAAGTGTCCCCATCATCCTGATGTTACCTGTGTTATTTCATGGGTGTCACACTTAGATTAGATAGAAACACTACAATTAAATTGAAAACTAACAGCACCACGGGAAAAATGTCAAACAAATATTATTTTTTCAGCAGTCCTGGTTGACAGTTTGTGAGAATTTCATGAAAGCCTGCAAGACTTGGTGTGCCTGAAGGCTGTCATGCATGTTATAAATTGAGCTGAATGGCAATATAAGGTTGATCAGGAAATTAAATGTCTTATAAAAAAGTGACAGAGAAATCACTGAAACCCACTTGCATTAAGCTCTGGGTCTTCTCTTTTCCTTTAAGTTCTGGTTATTAATTCCAGCATCTATTCACTGAATCTGTAGAATTATTTAACCATATAGGTTTATAGTTACAAAGAAGTTGGAAAAAAATTGGTGCATTTCATTAAACATTCCTACTGTCTTCAAGAAAAGAGTTAATCTTCTAAAACACTGTGAAGATACAATCATTAGAACAATAATTTAAAATAATTTATTCTTCCTTTGTTACTAGATTTCATAACAGTAAGAACAAGTATCTTTTTGAAAAACAAAGTTTAATTGATGTAAACGGGAGAGCATATAACTGAAGTTCTTGAAATAAATGTGTACTATTCATTACCTTTGGCAACTTTAACAGTTATTGTTTAAAGCTAATTTCAGTTTGACAAAAGACTTACCCAGGAATAATAGAATATTTGTCCTAATTTGGAAATTAACCTTCAAGCAATACTATTGATTAAAGTGGGCAATTTATTTAGGGAACATGATGTTTTCTGTTCAATGTTTGTTCCGGAATCCAACACAGTAGCTGTCATTTCTTTATAAAATCTGTATTCAATAGTTATTTATGCTTTTTTATTACCTCAACTCTTTCAAAGTGTTGCAGTCAGTTATTTTGCCATTTGTTAATCCATTTGTACTTGTCACATTTTTTCCTCACAGTTATGTAGACTCAAAACTGTAAGAATACTATTTTTTTCTCTTAAATGTAGCCTAAAATTTTAGTCTAGCCTAAAATTACTCTTAAGTGGAGCTTGTGTATGTAGACTGTTTTTGTGAAACTTTCCTCCCTTAATTTTAGATTCCATTAGTCATTCTTGTCTGTGATGATTATTACAGTGGTGTTCTCATGGCCATTTTTGTATTTTCCTCACCCCTTGCCCATTTAATAGCTAGAAGTCCTTTCCAACTAAAATTCCTGAGCTTGGCCTTTGCTGTCCGCATTCCTCAAAGCATCCTGATCTTCTGAATGTCTACCAGCATCATCCCTCAAGTTCTGTTTATAGGACTTCTCTAGTTCATTTCTACAAACCCTTCTGAATTCCACTTATGAAAGAATTCTTAAGGATTCTAAATCACATGGTCAGGTAGAGGCATAACAATGATCTCACGCCTTGGTACCAGTGTTTGTGTCAGCTTTCCTGTCATGGAGACACAGTGTCCCACACCCACAATTTACAGGTGGAAAGGTTCAGCTTGGCTCATGGTTTAAGCACATTTGAGTTCACCCTCAGCCAGTCATAAGGTGGAGACATCATGGTGGAAGGGCCTGGAATAGCAAAGCTGCTTAACACGTGTCTGCTGAGAAGCACAGCAGGTGTACGGTGTCAGAGAGAAATGGACAGGAGATCCTTTATAATGCCAAACGCCCTGCCTTCACATCCCACCCCAATAAACACCCAGGAGGCATCTTTACTAATCTGCTAACAATTTCTTAATCCAATGACGTTAGATTACTGGTCGCACTTTGCTCATGGAGACTATAGTGTCACACATTCTGGCCTCTATCAGTGGATAAAGTATAAGAAAAATATATACATGTTTGTTTGCCCCCAATCTATCTATCTATTTACATCTCTATCCACTTACCTTCCATTTAATTTCTCTGTCTAATAGCTTCATATCTATTTTTTAAAAAAAGGGAACATAAGTCTACATTTAAACCTCTGATTACAATTCCTTACAGCATGGTTCTCTCTAACCTTCATATTTATTTATCTTTGCTTCTTTATTATGCATTGAAAAACATGACTCTTGTTAGATTTACTAATTTTTCATCTAGAGGACAATGGAAAAATTCTTAATTTCCAGCCCACAGCTCTGTGAGAAACAAATTGGGAAGTAGGTTACCTTGATTTTGTATCTCATTTTGTCTTAAAGTATTCTGTCAAAATAGTCTGAAATTACCAGCGCCATTCAGTTCAGGTCCTTTTTTCAGTCCTTTCACCCACTGTGACTTTGTGAGACATTTCTCTTGCAGTTAAATTAATTTCTCAGAGTCGATATTGAAATTCTCCCTCCATGTCTTGATTATCTAGTTTTTGCTTTAAATGTACATATAATCAAATTTATTTTTGTAGCATATAATTCAAGAGGTTTTGAGGAATTATTAAGGTCACATGTCTACTACCAAAGTTCTATACATATTATGGAACTCTCAGACCAAAACAACATTTTTCTGATAGACAGAATAATGACCTTCTATGACCTCTCTGAAAACAATATGCAGTGCAAGAACCACTGTTGAACTCCTATCATCTTGTATGGTGAAGCCCTGCATCATTTTCAATATTTTATTTTATTTTATTTTATTTTTTGATCAATCTTACAGTCTTATGTCTAGAGGACTGAACAACTTTGTTGAAGATAACAGTATGTTATATGGCAACCATTATAAATTTCTATCATTTTATTTTGATATCAGGTATCATTTTTGTTGTTTTTGTGTTGTTTTGATTTTGTCTTCATTGTTGTTTTGTCAGTTTTTTTAATTTTTAAAATTAAGAAAAGGATAATGTCCTTCTAAAGAAGTACTTTACCAAATTCCCACAAAATGTGAGCATGTTACACAGTATGAGACATAACAAAGTTGCAGATGAGATTAATTTGTTAATCAATTGACTTTAAAATACAGAAATTGTACAGGACTGTCTAAACAGGCCGAATGCAATGTAGAGCAACAGAGAAGCAGAAGGAATAACACTTCCAGTTGTGAAGACTGAGAAAAGGTATTCTGGCCAAGAACCAGTTCCTAAAACCTAAAAAACAAGAAGCCTGCGAACAGGAAGATAGCATTGTTGATATTTTCCTTTTAGCAGAGTTCAAAGAAATGAATCAACTTTTCATTTCCTTTGTTTTCCTTTACTATATTTCTAGTTTCAGTTGCATTGATTTTTACTGATTTTCATTATTTCCTTTCTTCTCTTTGCTTTATTTTGAGCTCCTTTTCTTTTGCTATTTTGGTATGGTAGACACCTAATTAGGAACTTGATGTCTCTCTCCTAATGTAAACTGTACATTTTCTTCTAACCACTATTTCACCTGCATCCCACAATTTTTGAAATCCTAAAAGCTCAAAACACAATTTAATTTTCTGGAGACTTTCTTTGTATGCATGTTATATACAAGTACATAGTTTAATTTTCAAGTGTTTGGGAATTTCCTTCATCAATTTTTATTTTCTACTTTATAGAATTGTCTTAAAAATAGTTTGTATGATTAATAATCTTTAAAATCAATTCAAATTTATTTTGTCTCTGAGTATATTTTTTAATGTTTTATGTGTATGTGAAACTATATTCTTTTGGATTTTGTAAGATATTCACTTTTTTGTGGAAAAGCCTCCAATTTCCTGGCATTGAGTTCTTTCATGGTGGGGTTTTAAATAATCTGAGAACTCTCCAGTAATTTTTATAACACTGGTGTTACACAGGAATTTGATAGTATTACTTCATTAAGTATGATTCATCAATAAGGATAGAAACATAATATGTATTAGAAATATGTACTTTTAGAAAGCTTTTGTCACAGTCATTCCTTTGGTTGTGCAATAAGAATAACACAGAATTCTTAAAGGAAAATTATTTCAGATTGAATTCCCAGATTTACAAGGTTGAAATCTGTTGTCTATCTATGTAAATCAGAGGCTTAGGATAAGGATCTCTTTTCCTACCTAATGTATGCTAAAAAAGTTTCCTTTTTACTTCTTAAAACGTTTTTACATATGTTATTGAAAAATAAAACAATTCGGAGTTATTTTTTTTTAATCTTAACCAAAAGACATAAAATACTTTTAAAATCATGGCAAATTTTGTGAAGTAGTTTGAAAGACCATTTTAGGCTTTTGCTGAATGGTCTGTAATTTTTACTGTAGAGAGACTTAGATTCTTAAACACTAACGATAACTATACTGTAGACATAATCTAGCTTTAGAACTAAAAAGTTCCCTAAGTTATTGCCTGGTAGTATTGCTACTAAAAACCTCCATAGTCAAAATGATACAGCCTCATCTTTCATTATTTACTTTAATGACAGATAGAGAAAACTATTGCAGATTTTTCATGCATGATGCATGTCTTTTCCTACATATGCATGTAGATGCTTTCATTTATGAGACACAATCATCTGACTCTGAGAAGAGCATCCTTCTGCTTTAAAATACAGAGTGATAATGTCAACCACCTGCTTGACACTGTCATACCTACTGGATCAAGTTCAAATTTTTCCCTGTTCTTTTGTTTAGTTAGCACTTCAGAAAACTCTGCCTGTGCATGGTGGCACACACCTGTAATCCCAGCATGCAGGAAGCTAAGGCAGGAGGATGCTGTGAGTTTGCGGCCAGCCTGGAATACATAAGCGAGTTCCAGGCCAGCCTGAAGTACACAGGGAGTCCCTACTTCACTGTAGGGTTGTTAGATAAACACACTTCAACATGAAGACACAATTACTGCTGAAACCCTAAAAAAAAACTGCAGAAAAGAGACAGCATCTATCTTTGAGCTCCATTTACAATATCATATTCCTAACAGAGATGTAAACACAGACAGGTGTGGACAGACTTCCATCACCTTTAATATACCTTCTTTCTCCAGTTTCAGAGGAGTGCTGTTGCTCTCATAATTCATTTGTCTTGTATATTTTTGTTTCTCAAGTTATATGAGAAGGAAAAATAGAGATTTTTATGTCATAACAACTTAAATGTACAGCAAGTCCCCAGTTTATGAACATTCGAATTGTGGATGTTCATAGATATGAAGAATCCTTGCATTTGCTTTTTTAAAATGCTTTAGACAGCATACAGTGAAATGAAGGTCCACTGTGCCAGAGGTGTACAGGGCTCAATTTGTCAGACTTAGGGACAAATCACACTTATGGACATTCTCCTGGGACACTGTGCATTTTAGTCTTTAAAAGCACAACTTCCCATCTCAACCTGCTCTTTTTCACCAAGGGTAGATTATATCAGAAACTCTTTCTGGAACTAAAGTAGAGATGTAAATAGTTATATAATCAAAATTATCCCCCTAAGTTCAAAATCAATGTATGTTATGTTTGCCTTACAAGTACTTTGCTTTTTAACAAAAAGAAATCAGTTCCCTTTCAAAAGGATATTGAATACGCTTATTGCTCTTTTAACTATACAGCTTCAGACACGAATCTTGGCTCCATCTGTGGTCCTTATGCCCATCACCTGGTTATATTCATACATTATTGCTTTACTTACTGTCTCATATAAAATAATTTAAAATTTTTGATATAAAAACACATTGAGAAACCCTCAAATGCAATTAAATATTTTAAAACGTAACTCAAGCTTTATATAAAAAATTTATGTTCTTTAAAATTCCTGTGAAAGTTGTAGTCACCAAAGTGTATATCAGATTTTTTTCATTCTCTGGTTTAAAAAAAATTATTGCCTAAAGCACAGTAAAATGAATTTTAAATGCTTATGACGCTCAATAAGAATAAAATATTGATGTCCTATTATGAGAAAATTCATGTTTTAACATGAGGTCTGAATGTACTTGCAATGGTTATGGCTCATTAATTATTAAAAGTTTTAATATATGAAAATCTTACAAAATTACTTTTCAGTATTCCAAGTCATTTAAAAGATCTTGATACATCATTAATAAATATTGGCTATCTAAATCATTAAATTGCTTCTTCTACTTTTGCTAATGCTTATGACATAGATTTAAAGGAATTGATGTTCAATACTAAGAAGGTGTTTATTAACCACATTAAAGAATGTTGAAATGCCTCCTACATAAAATATCTTGCAACTGATACAAAGCCCAGGCTCCTTGTGAAAAGAGATGCAAATTCTGACCTTCAGATTTAAACTCTCTGCTTTCATACCTGAACATTACAAAACATAGACAAAATGCAATTTCCATGATATATTTAGGAATACAAGCGGAATGAGACTTTTACACTTATAAATGGGAAATATTTTTTACATTACTAAATGCACAAATGTTGCTAATACAAGGAAATAGGAAACACATTAAAATATGTTATACTTAATGTTCTCTGTAAATTTTCTTTATCAAGAAGCTGTCTCAATGTAGTTTTTGAAATTTTATATATAAAGAGATTGTAATAAAGATGATGGTCTTTTTTTCCTTCTCCTTCAAAAGTGAATATATCAGGAAAGGTACAAAACAGAAATCCATCTTTATATTTAATGAAATAGAAAGTACCTTAGACTGAGTGACTCTTTAAGGAAGGAGATATTAAGTGGGAGAGGGGAGTCATACGATGTATCAAATTGCTCTCACAAATGTTGCCTTGGCTACCACGCATGGATAAACCACTTACAAAGCAGAACGCTGTGCTAAGTTACATTCTGAGAGAAACCCTCCCCCGACACACTGCAAGTTCTTTCATACAATTAAAAAACGAGTAGAGCTGCTGTCAACAGGAGCTATTCCAATCTTGTTTTGGAAGTGTTTAGATCTTGAAAAGTGGTTTGACACAATGCATAGTTTTGATAACCATCCCTCAACTTATAAACTACAGGCTTGTTTTTCTCTGCATCTATTGCAATGTTGTGGTATCAACTGCAGATGTCTGGGGAGAAGTGATTGCTAAAATAATTTTCTAACATACAAAGCTGTGCACTGCGGATTCCTTTCAGTCTGGATCGTGATTTGAACTTCCACGTCGTGTAATTACAACACTGAGTCAAATTAAATAAACATCATTTTAGAATGAATACTGAGAAAAAAAATGAAACCAGGATAACAGTAACACAATGACACTACGAGAACAAAAAGTAAACACTAAATTAAATAAAGAGAAATTTTTAAAAATTTTCCTAAAGGGGGCATCTTAGCACATACCTGTAATCTCAGCACATCAGAAGCTGAGGCAAGAGGATCGCCATGAGTTTAAGGCCAGACTGGGCTATATATAGTCCAAGGTCAGTCTGAACTACAAAGTGAGATCCCGTATCAAGCAAACAAATGATTCCCAGAAGTGTTAATAAAAAGCAAATTAAGTTATGAGTATATATAGTCATGAGTTAATAAAATGAATCCCTAACATAGTACTTCACAAACTTGAACACTACGATAAGAAAACAATTGTTATCACAACACGGGGTTATTGGCTGGGTGTGATGGCCCAGACTTGGAATCCCAGTGCTTAGAAGACAGGCCGGAAGAAAGCAAGTCCAGGCCAAGCCAGACTCCATAGGGACACCTGTCTCAAATGAATGAATAAGTACTAAATACACACATACATACATACATAAAAATGGAAGAAAGAAATGCAGGGTGACAAGAAGTGAAAAAGAAATTGTAGTAAATAAAATAATTCATAGAAATACAAAATTTAAATACTTGAAATTTAGGTAATTTAACTGGACAATAAAATAGAGGGTATTTAAACCATAAGCAAATGTTAAGATTAGTGTGTACATAGAGGTTATGAAGAATAAGTGAATTGTACAGCTATGAAACTGATTGATTTCCCTGGAAAATGTGTTTGAAATAATGGACCAGAAAAAATGACATTAAGAGGCAACTCATGGAATTGAAATCCAGTCCCAAAGAACACTTGGATGTAACAATCTGCAGTATCTTTTGGGAGGGACAGTTACACAGAGGGACCCCCTCCGAGAAATGGGGTTGTCTGCTACAGAACTTTAAAGCAAGGAGTGGATACAGTGATCAAATATGCCAAAATTATATCATCATCAATAAGAAGAAAAAAGGCTCTGCTTGGAATTTTAACGTTAATGTTGCTAGGCAAATGTATTAAAATCTTTTAATTAAAGAAAGTAGGGCATGAGAATTTTGTAGAGGCAGTAACCTTTTGAAACATGGACAAGTTCAATGAGTTTAGTTTCCAAGCTTCCTGTGTAAAGAAAACAAAACATAAACTTTACAACACAATAAATAACGATATTTTATCAAATTTTCAAGTGCAGATTCTAAATTTGACAATATTATTAAATATAATAAAATTTAATTAAATTTTAGTTAGAATTTGATATTTAGAATTTAGTTCAGGGCTGGGGATGTAGCTTAGTGGTACAGCATTTGCCTATCACACTCAAAGACAGAGATCTCACCCCCAGTATAGAGAAAAAAATTGTTAGAGCAAAAGTAACTAACTTAAGTGGAAAGAGTAGCCAGTTTTATTCAATATCTAACAAATATAAACAGTAAACAGTACCAATATTAATATAATAAAAATACAAAATAAGCAATATACAGAAATATTCTGGAAATATAATAATGCAGTCATCAAACATAGTATATAACTGCTCTTAGTATCATAATTCCAAGTTCTAATTCAAAGTTCTAATTCAAATTTAGCAAACTTTAAAATAAAGAATGCATCTCCATTTTAATTTTAATTTTGAAAGAGTATTAATAAAATTTGATACTGTATAAGAAAATTGCAGGACATTTAACAAAACGAAGATATTTTATGTGTTTTTCATTCATGTTAAATAAAATTTAAAAGTACATGTAATGATAACATTAAATGATTAAAAGGAAAAAATATTAGATAAATGGCTAAAAGAGCAAAACTATTAGATAAATAACTAAAAACTAAATAGAATCTACCAGAGGAAAGAAGGAAGTGAGAGGGGTGTTGTGACCATGTTCTCATGCAATTCAAAATTAAAATCCAAACTTCCATACTTCAAAATGTGCCATATTTGAATTACAGAGATAATTAAGTTAAAATGAGGTTATTAAGGTAGGTGTTCATGTAATACGACTGGCCTCATTATAAGAAAAGATAATTTGGACACAGGGACAGAGAAAAGACAATGTAAAGTGGGAAAAACTACCTAAAAATGAGTAAGAGTCCAGTAACAGGTCATCTCCTCATAGGCTGCTTTAGGAAGTAGCATGCCCTCAGTCTCAGACTTCTTGCCTCCGGAGCTGTGAGGGAGTCCATTTCCATTGTGCAGGTCACCTAACCTGTGACATCCTGAAGGCATAGTCCTTGCAAACTACTTTGAAAAAATGGGAAGTTTTACGTTTGAAAGCTTAAAATTGTGAGTATGGCACAGTTGTTATGGGAGGGGTGAGAAGAAAGTTAGGGTTATGACAGTAGCAAATCTCAACCTTCATCATCAGTGAAAAAGAGAGCAGAAATGTCATAGAATTGTGAACAGGAAAGAAACTGCTAAAAGGGATAAAACTGGGGTGAGGGAAAAGAGAAAAGGAATACATAAGGGAAAAATATGTATATATGTCTACACAAGCTAGCTAAGATAATTGCACTACTAAATTCTATTGCTTTATTCAAAGAAACAGTTAATGTTTAATTGTTTGATCACTCTTATATGCCTATTTTTGTTTATCAGAGTAACTAATTTGAAGACAACAATATGTAACACAACAACCATTGTTAACTTCCCATCACCTTGCCTGAAATTCTGTATTGCTTTTATTGTTTTTATGTTGTTCTGTTTCTGTCTCTGTGTTTGTTAATATGTTTCCATTCTTTTGTCTATAAACTAAAACATAAAATAATATAACGAAGTGAAGTACAAACTTTACCCTAAATTATGACATGTTGAGTGTTAGAAGTAATAATGTTAAACTAGAAACTAGATCCTTTCAAGACATCATATTACAATACTCTCAATATTTACAGTATCGTAATTCACAATAGCTGCAACCAGAAAATGGCCTATATGTGCACCAGCAGATAAATGGAGAAGGAAAATGTGATGTTTAGGTACAATAGGGTACTACTTTGTAATAAAGAAAAATAAACTTGTGTCATTTGTAGGAAAATGAATGCACCTTGAAACCATAATGCTAGGTGAAATAAATCAGACAGGCTTAACTATTGCACGGTTTCCCTTATATGAGATCAAAATATCAATAAAAAGCAAAATAAAAGGTAGATAATACAAGGCATGGAGAGAGATCTTTTACAAATGAGAAGAGGACCAAGGGGTAGAGGGAGGGTACAGAAAGGGGTAGATAAGGGATGAAAAAGGAATTGGGATCTGTTATGTACATGCGGGTTTTAGTTGAAGAAAAAAGAAAAGATCCATTAAAAATGAAAAGAAATAAATGTCAAGAAACCATCAGTTTTAGAGAGCCCACTGGGAAAGATTCAGGGGGTAAAGTGGATAGAAAAGTGGAATTAGCTAAACAGGTGTACAAATCACATGGAATTTATAGAAGGTTGTGCAGGGATTGACCTGAGAGTCCCAGGACCTTGTGACTTTTATAAACATAAACTTGATGCATAAATAGATTAGTTGGAGTTATGGGAAACAGGAAGTTGTGATAAGCAATCATTTTATATTTCATAAATGTTATTTACATATATCAACCTCGCATGGTATATTTATAGAATACCAATACTTGCCATTATTTCATTCTAGGTAGTAAATTTCTAGGTAAATTGCTATCATTATTTTATATGTGATTTTATGCATGTTTAAATTTTTATCAGTATACAACTGGCACAAGAAATTAGCCCAATACGATAGACTAGTTATACAGTTTGAATAGAGCATGAAAACTTATTGCCCCAGTGCATCTTTCAGTCTGGTAAAAGCCTTTCTAGTCTTTGTTCTATGAGACTGGCTGTTTTCAGACTCTGCATATTAGTGAAATCCTGAATCACTTGTCTCTTTGTGGCTGACTTTTTCACTTGAAATAACATCTTCCAGTGAAATCCATGTTATTGCAAATGGCAGAATCTCCTCCTTTTTAAGGAGTACAGCATGTGTGTGTGTGTGTGTGTTTATTTTTCCATTCATTCATTACTGATAACTTTTAATGCTTCTATATTTTGACTGTTGTGAATTATGCTGAAATATATATGGAAGATCAGATATCTCTTCAACATAATAATTTCAGTTATTTTAGGTATATACCCAAAAATGAGTTTGATGAATCCTACAGTTATTCTCATTAGAAAAAACTCCATATGGGTTTTTCAGAATGGTTGTACATTCCCACCAACAGTATATATCTTTGTCAACACTCATTATCATTATTCATTTAAATAATAGTGATTTTAGCAGTTGTAAAGTGATATCTAATGATTTTAATTTACAATTCTCAGCTTTTTAAATACATTGAACATTTTCCTATTTTTTTGCCATTCATATCTCTTCTTCAAAGTACAAAACAAAGGATAACCAAGCAATAGAGTGTTTAAATAAATTCATTACTGTAAAAGGCATATTACCTTTAATCCTGTTCAAAATACCGCCCCCTTGCTTTAAGCACACTTTTGTCATCATTCTAGATGTTTTCTGAAGCCACTCTGGAAGTAATCTTCCATAGGTGTCTTTGGGAGGTGTGATCAGAAATATGGTGAATCCTACCGCTGACTATAGGTGAAAGGAATGATAGCTTCAAAAAACATGGCATGTCCTCATGCATGTTATTCACAGATTCTGGAACCTTGACATTTTGGGCTCTTCTCCAAAGCAAAAATGACTATGAAAGGTAAATCTGCTAAATGGGTTCAGGACATCAAGGCAGCCAAAACAGGACAATTAAAGTCACTCACAAAAGAAGATTTTCAAGGCTAATTAAGGAAATAAGAATGATGAGAAAAGTGTGTCTCCAGCAAGGGAGAGTATTTTGAGAGGAATTAATGGCCATGTGCCTTTTACTGCCATATTGTTTTATTTGAAACTTCACCATATGTTTTGAACCAATCTTCATATGTCTTTTTCCATCTTTGCCTGTTTCTAACAAATAGAGGTGTTTCTCTTTTACTGAGTTGAGTTCCTTGTATATTTTGGGTATTAACCCTTTTATCAGATGTATATTTGCAAATATTTTCTCCCAGTATGTGGGTTTTCTCTTCACTCTGTTGTTTCTTTCTGTTAGTGTAAACTTCTTAGTTTCATACAAACACTCTTGTCTATGTTAGCTTTTGTTGTTTTTCATATTGGAGATCGGAGTAAATTATCATCCAGAGTTATGATTGCAACAACAGGTAGTTTCCTCTGTTCTAGTATCTTCACAGTTTCAGTCTTACATTTAATTGGAAAGATATTGAACTAGTAGTTGAAAGGAAACCCCAAAAAAGGAAACTTATAACTGGGGAAAATATAGGGCTTTTATTTTGAAAATAAATGGAGCTCCATTTTGCCTCCTTTGGTTAACAAGCATAGAGGTGCTCCATTCAGAACATGATTTATAGAGTTCAGTGACAAAACATATTATTCAAGGCCCAGTTGAACTTAAGGTGATTTATTAGGCTTGGTATAATACTGGGTTAATGAATCATGGCTATATAGAATTTTGTGGTCTTTGAAATTAAGGGTAAATATGACAGACCTCTAAAGTGAAGGATATATAATTAATCTAATCTTTAATGACAATTTATTTGCCTGGAATATTTTTATGGTCTGTATTAAATCTTACTTTCATTTTTGGTCCAGTATTGCTATCAACCTGTCACTATCATATCCTGAAAGAATTACTGAGTGTGTGGAGAGGTGAACTAACACACTTACTCACCCATTTGCTGTTGTATTTGTAATTATAATACAATATGCTATGATTATGCAAACATAGAAAGCATACGAGCTACAAGCCATAGCTTTCATGGAAGCTTGTCTCCTAAAATTTATAGTTGCTTCTCTTGTGCAGCTATACAAAAACTCTATGAATAATGCACAAATGCCGGCCAACTTTGCAGTGTACATGATGTGCTAATTGTAGTTTTGTTCTGTTTATTGCCTTCATTCCCTTATTTGAGAAAGATTTCTCTTTAACAGTAGAAATGCAGTGCCATTTAAAATGGATTTGACTGTTACTATTTAGCAAAATCTATTTTGGTATAATTAACCTTGAAAAGAACGGGCAATGAATAAAAAAATGTAAATTTTTTTTCTAATGAAAAATAGGTACTGTTATAAACCACTGTTTGAAAAGATACAAACCACTTATCTGAAAAGATAATGTCATCACTCTTGGAAAAATGTTATTAATTCACTTTTTATTTCCCTAGTTTCTTTAAAACAGGTAGAACATATGCAGTGATATCCACTAGGATTCTCTACCACTTCATTATTGTATTGTTTTAGAATTTAAAGAATTTGAATTAGCTTTGTGAATATTAAACGTTCCTACTGGGAGAAAGAATTTAAGCACAGCAAGTAACCCAGGCAAAATGGATAAAACCCTGCTGACATTTTCAAACCTGAGCCAGATTCTAGTGAGGATATTAGTACCAAATTGTCTAATTCACACTTCTAAATATGATGCCAAATACTCGTCTTGGCCTTTGTAAAAATTACTTGTGCCTGTGTTATTTTTTTGAGAGGATTAATCAAGCTTATGATTGTGAAGTACTTCTTTATATTACAATGATTCCTGAAGAGTTTATAAAAGTCTTCACTGAAGAAAAAACAGAGGGAAAACTGAGTTGGAGAGAGAAATCTGCTGTTTATCAAATATAAGAAAAAATACAGTCATTTAAATAAAAGATCCTTAATAAATATCTTGACATTATGATCCTGAGTTAGCAGCACTTAAATTACACAGTACAAGAATGTACTAACTCACTTGTCTATAAAAACAAGGAATAGTGTGTATTCAATGTGGTCTCATCTAGAGTCTCAAGTGACATTAGAAGAGTTCACTCTGCCTCTGATTCCTCTCTTTCTATGTCAGATAGAAGACAACTGCTTCATTACGTGGAAAGTCATGCACCACGGGTTTCAGACTTGTGCCTTATCATATGGACAAGCATTATAATATCTCTTGAATATTTCTGGAGCTACAGAATACCTTCCATATGCAAGAAACTTACATTAATGCATGGAAAATAAGATGTAGTTATGAAGCAGTGTAAAGTAAAAAGAAACATAATTTCATGACAAAATATGTTATTGAAAGAATAAGTACCATTGAGAGTCCAAGGAGAGCAAGATCTACTGAAGAAAGCCTTTGTTTAATTAAGCCTTTGTTTAAAAAGCAACCTTACACAGGGCACTGTCTGTGTGAAACTTCCTCACTCCTTTCTCACACCTCCTTTACCTACCAACTACTCTGCATTCAAGGCTTGTCTTCATCTCCAAAATCTTACATCTATTTGTTGAATTATATGTTGTGTCCCTTTTGGATTTAACAAATTTATTATCTTTCCTTGAAAACAACCTCACTGGTTTAACCATATAATAAACTTTCTAAAGAACTTATATTTGACTCTGATCAAATCATTTGTATCTTGATTTCAAACTCTCATTTCCCCTTCTGACTAAACAGTGAATAACCACAGTAACTGTGATCGATTGTCATTTGCGCTACTCCTCTCTTTTGTCTAACACTCAGTGGGATCATTTTTGAAAATATTTTAAATTGATATATTTTAAATAAAACAGAATAATAAATGAGAAATATTTGTTGTTTCTTTTGATACCTACATTCAAATAAAATCTTCAATCTTACCAATAGAATTCATACATTATGAAAATTAAAAACTATTTCTACATGAGAGTTCTACACATTTTTTCCAGAAATTGGTTTCTGATTAGTGTTACTCTGGAAGCTCCATGAGTCATGAGGTTTGGGAGTCATCTAGATATGTCATAACACGTAGGGTGAGCTGTATGAAAAAGCCTATGTTTTTTGTGGGTCCACAAAACAGATGAACATTTCACCAGGTTATTTCCTAGGGTACCAAATCTTGCAGACAGAAGCAACACTCAAAAAGAGAGAAAGAGGCCTGGGACAATGCAGCTACTGATGGCACTAAAGACTGCAATCTAAGAATAAGGAGCTAAGTCGGCCGGGAAACATTACTGGGCCCTAAGCAAACTGAAGAAGCACAGATTAAAGGTAACGCTATTGCATCAGGTGGGGACTAGTTAAAGGGGAAGGGGTCGGCCAACACCCCACCTCCAGGTTCATGCCCTCACTCTGATGAAGAATTAACTGGGTGCAGGCAGGCTCAAAGCCAAAAGCTTCTGGTAGAACAGGGTGAAGTCAGGTCCAGTAGAGGATGAGGATATCAGATATAAAAGTAGTACAAAGCAAAGGTTTGTTTTCAGTATTGTGAATGTGGGGATAAGCTGCCTGGTGGCAACGTACAAGATAAGGAGAATTCCACTGAGTTTCTCATGAATCTTTTGGAAGGGTACTCACACTTATTGGGGTAAGTGGGTCTCTAAAAATAATTATTTCACTGTGATGTAATCTAGGCCAATCAGGACCTCAGCTTTTGTTTCCAGGTCAGAGCAAAAGGTCAGGAGGTCTAGGAAACCACAGTAAATATTCCACATACTGCAAAACAAGCATGTGGTAATTTCTATGAATACCAGCTACCCAAGTCATACCCCATGTCCCTGCCTAACCCGCCTCTGACTGTCCCTACAATACTTACCATAGCTTCTAATAAAGCTTCCAATTGGTCCAAACTAGAAATACAAAGTATTTGGAATATAGAGTATGCAGAATCTGATGATACCTCTCAAGACCCTGGCCTAGGATCACCAATCTCCTGCTCAGAGATACAATGACAGTATAAAACACAGACTATATATATATATAAGTTACAAGGGGCACCAGGATGGTCAAAGGCCAGTAAGGACTAAGACCCCAAGACTCGGTGCCCTTGGCGTTTTTTAGGTGCACAGCTTGATTGAGGGTGTGCTAGAGGCTACAGCAAATGGTGGAGGTGAACTGCTGACACAGTCAAGGTTCAAGGATTGAGGAACAATGAATATTTGGAAGAGCAAAGAGGAGCAGAGCATGGTTAAATAGCAGTCTGATTATCTGCTAAATAGACCACTGAGCTTGAAGGAATTTGCATGAGTTGAAGTCCTCAGCTGCCTTACTTTCCTTTGAGGTACCAGTCCTTCACCCACTGTTTGCTAGTCTCAGCTCTGGCTGTTCACTTAAAGATTAACCTGTCTGTAAGCCAACTGCAGGTCTTGCTACAAGATGTGTAGGCCTAAGATAGACTGTCAATGTATTTTTGTGTCAATTTATTAATATTAATTATTGCCTGCTCTGTATGATGTTAAGCTGGTCTTCAGCAATACCATGTGGAAATTAGGAAACTTTCCCCAAATCATGACGATGTGGGAGGCCATATCTTCTGTTATCAGAAGTCCACCAAGCTCTATGGAGAGGGGCTACTATGTGATGTAAGTGCAATTCTGAAAAAAAAAAGGATTTTGTACCAAAAAACACTAAATGTTACCAAAAGGATTCTACACATAAATATATTTGGTGAACTATGATAAAAAATTACATTTCTATTATTGATAATTTTTGAAGAACTAATAAATTATAAACAAATACTAGCTCAATTTTCTTGCAATTCAGAATTATGTGTGAATTGACCACACCCTTTTAATGGTTGCAGTGTTAAATTAGATTGTAAAAGTGTACCAGTATGCCTGTTCATCATTTAGGAAGCCTCAAGTATAGGGGACAAAAGTGTACAAAAATAGACAATGATTATTTACTGGTTCATCTAGACGCTTATGTATGCATGTACACATCATATACCTTTTGCATATGTGTGTGTGTCTGTATGCAAAGAGTGTAGTAGTATTAGTAGTAGTCGTAGTAGTAGGTTTGGGGTTATGGGATAATATGCCAGAATATTCTGTCCAAAATTGACCATCACCTTTTAGAATGATCTTAGACTTACCTATACTTAAGGAAATAAGCACAGGATTTATACATTGACTTTTGCATTTATTTTCTTTAGTATTTGTGATGTTAAAAGTTATCATAAAATATCTTGTTTTTATAATAATGTCATTGTTTTTACAGAAATGACATTTTTATAGTAATGTCATTGTATCCCTGAGCAGGAGATTCATGATCCTAAGCCAGGGTCCTGATAAGTATCATCAGATTCTACATGCTCTATATTCCAAATCCTTTGTTATGTAAACTTATACATACTCATCTTTTTTCTATCTATTGCCAGTGCAAAAATTAATACACATAATCTCATTTACAAGGAAATACAAATACAAATGCTTTTTAGAGAACCATTCAGAATAATTATGATAAATTAGTGAATAATATAAAAAGGACCTAGGAAAATGTCACCATTGTTCATGAACTAAGATTTAATTGATTTGAAAATAAAATAAGAAACAATTTGGTGGTATGATATTGGCAGACGGTAGTTGCTTGTATCTAGATGTTCTCTCAAATTCTCACATGCTCTTAGGTGGGGATTTTAGGAGCTGGCTGGATCTGATATTGCAGGAAGTTGGATTATATACTGATAACCTCCACTAGTCATGAAATTCCATTTATAAGTGATTCAGAAAGGTACATGATTCTCAGTGTGACATTTTTTCCTGATCGTGTCAACTTGGTTGATTTGGTGTCCACCCAGGGGACTGGTAGAGCACACTTCTAAGTGTGTCTGGGTGGGTCATGGAGGTGGGACATGGGGTTCTGTGCATGCTTTCTGGGCTGGCCAAGATCTAAGCATTTTTGCTCATCTTAACCTGTTCACCATGATGTTTCTTCCTTAGAGTCAGCTACCCATGGACTAAATCCCCTGAAACTGTAAGCCAAATTAACTCTCTCTTTTAAGTTATGTCCCAGCTACAGCACACCTAACCAGTACAGTTGTTTGTGTTAATTAGTGGGTGAAACATTCTAAGAACAAGTAGAGAAAAAGAATGCAAAGTGAAATAAGTAGTTTATACAAACTCAATAACAAAAAAGATTTTGGCTTTAACAATCCAACTTTCTCCATTGTCATGGCCTAACATTTTAGAATTTTAACTACATATTTTAAGTAGAAAATATTCTTTAAGCTTTAATTTACTGACAATTCAGCCTTGCTGGTATTTTCCAATTTCTTCTGCTATAAATTATGTATAGTAGTTTTCTTCTAGAAAATAACTGTAGCCTAGGTTTGCATGGCTGTAAATACAAGGGTCTGATCATTTATCAAACTGATCTTTTATATTTATGATTTTTTGAAGGAATCTCACAATAAATTAATTGAAATTTGAATATACAGGGGTTTTCTGCATTTGTTTAAGCACATGAAATCTAGTAAAAGATAGTTAAGGAGTCATTTGAGTTGTGTGACCTAAGGATGATTTAAATTTAGAGTGTCTGCACTTGCTCTACTTGCAAGTACAAAAAAGTTATCATAAATCATGTAGATAAATTTTGTTCAGGTGAACAATGGAGCCAAAACTTTAAGTATTTATCTTTTAGGGAAGCTTTATACTAAAGCATCTATTATGGAAAATTCAGAATTCTCAATTCTTTAATGATTCAAATATGACCCAGGAAAAATAATAAGGAATGGTTAAACTTAGGACATAGGATATTAAAAATGTTGAGAGAGTTAATTAATGTCAATTAAATTAGAGCTAAATAATTTTGGCAACTTAATCATTGGTCTTACCTACTTTACCTATGAATCATTATCAATATATAAATGCAGATTTGATATTCATGATATTAAAATAATTTTTAAATACATAAAAAGCATATAAACTTTATAAAGGCTTGCATAATCAGTTAACACAGAAGTCTTATTAAATCTTATTTACTATGTTGAATATTAGCTCATGAAATAAATGTAAAATCTTTAAAACCAAAGTAAGAATTATTTGAAAATTGTCATATTTCCAAAAGTTTAGAAAAGTCAAAAATCAGGTAACCAGTCTACAAAAGAATGTTTCTATAACCCATTTCATATCTGGATTAGATCATCTCAGCTATAACATTGTGCACCAGAAGCCAGGAGAGGATATCCAAGCTAAAGGTGAAGACTGGAGCTCCTCCAAAGAACAAGCAATCAGTCTTTCCTCATTTTTCTGTTATGATATGCAGGGCACTCACCCTAAGGGAGATCCTTTACACCCAAAACTGTTTCAGTCTGTATGTGCCAAAAACCAGGACCACTTAGAAGATGCCAAGATCCACTGCCAACTGGAGCCAGGCTTTCCTCTCTCTTGGCTATAGGGGGTGAGGGCCTGGATCACTGGCACGCTGAACTCAATTCTGAGCAATAAATTATTTATGCTTCTGCCACAATGGAGAAGCCCAAGTCCCAAGTCCCAATGGAAAAGTCCAAGAACCAAGGAACATGGTTCTCCTCAAAGCAGTCTTTCATGTTTGCAGTATTCAGGGTGCAAAGAGTAGAGACTTGCTGCTTCTTGTGATGACCTCAGAACATCTTTCATATTTTCCTGTTTCATCTCAGCAGTCAAGATTATCCTCAGCTCTATCTTTGCAGTCCATAGCTTTATTGGAGCTTCCCTTTTGGCCAAACTCACAACATTTAAAATCAGCCTACTGGGCTCTTTGCTCTTGATTTTCAACATAGATCTGGCTAAAATCCCCCAACAATTGCCATGCTACCAACTCAACATTTGACTGCATTGAAATTTCTGCTACCCAGTTAATTAGTCTACCACCCTTAATCCCAGTCTCAAAACTTCTGGAAGGAGCAAAATGCAGATGAACTCTTTGCCCAGCCACAACACACATCATCTAGCGTCCAACAACAAACGCAGTCCTTCCCTCAGAAACCTCCTGAGTTTGGTCTTTATCAGCAGGATCTTTCAGTTTTCCGATCTTCTCAGCTTTGACCAGAATTTCTCATACAGAACAGCCTAAGGCATTCCAGCTCTACCCTTTCAGGCAACATCTCTGAACATTTCTAAACTCTTCCCATAAGCCACTCCTAAGGACTCTTGAACCATATGGTCATGTATAGTAACAGCAATGACCCCACTCCCAGTACCAAATTCTTTCTTGGTTTCTTTTTTCTCCTTGCTGAGACAAAATACCCCATCCTAAATTAAGGACAGAAAGGTTTATTTAGGTCACAGTTTGTGGAGTTTTCAGTCCATAATCAGCTGGCTCCAAGGCAGAGTGGCATGGCACAGGGGCAACAGTTCAAGGTGGCAGAAGACAGCAAAAGCAGCAAAAGGAAAAGAGGGGAGCAAACCTCTTTTCCTCCATTATACTGGAAGCAAACTATTCACCCTATGGTGGGTGTAGCACTCACACCATCTCCATGCCCTCCTCTTGCTCAGAATGAGAATGTTTACAAAGTGAGGACCCTGGTGCTCTGCTGGGTTGCTTAGTTAAACTTCTAAACTCAAGCTTACACTATATAACAACCATTATAATATGCTTGTCAGCAAGTTTTTTTTTCTCTTAATACCATCCATTCAAATAGGGTTGAAGCAATTTCTCATTATGCTTTTGATTTGCATTTCGTTGATGATTATCGATTTTTTTCACATAGTTGCTCACCAGTTTTGAGTTTCATTGGTGAGAATCTACTTGAATCTTTTTGCCTGTTTTGCTAGGGTTATTATTTTTGCTAATGAATTGTTTGAATTTGTAATAGTCATCAGTATTAACTTCTCATCAGATGAATATTTGACAAATATTTTTTCCTATTTTGTAGGTTATCACTATACTCTGATTTCCTTTGCTAGGCAGATGATTTTGAGTTTGAGAAAAATTGTTTTTCTTTTTTTGCCTTAATTTTGGAAATATTATCACAGAAATTGCCCAAAACCAATGTCATGAAACTTTTCCCCATGTTTTCTTACAATAGTATACTTTTATGCTTCACATTTAATTCTATAATCCAAGTTGAGTTTATTTTTGTATATGTTATAAAACAAATGCCATAATATCATTTTTTACATTATATTTTTTCAACCACATTTACTGGAGTCTATCTTATCTACACTTTGTGTGCTTCACACACTGGATAAAATCCCATAGACTGCACTTGTCCTGTGGCTCTGTTTTCCATTTATTTGGTCAGCATGCCTGCCTTATGTCAGGATTACGTTGCACTAGTAGCAATAGGTGCATTGTGTATTTTGAGAACAGGTAGTACAGTACTTTCAGTGTCACTAATTTCGATCAAGGTTTCTTGGGTATGTGAAATCCTTTCTAGTTCTATAAAATTTTATGGGCTATTTTATTCTATGTCTGTGGAAAATAACATTGGAATTTGTATAGGGCTTTCACTGAATCTGTATAACTCTTTGGATAAAATGAATACAGACTTATTTCTGGATTTCTTTAAAAAATAAAAACTGAAAAATCTAAAATATATGCTAAAAACTGATTTTTGTATCACATAACTTTCTTATTAGTTGTAATTTTCTGATAGAATCTTTAAGTTTTTCTATACACAGATTATTTCATCTGTAAATATGGTCAGCATTACTTGTTCCTTTGGAGCTTACATGCTTGCTTTTTCTGTTATCTAATTATACTGGCTAAGACTTCTAGTATAATGTTGAGTAGGCATGATGAAAGACATCCTCATCTTGTTCTAGATCATGGAGGGAAATATGAGCTATGAGTTTAACATTTGTAGCCTGTATTGTGTTTATGTGTAATTTATTGAGGATTATTTTAAATTATGAATGAATGCTGAATTTTTTAAAGATTCCGTTCCTAATTGTAATGTGTCTATTTGATTCTTCATTCTGGCATTGTAATATATCACATATATTGACTTGCATTTGTTGAAATATCATTGTATCTCTGGGATGAATCTTTGCATGCTTATGTTGAAATTTTTCATGTGCTGTTGAATTCAGTTTACTAGCATTTGTTGAAAAATTCTCATCTATGTTCATCAGAGATATCAATTTGCAATGTTCTCTTTTTAAATGGTCCTATATGGTTTGTAGATCAAGGTAAAGGTAAATTCATAAATTATCTGTAAAAGTATTTCCCCCCTCTTCAATTTTTTCCTATAATTTGTCAAGAATTAACATACTTTTTTCATATTTGGTATTTATCAGTTCTTGGGTATTTCTTTGATAAAAGAATTTTTATTACTGCTACACCAGATTACCTATTGTCTATTGGTTCATAGTTTGTCTTTCTTCATAGTTTAAAAATCTTGATAGATTTTGTGTGCCAAAGACTTTATCTGTTTTTCTAAGGAACTAATTCAGTTTGTTGACATTTAACTGTCTATAAGACCACCTTATGATATTTTTTATTCTGCTGTTAAAATGTAATGTTTTCTTTTTCTTATCTAATTTTATTGTCCTTTTTCTTAGTGTAGTTAAATATTTGTAATTGTTGCTTTTGTCTTCAAAAGTCAACTGTTAGTCTTGTTTTATTTGTTCTTGTAACTTGTATTTTATTTATTTTTTTCTTTGACCTTTATATTTTTCTTCCTTCTACCAAGATACAACTGAGTTTGTTTTTAATTTTCTAGATCCGTGAAGTACAACATTATTCATTTAACATCCTTTTTTATTTATGTGTACTCATTATTGTTATAAACTTCTTTCTTAGAACTTTCTTCTTTTTTCAATATATTCTAGGTATGTTCTTTTTCCATTTTCTTTTACCTTAAGAAATTGTAAAATTTCTTTTGATATTTTATGTGCATATTGGTGGTTCAGGAACATTTTGTTTATTTTCCTTGCATTTCTGATTTTTTCAAGTTTCTCTTGTTATTAAACAGAGAGGAGAGAAATGTAAAAAAGAGAAACTAAGATATATCATGTACAGGTACAAATCCTTCATAATGAATGTGATTTTATATATATATACTATATATATAAATGGTAACAATAAACTTAATTTGAAAAAATTTAATTTTAAACCTTTATGGTAAGAAAAAGCTATTCGATCTGATTTTGGTCTTCTTAAATTGTAAACATATTTTGTGGCCTTGAGCAAGTTTACTGTTGAAAATATTCTTTCAATTTTTATTGTTTGTTATGTGTTTCAGTTCCAGGATAACTCTTTAACATTTTTATATAAATCTCTGATAAATTTCTTGTTCTTCTCATGTAAGATTCTCTACATTTCACTGGATTATTTTCTTTGTTATGTCAAAATTCACTGAGCTGCTGGCAAAGCGCCTGCCTGGCAAGCGCAAGGTCGTGAGTTCGGTTCCCAGTACCGGAGAAAAACCAAAAAAAAAAAAAAAAAAAAAATTCACTGAGCTGCTTTAAAAATCTTATTTTAAATTCTTTGTCAAACAACCCATGCATTTGCATTTGTTTAGTAATTATTCTTTCTATTCTCTTCAAAATAGATTTCCAGTGATTTATCCTCACAGCAAGCAATGATTGTTAGGGTTTGCTCGATAGTAAACTGCTGCACCATTGTTTTGAATATAGAAAAACCTCCAGGGCCTGAATGTATGATTTAGTCTCCACACCGCTTTCCTAATCTGAATCCTGGCCACTAAAAATTCAACATTAGTCTTTATAAGTCCCATAAATTTGCCTAATTTTCTTTTTTTATTTACTGCTCTCAGAATTTTCTTCCACATGGAATTTTTGACAAGTCTTCTAACCCCATACTTCAATGCCTGTAGATTACTAATTCTTCTTTACTGGAACTTTATTCTCTCAAATCTTAACCATTTACATTTCAAACATTTTTATTCCTTTTTTTAAGGTTGTTCTAGTTTCTCTTAGTAAGAATAAAAATCTAGCTGAATATATTATATACAGAAGTAAAAGAAAATGGTCAGAAAATATTTGAAATGTATTTAATAATTGTATCCAAAAGATTACTTATACATATTTCATAAAACCTTAAAAAATTAAATTTACATTCTGTTTATTTTAAATTTGTATTCATCTTTTTCAAAATTATATTTGTTATGCAAAGGTAATTTTCACATCAAGATTAAAGAAATAAAGATTTTTAAAAAGGATTGGTGAAAGTAACTCCAAAATGAAGAAAAAATTAGGAAGTGAGATTATTGGTTATAACTGACAAATGATTTTTAAAAATTATTAATAAAGAAAAATAGTATACGATGCACATTAGCAATAAGAAAGTTTTGTTTTAGTTATGATATAAGTCAGAAAATATAAAACTCCACATATTTGGACAATGTATTTTATTGCAGAACATATAGATAAATACATTTATTTTTATGTTGCAGTAATGGGAGAGTAAAATATCATTGAAGCCTCATCTGAGTATTCTAGGCAAGTACAGGAAGTAATGAAGCAATTTTTAAAATCTGCATACAACTCTGATAAATTAAAAATATGTAAGAAAAATTCTATATAATTAGCTCATCTTAAAAAGTGAGTTTTCCTGGGTTTTGCTTTCTGAATACTTGGGTCTTTAGGCAAGGAAATTAAATTGATGGCAGCAAAACTAATATGATATTCAAGCTAAATAAATATTATTAATAGTATCGCTACAACAGAAAAAGCACTTAGTGAAATGAAACACAGAAAATTTAAATATGCACCTCCCAAAGAATCTGAAAGTTATAATTTACATATTCCTATAAAAAATCATATTTAAAATATCTGATGTTGCTCTATAGTTCTATTTTCCTTTTAACCTAAGAAAATGAAAATAATATTTCTCTCTTGTTTGCATAAATATTAAAAAAGAGATATGTTTGTAAAATCTTAACAGAGCTTCTAAAATATGTGAACCATAAATATTATATTTTTAAAAAAAACTTTCACAAAATGTCCTGAAAATAGTATAATGTATGTTATAGTTGTCTAACATCACACTTATAAAAAGATTTTAAAATGGTGATCAATTTGTGTAGTATTCTATTTCAACAAATTCACAGTTTCTCTTGGTGACAAATAAGATAAAGATGAATCTTATACAATATTTCATTTAAATCAGAAAATATTTAATTTAACATCTCAAACTCTCAGGTCAGTCCTACATACTTTTCACAGCTGGGAATTTGGTCTTGTTAATAAATGCATATAAATTAAATAATTCTAACATAAATGAAAGAAAAAATATCATGATAGTGGATCAAGTTTTTGTTACAAAAATTAGGTAATTTGCAGAAGATAAAACTACAAATTATTTCTTACAAAACTAAGTTAACTGAACATACTTCTAAAAAGAAATATGCAACAAGGAAACAAACACACCTGTACATTCATATTTTCAAACTTATTTTTATATAGTGTTTTATTGGCCATGAGTTTTTAAAAGAAATATTTTCTGGTATGAATTATTCCTTGTCAAATTCAGATAGCCAACCTAAAAAACTAGAGTAAGGAAACATTGATTTATTGTCCAAACATATTCTGAGATTTGGTTATGTTTTTAAAATATGAGACTTAAATTCATCACAAAGATACAACACATTTTACTTCTTTCAAGAAGAAATTGTTTCTATTATTTCAAATAAGCAGAGTCACATCAAGAAAACTGAGATGTCTGTTCAAAAGTTCACTGAGTAACATTTGCTAGCAATGTCAACCACGCTGATAAACTTCCATTATTCTCATAACCAGGAAAGCCTGTCTGAAAGAAGTCCAATACAGAAGAAAAATCTATTTCTGGAGAATCATTTTTTCTCTTCTATAATTTGATGTCGCTCAGTGCAGGACAAAAGAAAGGCCTGCGCATTCTAGACTACTGGAAAGTATGCAAATTTCCCCATTTCAGGTGAGAGCAATACGTATTTAATGTTGAATATTACAAATATGTATGACAAAACAAACCAGTCTATTTATTATTTATTTATAATGCAGCGCAGTTCTCTAACTCTTTCAAGGTATTTCAGTATCCTTTATTTTACATTCGTGTATAGAGAAAAATGATCATTTTCTGTGTTCCTATTCTAGCTGCTTATTCACAGAAAAAAAATTGCACAGAGCTATGTAATAGAAAAAATTCAATATCCACTCTGTTATTGCTTCTGGTGACTTTTATTTCTTTTTCTTCATGCTACAATATTGTTCTTCATGGAAATACAAATCTACGAACTATTTGAACAGGAAATGGTAAATTTCAGATTACTATTTTTGATATAATATTACATTAATTACATAAATAGTAACAAATTTAAATTATATTCTGCTGTTTATCTTTTTTAATTTTATTACTTTATTATCTCCAAGATACATGGTACAAATCAGATACTGGCTTTTCAGATAATAGTTTCTTTTCAAAGGAAAATCCTTGCAATTTTATGTGACTCACATTTGTAATTATATTTCATGTGTAAAGAGTCTTAATATAAACTGAACTAATCCCTTGATTAATATTATACATTTTCCCTTTAAACAGCTAGTATTAACCTCTTCTCCTCCATCATCTCTGACTAAACGACAAGTATATTTGGTCCAGTGACGATATTTTTTTAAGTAAAGGCATGTCTTTGGGCTTAGTTAATGGCGTAATCAATTCAAAATTAAAGAAAATCGCACCTTTTTTAAATATTCCAGTTATGCAACATTACTTGTCTATAAAATTCAAATTATATAAAAGTTTTCAAATTTGGGTGATAACCTCTTCCTCTGCCTGGCTTTGCTCCAGATATTAAAAAAATACTTGGAACTTCAATGAAACAACCCGCAACATCTTGAAAGCTTTCTCTCCTCTTGGTCCTCAGCACTTTCTGAATCCATTTTGCCATATTATTGCCAAATTCAGTAGACAATACTTCCTCGCAAAGCCATGCTATTCGTTCATCTATTGCTTTATGAAAATCATCACCAAATTTACTAGGGTAGAACAATTTGTTTTCTTATTTGTTCATCTGCTAGCCAGAGGACTGGCAGTTACAACTGTTGCTCACAGGTAGGAGTCTTTGCTGTGTTATATGGCTGCATCAAGAAGGTCTTGGTGATGCAAGGTGTTCATTCAAATGCCTAGAAGTTCCCAAGTCCCGAAGCAGGCTACGTTGTGCTTCTTTTTTTGTTGTTGTTGTGTTTTTTTGTTTTTTTTTTCTGGTACCGGGAACCGAACTCACGACCTTGCGCTTGCCAGGCAGGCGCTTTGCCACTGAGCTAAATTCCCAGCCCCCGCTGTTCTTCTTTCAATGGCAACTTTAGGACTGCACTCTAAAAAGAGAAAGGGGAACTCACAAAGCTTCTAAATTGTATGCTTTGGAGTTAAAAACTTATCTCTTCCTTGCTTTATTGATCAAGAGGTATCACAGGCATGTGCAGAGTTCAGAAGGTAAAACAGTCCTGAGCTGTGAGACGGAGCATGCACAGGACTCCCCACACAAACCTTTTCCTTTACCCATGCAGTTCTGTTAGAAATACTTTTATTTTCTAAATGTTCCCTATAGCTCTTCTTAAATAATTGGAATATCCCCATTAAATTTTTTCCTACTGAGATATACTGATTACGAAGTTTCATGAGAAAATATATTTATGCATTATATATCACACATACACACAAAAATAAATCATATTTTCCACCAGATTTTTTCAGAGAAATACCATTCATTTCAGGTACAAAAACTGATAACAACTCGTGGTAATATTATTTTTGCCAACTGAATGCAGAAATATACAATGAAATGATAATTTTAATAAGGATTTTAGTAAGAATATGCTACATGACTTAATCATGTACCACTTGTTTTCATTTCATGGCTAACTTAATATCTTTTTTTGTTGTTGTTGTTGTTTTCCTCCTGTACTGGGAATCGAACTCACGACCTTGAGCTTGCCAAGCAGGCGCTTTTGCCGCTGAGCTAAATCCCCAGCCCCAATATCTTGAACTTCTATGAAACTTGCTTAAGTATACTGGGAAAATCAATCTTACTCAAGCTTTACTTAATAGAACATTTTATCCTACTCTTTTTATCTATATACTCTTTCTTCTTTTATGTCATTTTGGATATAGCATGTCTTGGCAAATCAATACAATTCTTTAAGACTGCTTATATTTGTGGAAAAACTTCTACCAGATATTTCATTAATATTATAATGAAAATTAGATGAATGTATAAGAAAATAATCTATAAAATTCTCAATAAATGAAAAATGCACACAGTAAGTATCTCACTGATATAATTGCAATAAAAACATCTAAACCAAATGTGTTCAAAATACATTTTAAATACTTCCCTGTTGAATTTTTCACAATTTAATTTTTTAACCAATGCTTAACTAGAGTGAAAGATCTTAATTAGAGCTCGCAGATACAAGGCTATACTGCCTCTGCTTACAAAGCATTTCCAACTCACTGAACAATTACATTTTTGCCCTTTTGTTCTGTCTCTTTAAAAATAATCTATTGCATTTCCAGAATTAAAACATCTGGGGTTCTCAGTGGGGCAGTGCCTATAATGGCTGCATTCGGCACATCTGGCCACAAAACCATGAAAACCAGATATAGGCACTGAGTCAAACTGTGATAAGCAGTCTGCACTGGATTGCCTATTATGCATTATTTATGGATTCTTCTGTGCAGGAGATGTACGTTTTTGAGTTCTTTTCTAAGAATTCTGTCTGGAGGAGCATTACATATTAAAAGGATATGGTCTAATCAGCTCCATATGAAAAATTACACTCCCAGTAACCAGCCTTTATACTGGAAAACACTGTACTGAGAAAAATAGAAGTGGTCTAATCAACTTTGTCCATTATATATTTTATAGCATTTAAAAGAAAAAATTATCCCATAACTCACTGGTGTACGTACTGACTTACACAATGTTGAATATAACGTTTTAAAGAAATGGGCATTACTTTTATTCTCAAAGTTTTATAACTTAGAAAATCAAAATTATACCTATACAAAATTTCATGTTAGCAGGGTACCATTATTATTACCATATTTGTTGGTTGGACACATCTTATTGTCCACCTTATAATAACATTTTATCTATATTTAATACTGATTCTTGGTAGTAGGTTTACAAAAATTTATTATTACAAATGAAATATGACTTTAAAAGTGCATTGTCCTATTTTCCTGTTTTTTGGTGTGACTCAAAAATTGCATGTGCAAATACTTAAGTGTTAAAAATTTTATCTACATAAGATATATATAGATATATAGATATATAGTAGCTAAAACTTCAGGATATATTAATACATCCTATTTTTGTCTTGCCCTTAGATGCCAGTAGCATTGTCCTCTTTGTGTGACATTCACAGTGTGCCATCAAATACATTGCCAAGGGCCATCGATATAGCTCAGTGGCACAAGCACCTGCCTGGCAAGGACAACATCCTGAGTTCAATTCCTGGTATGAAAAAAAAAAAAAAAAACATTGCCAAATACATTTTGGGGGCCAAAATCACTCTGGATTAAGAACTAATGAGTTGAATCATGTAAGTATTATGGTGTGTACCTGTACTCTCAACACCCTGGGAGTCTGAGGGAGGAGTATCTCTACTTCAGGACCAGCCAGAACTTAGCATGAATCTAAGTTCACAGTATAGGAAGGGAGGTGCAGATGAAATTCAATGTAAGCACTAAGTAGGGAAATAAGAGCAAAACTGAACAAAAAATCTCCCACTTCAATGTCCAGAAAACCTCTCAGGAACACTATTAAGATATTGTACATTTGCGTGTATGCAGAGAGCTGGTGAAATTTCTCCAGTTAAAACTGGAGAGACCTTGCAGAAAATCCCATTTATTCACTAGAGACTATAAAACGTTTACACGATATAAGACTATGCTGGCTTTGGAGAAGTGCTGGGATGACAGACAGTAAATTTACTCTACACAGCACCAAGCACACAGATACGTCAGGCTTTCAAAATGTAAAGGATATGCAGTCAGTCCAGGTGCCTTCCACTAAGTCTTTAGGTAAAATTGACAGCAATGATTGACAGGGTGCCGTGGGCACCTTAACATTTGAGTAAATATTACACTACTGATAAAAGTATAATCAATTTAGATAATATGTATTTTATAGTTGGTACTGGAAATAAAAAGGAAGACAATTCATGTTTAAAAATGTAGAGTTTATCTCGTGATTTCTAATGTCTATAAATACTGTAACATATCTTTTCCATAAGTAACCTCCTTAAATTTGTCTCATTCCAATCATGTTACCTGATGTCTACATTTAGGTTCAGGATTATCTTTGAAGACTCATTTTCTTTTAGCTTTCACATCCAGAATTTTAGCACAACCTATAAAGGATACTTTCCATGCCTAACCTAAGCTATCCTATTTTTTTGTTTTTTACTGTCTCATTTACAATTAAATTACCACGGTTTTTCTCACCTGAAATTTTGAAACATACGTACACATCTGCTGGCACATCTGCTTTAGTTACCGTCTGATAGCTGAAACACAATACTCGACATCCACAAGTTTGTGTAAGTTTCGGTCCACAGTCAGGTGGCTCCAAAGGCAGCATGTCACAAAAAAGTGGCTTGTGGTACAGCCAAGAGAAGCAGAGAGAGGGTGAAGGGAGAAGCAGGGAAGAGGTAAACGCTTGCAGGCCACACTCCCAGTGACTCTTTCAGCTCCCACCTCCTAACAGAAAGTCAGCTATAAACCTATTAGTGAACTAATCCACTGGTGGTTATTACACCTCTGTGAGCCAATCATCTTGCAGAGGTCCTGTCTATGACTGCATAAAGCTTGGCGGAGGTCAGCTAAACATAAACTGTAACAACATCCTATAATAGTTTTACAGGGCTTCCAAAGTATACACAAAACATTAACAGAATCATGGGATTTATTTTATAAGAATCATTCTCTAAATATTTGTAACAGATTTGACCGTGGAGACATTCTATGAATGACAGAGCCTTCCATTCAGGTAAATATGAAAATCCCCTCATCATCTGTATTTCTTTCTAAAGATTCAAGTGTATGGTCACTTTTAAAAAATTATCCTATTCTGTGCTAAATGACTATTTTAATATAGTTTCTTTTAACATGTGCTGGAAAGGAAAAAAACCTCAGAAAGTACTGCTCATTTGTTTTTTATTTTGCAACTTAAATTACTGATGGGCCATGATAGATGCATATTGCTCAATTAATCAGGCTAACTCAAAATTTATGGCTATGGTCACACGGCATTTGATGCTATCATTTACATATATTTACCTCAGTCATGTGTGTCTTGATTAGCGTCCTTGGGCATTTTCTACATTATATAAATGGACAAATACTACTGAAATTAAACATCAGGAAAAGAAAGTCTTTATAAATATTTTAATACTAACTTTATTGGGACATTATGGGATTAATACATTACTTTTGGCCTCTATAATTATGGGAGGTGCTCAAAGTGGTGGGCATTAGCTTCCAGATATTTATTAGCATATACAACTGCTGAAGTGTGTATATATTTTTGATGGACTCTGTATATATAACACATATATATGGTCATTGCCATTACATTTTGATGTATATATTACATTCTGATATAATATATATATATATGTGTGTGTGTATATGCACTTGTATTTGTTCAACATTAGTTTAAAAACTAAGAATAGTTTTAAGAGTATTTCCTTGATAGAAGTATTCTTTTTACTTATTCTTATGAAAATAAAAATATTAAATTCTTTAAAATGTGGCAGCTATTTTGAAATACGTAAAGTATCCTAATATTTTTCATAAAATATTCAGTTTATTTGTTTTGCCTATATTAGTTTTAACAAAGTATATGTTGGAGAGAATTACTCTGAATTAATACTTCCACAAACTCATGGCCACATGTGATGGTACACACCTGTCATTCCAGTACTTGGCAGGAGTTTCACCACCAGTTTGAGGACAGCCTGGGCTACACAGTGAGTCCAAGGCCAACCTGAACTACATAGTGAGACTGTGTTGGTGTACCATTACATGGATTGGAGTACCATTACATTAGTTGGCATAGGGTCAACTTATTATAAAAACATTGTATAAAAACTGGTTTATGGGGCTGGGGATTTAGCTCAGCGGCAAAGCGCTTGCCTGGCAAGCGCAAGGTCGTGAGTTCGGTTCCTGGTACTGGAGAAAAACAAACAAACAAACAAAAAACAAAAAACAAAAACTGGTTTGTAATGAAGGAACGTAATTTATTATTCAACTAACCATTATTAAGCCTTCGTGTAAATGCCATATTCTACCTAAATGTACAAGATAACAGAGTTATTATTACTAATGGTCACAATCAATAATTGTGATAACTATTAAATGCAGTTGAAAAGAAACAATGAAGGTATTTTCAAGAAGGAAAAGTACACTCAGAATGAAAACCTCTGAAGCTGTCATCACAGCCTGTCCAGACCTGTTTCCCACCACAGTTGCCATTGCCACTTGTACTGCCATTTTCAGAAAAAATTGGCTTCAACTTTCTTCTTGTCTTTTACCCTGCTGTCAGTTCTATCTCTGCGAGGATTTAGGACATGCAATTTCATACATGTAACTTGCCATTTACCTGCTCTAGTACTAGAGACAGTACGTACAGTTGACAAAACCTGGTTTCTTCCAGCACAGGAGCACAAGACTAATACTAATAGTTCTTTCTTGGGAATTTAGTTTGACTTTAAACCCACTGCTTAAAATCTCATCCCATATTACAAAGATTCTGTCCTATGTTAACTTTTAGGAGGAACAAAATTAGACATTCATTAATTATACTAGTTAAAAATGAGACCAGGTCAATCAGATATGTTCACTTAGCATAATAAATACACAAAGTAGGAATAACCTACAAATCATCTTATAGTTTGGATATAAAATTTTTCAATTTTGAAATTAAAAAATTGTGTTGAGAAAATTTCTCATTTTGAGAGTTGCTAAAATAGTCCAAGCTATCACTGTGTGCTAAGAATAACAGAGCAAATATTATACATATGAATTCTTTGAACTCTATAATTAGCCCACAGAGTAAATGTGATTGAATTAGTAGATGTCCAAGCCTATTCAAGTGTCAAGAAAAGTCAAGGTTTCTCACTTAGTCCCAACGTAAGAAACACTGTATTTCATTATCTTTTCATCCGGTCAATGTGTTAGTATGGCTTGTGTCTAGATGTCAACCCAAATCCTCATGAAGTCATAGGTGGAGCTTTTGGAGGTGGCTGGATCTAGAGAGTGTGATTCTGGGATTAAGGAGGTGATGATGGTATGGATTCACAGTGCAGTGTCAGGATTAAGGCTGCCCCAGCCTGAGTGTGAGAGGACAGGGAGCCTGGATAGAATATAAAGGATCAAAAGAGGACTGTGCTGTTACTTGCTGCTTCCTCAGTACTTTGCTGCTTAGCTGCCCCCCTACCTTCCACCATGAACTGGTTCTCCTCTGCAGCGCCACTGCCGTGCCATCCTGCCTTCGACCAACAACCATAAACAGACAACCTACAAACTGTGAGCTGCAGCACATCTTTCCTCCTTTAACACTGGGTGTTGAGTATTATGTCTCAGCAATGAAAATAGTGAATAAAACGTAATTTGACAGCAGCAATGGGGTCATTACTTTGATTGTACCTGACCATATGGTTTAGGAGCCTTTGGATCTGGCTTGTAGGAAGAGTTTGGAAAGATTTTGAGATACTGACTGAAGAATCAGCCTTGGGATGTCTTACACTGTACTTGATGGTAGATTCAGGTCAGTGCTCAGAACACCAGCATACTGATAGAGCTGCTGCTGGGAAGAAACCAAGCATAGGAGGTTTCTACTGGGAAGAAGGACTTCAGTGGCTACTGGAGTGCAGATGATGTGTATTATGACTAGGCAGAACATTTGTCTGCAATTTGCTCTTCTCCAGAGAATTTGCCTGAGATTGAGACTAAAGGTGATGGACTAATTTATCTTGCAGAAGAAATTTCAAGGCAGTCTACTGTTGAGGTAATAGCATTGCTCCTTCTGTGGATTTTAGCCAGATTTATGCTGAAAATCAAGTGCAAGGAGCCTAGAAAAATGCAAAATGTTTTGAGTTTGGTCAGAATGGAAGCTCCAGTAAAGTTGTGGACTGTGAAGACAGAGCAGAGGACTTATTTCCTGAAAAGGAACAAGATCGTAGAGCAGATGATATGAAGTCATCCCAAGAACCAGCAGCACTCTGCCGCTGGCAGCCTCAAAAGTGTAAAGGAGAAAGACTTTGCTTTGAGAAGAGACCTCCGGTATATCATGTTCCTGGATAGAATATAAAGGCCAGAAAGAGGGCTGCTATTGCCACTGCCTGACTCCTCAGTACTTCACTGCTTTGCTGAGCTCTTGCCTTCTGCCTGCCATGAACTGTTTCTCCTCTGCGATGTCCCTCTGCCATTCCACCCTGCCTTGGACCCAGCCAGCTAACTGAAAACTGTACAAAATGTGAATTACAGTAACCCTTTCCTCTTTTAACTTCTGGTGTCAGATATTTTGTCTCAGATAAGAGAAATGTAACCAAGACATGTATAAATGGAGAACTTTATTTTTTTTTCTTTTTTAAAAAGATTATTCTTGAACATAGTTTTCTAATTCTTTCTTTCCATTTAATGTGGCTCAGACATCTACCACTGAATTTTGTCTGACCTGTACTATCATCTGCCTTCACCCCAACATTTGCTTGTACTTGCCTTCCTTTATGCAGTCTAGGTACTTTATCATCCTATCATGCCTGTATTTTACTTAGCATAACAGCTATGGGCCAATTTTCCAAGGAATGGAGTTGAATTCCACGTTCTTTGGGAATAAAACATGTACATATTAAATTCTAATTATAAATGAATTACTATATAAATGAATTTTAAGACAGGAAAACAATGAATTTAATATTCATAAAATTGTCATCATAAAAGTGATAATTTAGATGTTCTTGGAGATCAATCTGTCTCTTCTATAAATTATTGTATATTAAAAATGAGACTAAATGTATGTAATTGAAGACTTCATCATTTTGTTCTTCCCTCTACCTTGATATCTATTTTGTGTATTTTTTCATGTGTGCATTTACTGGAAACAAGTTTTTCAATGTAAAAGATTTCTAAAAATTAATATACAGTTGTTTTACTTTTTTTAGAAAAAGTTAAATTAGCTTCAGATTCAAAGCTGAAGTTGACAATGTGTTTTTATTGTTTATGATATATCTTGATACTAAACCTCCTGATTCAACTTTAAATGTTAAGAACAGTGAAAGGCCATTTATTCTATGGAAAAATAAAATTAGAAATGGCTATTTAGTCAAACCTCTGTTATGAGGCCATCCTCTAGTATTATGTCAGTATTATGTTTTCCATACTGTAGGAGGAAAAGTAACTAATACAAAATGCATTTGTTAATATAGTTCTTAATAATATAAAAACACACAGAATTAATGAATATTATTTTAGTTTAAATCAATGTAAGAATTTCTTACATTACTAAAATTCAAATTGATAATTTACAAAGGAGGCTTTACTGTAACAGAATGACCCATCAGCTGTGAGATGTTTCTTCCTACCAGCACCTTTTCAAGAAAAAGAAATAATTGAAGCTTTTGTAATGCCAGTCAGTATTACAGGACATTAAGAGGAGTGCCTGAGATTACAAAACATAATATTCACATAATTTTTGTTGTCATTGCTGCTCTTCCCCACTCAATCTCTTCAACATGTTATCCTATAATATTGATGAAAAGACCAAACAGAATTTTAAAAGTACAAAACAATGTGTTTTGATCTCTATAACATATAACAAATGCACATTAAAATTTAAATGAAAATAAAATCTTAAAGAGCTCTTTTGATGCTAAAGTTGTACAAAAATTCAATGCTTGTCTTTTTACCAGTAATTTGGACTATGAGTTAAAATAGTCGTGGAACAGAATTTTTTTTATTTAAAAAAATGAACGAATGAAAACATATTAACAAATACATATACATTTACAAAATAACACGAAAGCAATACTGAAATTTAGACAAGGTGATAAGAAATTAACAATGGTTGCTGTATTATTTATTGATTTCTTCAAAGTGGTTACTCAGGAAAACAAAGATAGACACCTAAGATTGATCAGATAATTAATCATTAACTGTTTCTTTCAATAAAGCTATAGAAAAGTTTTAAAGTGATTATGTATGGTAGTTGTAGTGGACTGACAACTGGTGGGCAACTTATAACCCACAGCTGAACTGAGTAAGTGTGGTGCTGGGTGTGGGAGGCCCACCTGGGGATTGTTGCCAGCAGCATGAGAGGCAGAACTGGAGAAGAAGGAGGCTGTTGGGAGCTGATAGAAGCTGTAAGGAGCTGTTGGTTGTTTTGGAGGAGCTCATCATGCTGGCTTTCCTGATGAACTCAGCTGTTTTCATCTTTTGAGGAGCTTGGGACCTTGTTGGCTCTGAGGATAGCTTCAATTCACTTTGAGGGAGCTCTATTCCTCACTTTGAGCATTGCTTCCTGGCTCCAGAGGGGAAGATAATGCACTGCCAGCCTCCGGGAGAAGTTTGCTGCATTGGCTTCTCTGATGGGAACTTGGCCATCTTGATCATGGGAGGAGCTCAGTACCTCACTGTTGCTGAGGATGGCTGTGGTACCTTTCGGGGAGTTCTGATTCTGAGCGTCACTTCCTGGATCCAGTACAGATCCCTCAGCCTGCTACCACAGATCCTTCATCTCACTGGCACAGACTTCCTAAATTCCACCACTGACCTCTGGGCCTTCCCAGCGCAGATCCATGAAACAGGCCTGCGTGAGATATGTCATGGACCCTGGGCCTCCAGTTGGATTTGTTTGAGGCATTGTTATGGGTGCTAGGTATTTAGCTGGACTCATGTAGGACATTATTGCAGGATTCAGACCCTCAGCTGGATTCTTGGTCTATAGTGTGTGGGCAGATTTTTTGCACTCTTTTGTATATTGTTCTTAGGGTGACTATTATAAATAATCATACAAAATATGTGTCCTCTATTCTACTGTTTCACCTCGCAAAATAACCCCCAAACTATAACAGCAGTCTTACAATATGGAGTGTTAACTTATTGTTATACTGTTCACATAATAGGTAGATATCTATTATAATATTTGCAAAATATTAGGGTGGTACATTTCCTTAGTGACAAAGTTTCTACAGCTGAAATATTTTAGAAATTTTTAAAAATTTGAAAAGCATTTGTGATAAACAATAATCACAGTCATTTTGGGAAACTCGTAAATATATTGAATTTTGACACCCTTTTCCTGATTCCTTCATTTCCAAGAAATGTGTTTTCCTTTCTCCTACTATCTCTCAGCTCTTTACTCTAAATTATTTATGTATTGAGTTTCTCATATAAAGGAAACTTAGTAATAATTCACCTCTGTTGAACTTAATTCACTTAACTTTATAGTATCAAGTTTATTCTATATAACGATTTTAATTTATTCTTATTTATGGCTCAGTAAAACTCTATTTGGTAAGTATACTACACTTTCTATGTGCATTAAATTTTTGTTGAACATCTAGGATTTTTCTGCACATGGAGAACCAATTTTCCTTGCACTATTTGTTCCCAACATATGTTTTAGCCTCTTTGTCAAAGATCAGTCAGCTAAAAGTGCATGAGACTGTTTTTGCATCTTCTATTCCTTTGGTCTTCATGTCTATTTTTGTGCCAGTTTTATGTTTTTTTTTTCTTTTCTTACAGCAGCTTCATTAGCATAACTTAAAATATGATGTTTTAAAGCCTCACTCTCTGCTCTTTGGCTAGCATTGCTGAGACTAGTTTGGGTGTCAAAGTATTTAAATTTTGCAATTCCATTTAAATTTTCATTTTAAATTTTAGGATTTTTCATTTAAATTTTAGCTTTTCTTCCTAATTCTATGAAACGTTTGCTTTCATAGATTTTAATAGGAATTGCATTTAATCTACAGATCCCTTTGATGTATAGCCATTTAGCTAATATTCATTCTACCTTTTCAGCAACAGGGGCTGTCTTCCCATTTTTTAGTATCTTCTTCGGTCCTTCAACATACTATAAGTTCACTTTGGTTAGGTCGATTCCTAGGTATATACTTTTTTGAAGTTCTTGTGAGTGCGTTCATTTTCTAAATTCTTTCTCAAAGTTTTGTGATTAGTATACAGAAGTAGTTATGGCTTTTGTCTATTGACTTTAGATTCTGCCAGTTTGCAGAATTTATTAGCTGTACATTTTCTGGTGGGATTGTATGTGGGGAGGGTTCTATGTAAAGAATCCTATCATCTGCATATATAATTTGACATCCTTTTCTATCCAAATTCTTTTTTGTTCTCTTGCCTGTTTGCTCTTGTTGATATTTTGAGTCTGATAGGAAGAGAAGTGCTGGGAGTGGGCATCCTTGTCTCATTTCTGATTCATAGAGGATGCTTTCTGTACTCTGCATTTCAAATGATATTGGCAGTAGTTTTGTCACAAATGCCCTTTATCAGGTTTAGGCAAGAACTTTTATACTTGTTTTCTTCATAGTTTTATCTCTAAACAGTGTTAGATTTTGTCAAAGGCTTTTCCTGCACCAATTGAGATGGTCATGTTATTTTTTAAAGGATGTAGATAATGTTAAGAGTATACGAAATATTTTAATGGTGGACTATCTGATCTAAAACAGTAAAATGTACTTTAATACTTCCTAGTTGAGGTATGATGCATTTGTTCCTCAAACAATGATAATCATTAATTTTCTCCACAAGATGAGAACTGATCAATCATTAGAAGGTCATATGTCATTTGCACCTACCAAAATAAACACATTTAGGAGAACCTTTTAATCTGATGAAGTTTCAGGATATCCAGTGTTCCGCATATCAAAGAGAGGCTGGGGATCAATCCCGACCTTCTCATTCTCACAGACATCATGCCAGTGGCATGCACATAACATAATCCCTGAAAAATCAGTCTCTACAACAACTTTTGTTAAATTTTATCTCTACTGCACACCGTTCATACTCTCTTCCCTTCAAAAGAGCTTAGTAGTTTAGAATTGGGGGTTATCCCTCTCTACTTATTTTCATTAGAGTGGGAAAGTGTAGATATCCAGCTCTGTTGATGATGAGGAAATGTGCACTTGCTTATCGCAGTAAAAATCAACAATGGCTCAGTCATGTTTGTGTTGCATATGATTTAATCCCAAATTCCTTTCCTGTGTTTTGCTTCCTACTACACTAGGATGTATGTATTCTACTTTCAGTGATAGTACTAGGGCAAAAAGACACTTGATTTTACTTCTGTCTTCCCTTGTATTTTACCTGGTTTCTAACATTCAGAAATTTGCCATTGATAACACTCATTCACTTTGTTTCCATCATTACATTCTTTCTCTTTTAAATATATCACCTCATATTACTGCAAAAGTAACTAGGGATAGAAGGAAAGTGCTATCAGATTACATCCCCTCAAAACAGAAATCTTCTGAAATTAAAAAATTCTAATTGTGTTTTTTCTTTATAAAAGGAAGAATATTAGATATAAGAAATGGTCACTACTGGCTGCTATAAATTTTTCATTATTTAGACTAAAGCCATCTTTTTCCCGATTAAATACTGCCCGTTGCCCGTGAATGGCCTGATCATGTCATGAGAACTGAGGTGTCATATAGACTATTTTAGGAGCACACCACGTACTTATATCTCCTTTCCACTGAAAAAGCCATATTCATCAGTCAGACAGACACTCATTTCTATGTGAGAGTTAAAATTGTAGCAAGAGATAATTTATATTTGCACATACTACATATCTAAAAAATTTCATAATCTTGGATGACATATTAGTATCTGAGAATAAAAATATAATTAAAACATAGTTTTTGTTGTAAAAAGAAAACCATGTCAATAAGAGGAACTACATTTCTATGTTGCTTGATTCAAGAAAAAGTAAAATCAATATGTTTTAGTAGTAAAATTGATTTGGAGTTGTGTAGAAAGCGGAAGAACAAAGCATGAAAGATTGTTACATCTAAAACAACTGCAGTGTTTGGGTATTTTTTTTTTTTTTCTGTTGCTGAGATAGAAGACAATAGGTGTACTCCTTAGTAGGAAGTTAAAACGTTATTCCAAATTCTTAGCACACACTAACATCAACAGAGCTGAATTTACGCCTGTAATTTCAAACAAGTTGTTTCCAATGTAGTAGTACTTCAAACAACAGAAAAAAACAGATATTTTAAGGCTTAAAAGGAACTCTAAGTTATATAATAGGGAAATACAATTTCATATGATACTTCACAAAATGTATCACAAAAAAGACTTATACTACAAAATGCTTCATATTATTCTTTGTAACTCTTTATTTCATAAACAAAATGTGATGTGACAACAAAAGAATCCTACTTATCCTGTCTTTCATTTCAAGTTTCTCTTGTATTACTGCTTACATACAAGGCAAAATATATTCTATTTAGAGTCATTCTTGACATTTCCAGAATTATTGCACAGATTCTTCACAAAGTCTTTTATCAGAGTAGAGCTATTTCCATTTACAAATCTTTTAAAAGTTTTTCAATAATATTTTGTACTTTAGAGCTCAGGAAATCTCTGTGGCAGACGTACCTATTAATGTGTGCCACTGTCAAATCTAATCACAAAGCTCAGTGGAAGACCCAATAATTTTGTGCCTTCCATTTACCTTAAATAAAAAAAGATGTTTTCTTTCAGAAACTTTCTGTACATATTATAATATTTTATTCTATTTCTTGGTATATTAATATTCAAGTAGAAAACATTCACAAATTTTATTAAAATTCTACAAGGTATTGGGAGTTTTTCTCCTATCTCACATGATATATGATTTCTCACATATAGAGATGATGTACTCTTTCCTGGGTATGTCTATTAACTTAAGATCCCCTCTGCATTTCATATGCCCTTTGCAGATATATTGATGAAGGTGTACACTTAATTTTTATCTAAGATAACTTCTTTCAGTGGAAGGGACATAATCTGGCTTTCACCTTGTGCCTTCTCTCATGAAATGGAGGTGGGTGAGACTCTGCTTAGCACACAGATGTAACAGGCACCTTGACACCATATTGCAAAGTGAAGTAACTCAGACACACAAATGTAGATATCACATGGTTTCTCTTATATGAGAAACAGCATATATAAAATGCAAAATAAGAGACAGGGAGAGAGACAGAGAGAGAGAGATTATAATCCAGCATGGACGATGTATCTAAAAGTAAACCTTTATTTAGCATAATTATCTTACATATCTTATATATTCTTTGGCCTATTAGTCTTGTTTTCCATGTGCATATATGATAATTAACTTCATAAGGCCTTATAAAGTAAATAAATATATCTAATCCTAAAAAAAAAATAGAACAGAGTGAAAGGAAGGGAACAAAACACAATGTGTACATATATATATTCCTGCCCAGTATTCAAATCTCGGATTCTGAGAAGCAGACTCCTTCATCCTGATTTTGGCCTCAGGTAAGACTGAACTCCAGTTTTCTAGCAACAATACCTAATATTCACTTTCTGCATTCCTCTCGGTCTTTCAGCTCCCTCGTGCCTGCCTTTTGAGGTTATCGCTCACAAAACAGCCATGTACAAGTCCTTTTCTCAGACTCTATTTTGAAAGAATCCCTTTGGCTTATATTCACGGCACTGAGAATAAGCTAATAGGAATCCACTGCAACTAGTAAGTGTCAAATTGCAGAGAAAGAAAACTCTATATGATGCTAATATTGAAGCTTTGTCTTCAGGGAAGTACACTGAGATGGACTCGCTGCACTTTTGATCACACCTCTTCAAGACATTAAAAAAAGAAGACTTCCAGAAGTGCTTCAGAAAGTAGCAAGAGGAATGGGATAAGATGCTTTCAAATTGAGTGGGGGTGTGTTTTGAAGCAAATACATTAATGGCAGTGACTTTTACGGAAATATTTTTTTTCATTTAAAAATTCATCATGTAACCCTGAATTGTGTATTTTTCTGCTTAGAGAAAAGCACAACTTCATAAAAATTCACAGGGTCAGTGAAATATTTCAGAGAAAAAGATATCCTGACACTTGCATGTGTGGTTCTGAGGCTTAAACTCAAGGCCTTTGTAGGATAACTGGAACCTCTTTAATTTTTTTTTCAGAGTCTTGCTAATTCACTAAGATGCCCAGCAAGTGGGAAATTTGAGTCCCATACAGAGAAGTGAAGAAGAGCATGAGGATAAAGCACAATATGTTTGAAGAAACAACTGATGAGGATTTTTTCAAGTTAATGACACACAAGAAACCGCAAATCCAAGATGAGAGAACATCAAATCAGTGTGTGTATGAACTCTGGGCAGGCGTGCACTAGAATGCTGGTCAGTGATAAAAAGGATCAGTTTATCAACTGTTACGAGGGCAGGAAAGAATCATAAATTCAGTTTTCTGAGTTTATAAATCTAGACTACATACTACCAAATTCCTTCATACGAAACTTATAAAAGCAAAAGTGTAGAAATTAAAGAAATAAAATCCTTTGCCAGGATGTAGGGGAAGGAGAAGACAGAGTTACTATAATGTTGTACCGCAGGGTAATTTTAAGGATAATATTCCCTTTCATATGAAATAGCAGTTGTATATACACAACTCATTGTATTACTTCAAAACCTATAGAATTTTACACTACAAGCACAATTTTTACTGAGTGGAAATTAAATTATCATCCATCAGGATACACAGGAAGGAAAACACATACTCTGAACTCCAGTGACAAATGAATCTATCTGTATTACAGATGAACCGCATAGTTATGCAGAGGATAGAAGCTGACTGGAGTAAAACTGAAGAAAAAAAATCAGCTTTTGAACTGAATATTGTAAAGCTAAAGACAAAAAGAACTTTAAATACACATCTTACTGGGGTTGGGGATTTAGCTCAGCGGCAAAAGCGCCTGCCTGGCAAGTGCAAGGTCGTAAGTTCAGTTCCTGGTACCGGAGAAAAACCAAAAAAATACACATCTTACTTCGATTGTTAATTTAGTTTGCCTTACAAGTCTATATATTAGTAATTCTGACTCTATTAATTCTGACATCATTTCTATTTTGGTTCTGAAAACAATGTAGTTTGGGAAAATAAAACACTATTTGAAAAAGACGAAGTAAATCAATACATGGAAGGAATGTTAAAATAAATCCTATTGGAATGGGGTCAAAATGTCAGTGTGAGTATGTATAGACATAGGGATTAAAGGATATGAATCTCTATGAGTTTTCAGGAGTACACATACACACATGCACACACACAATTTCTAGGCTCTGTGAGCACTAGAAGCAGTGACTTGTCAGTTGCAGAAAGCACTTCTAGTGCTAATTTGCTGGCTCCCAAAATCTGTTCTCGAGTAAAATAATTCGCGTTCCTTAGGGAACTAATTGACTCCAATGGTACAGGACAGAAATGCAGCATGATCCTGTAGTGTCTTATGCTGCCACACAAACCAAAGCCATGTTAAGAAAAAAAAATCCATAATAGTAAATAAACAAGCCACAAATCTGAGGCCACATTTGTTAAAAATAAGTAGTGCATAAGTAGAAGGAAACAAACAAAGTAACAAGACTTCATTACAAACCAATTTTGTTTCATGAATGCGGGAAAGTACCATTAGGAAAACCTAGGAAGAATTGCTGCAGGCAAGGCCCACGTAAGAATGCTAAAAATAGAGGTTGAATGTTTAATTTTTACATACCTGTAAGATACTTCACCTAAAATTTAGCAAGTTCAAAGGAAAATAGTAAATTTACATCCTTGCAGATGCCAATTTAAGCAAGTGATGGACTTCAACATCACTAATATATAGAGACATAATGTGTCCCCAATCTAATGTGATGAAAGGCAGTACATAACCCCCAACACTGTCCTTCTAAAATGTATAATGTCAGATTAATGATGAGGAAATAACTGGACAATTTCAAATTGAGTGATAATTTATTAAATAAGCATCCGGTATATTTTGAAATGCCAAGGTCGAAGAATTAGAACTGTTAAGATTACAGGAAACTAAGATAATATAGAAATTAAATTCAGAAAAGGATTTTAGTTTAAAGCTAGCACAGAAAGGATTAAACTGAAAAAGTGCTGAAATAAGAATAAATATTATAGTGCATAGTAATATGCTAGGGGAAATATAATTGTTATAATTGTTCTATTACTATGCAAAATGCTAATACAAGAAAAGTTGTAAAAAGTACACAATGACTTCTTGTACAAGTTGTAGAACCCTTTATGAGACCGAGGTTACCTAATTTGAGCTATCAAGTATATATCTTTATATTTGTCAAAGAATATATAAATCTCATTGAAAATGGGAAACAGAAAGTTAAATGAAGTCAGATAGCTAGCACAGAAATACTAAGTAACACTAGCAATAATAGCAAAATCTAACTAAATATATTTTTGTAAAGATTTGATTGTCAGGTAAAGAAAAGGCAAAACTTTTGTGGGCACAGATAAAAATATTCCACTAATATTGCACCAGATATTAAAATAATGGTAAGTAGACATCAATCATTTATTAGAGGATGATACTATTTCTTGATCACTACATGCAAGCTGCAAGTTCATGTGTACTATTTTAAAAGGCTGAAAGTATAAGTTTCTCAGAACACACAAAAAAAATCCTTAATGTTGATCCACATTGCAAACAGATACTTCACTTTCATAAGAAATCAAAAATTAAGGTAATAAAATAACAAAGATATAGAGTCACATCTTCTGATCTTTCTTTTTTTTTTTTTTTTTTTTTTTTTTTTTTTTTTTCCGGTACCGGGAATCGAACTCACAACCTTGCGCTTGCCAGGCAGGCGCTTTGCCACTGAGCTAAATCCCCAGCCCCGAGTCACATCTTCTGATTGGAAAGGCAATATAGCTTCCTAAAAGAAAGACTAAGAGAATATTTTTCTTATACCTAGGAAGGTAGGTGTAGTAAGCCTATAACTTAAGAAGTAGAGATGAGTGTCAATCCATGGTGAATTTGAAGAAAACCTTCATAAAAAAAATGAGCCTAAATTAACATTTCAAATTCATCCCATTGTGAGTTATAACTATCAAATTGTTTCATTGTGCTCAGAAAATAGATTATTCCTACTTGCTTACAACTGCTGATGGATCTCTTTCAGCATTGAACAAACACTCGGAGTGCAGTTCAATGCGCTGTGTAATGTGAAAAGTTGGAAAGCATGACCTGTCATAATGCAACAGCCACTTACAAGAAAAAATGTTGGAAGGATGTGTATTTAGTGGCTTTTCATATGAATTGATTTTTTAAAAAGACTTGAACAGAATTAAATGTCTTTTAGACCATGTTCACAGGTCAGTTGCTCTTGTTTATATAGAATAACGGATTCTTGTTAATGGAGGACAAACTACTGGATACATAAACTGTCCTGAAATAACATGTCTTTAAAACTTACCCTGGCCTTGGGCTTGGGACATAGCTTAGTGACACAATGCCTGCCTGGCAAATGCAAGGTCTTGAGTTCGATTCCCAGTATCAAATATATATATATATATATAGTCCCATAAGGTTCAGTTGTTTTTGTTTTTAATTTTTCCTCAGTGTAGAGACATAACCAAGAAATGAATCAGATTAAAATTAAAAAATTGTGGTGGACCTAATAAATGTTTTTATGCACTGCAGAATGACAAAAACTGGGCTTATCTCCTGTAAAATTATCAAAATGCTCATCTGGGTGTATACAGACATTCGTTGTTTGTTGTTTAACTACTCAGTTCTGTTTTTACTACAAGATGCTGAATTAATAAATTTTTGTCAGTGGATGGGTCAAATGACTGGGTCATTTTGCTTTCCTTATGCAACTCTTACATGCAGTACTGTAATGTATAACATGATATAAAAATACCTCATTGTATTATATAGTAAAATCATCAAAAATTATACTATTATATAAACAAGTTATACTGTATAAAAGCAAAAGACATTGAGGTTCTATAAACAAGAAGTGCAGCACCATACTAAAAACCAAGACAGGCGGTTAGTCTAAGCGGCAGGTTCCAGACCAGAACAGCAAACCTCAGAAGTGCAAACAGTTGCTAAACGAGTAGGTCATTAAAGGAGGAATATCTGTATCCTCAAAATGAAACAGGGAAATTTGAATTAGGGAAAAGCATGAGTAGGATATGACTGTCATTGGGGTGGCCCTCCATTTTTTTTTTTTTTTGTGATATACCGGGGATCAAACTCACAACCTTACGTTTGCCAGGCAGGCGCTTATGCCACTGAGCTATATCCCCAGCCCCCTTTTTTTTTCTACTACTAAGGGATTAAACACTGGACTGCCCTACCACTACAATATATGTAGATCTTTTCTTATTTTTCACTTTGAGATAAGGTCTCACTAAGGACATGAGTTGAAATTGTGATCTTCCTGCCTCTGCCTCCCACAGTGTTGCGATTTCAGGTGTGCACAGCACACCCTGCTTTGCCTTGACGTTTTTCACTGATTTTGTAAGAACACAGCTTGCTGCAATGTTTATATCAACAACGTATGGGTCGGGGATCAATTGGCACAGCTATATTTTCAGTCATTAATCTCAAACTTCATTCATTAAAATACTCTGAACATTTCAAAGAACAGTGACACTTTGAACACACTCATTAATTATGTTACATTAATAAATAATCTACTTTTTTGCCCATATTTATTTTATATTTTCCTTGCTTGTCATATTGAAGTATTTTTTTGTAACTGTCTGAAAATCCTGGCTGATACTGCAAATGATCAGTTTCCTATTCCTCATACTGCTTTATCTTTCTTTTTTTTAATTGCTTCTGTTTGGATTATACCAGGGGGAATCAAGCTTTAGGAGGCTAATGTAAACAAAAAACATGTAAGATCTAGGAAACACCAAGAACTGATAGTGCTCAGTGTAGATTTGAAAAATTCATTTAGTATGTCACCCTAAAAGATGTTTGTTCTGTAAAAACAAAATATATCTAGGAAATCAAGTATTTATAAAAACATTTTGCAAATAGGACTAACAAGAAAAATAATTGAAAGATTTCTTAATATTTGAACTAGAAAATTGGGCATTATTAATAGGACTTTGATCTTGTGGCATTCACACTGAATTTTAATGAAAACAAGAGACTGCTTTTCAGAGAGTAAAGGAGTGTGGAAGGCGTATGCCTCTTGTCATTTTGTCTTTTGACAATCAATAATACAAAATAGCAGAGATTTAGATGGGACTTTGTTTCAAGAATGGCAAAGATCTCAGTTACTAATGGAAATGGTATCCTTTTGTCATCGAATGGGGTCAAAGAAAATCCAGCAGAGAAGAGACCTCCAGACATTCCAGATAGCACCTTAGCTCATCACTGCAGGAAAGTATTCAGGTCATGTATGTAAGGCATAGATAGATACTAGAAAAAGAAAGTGAGAAAAGATAGGGAAGGTACTTTGGGCCGAAGAGCTAAAAGCAGCTCAGTTTTGATAAAGGCATTAGACAGGCCCATTTACAAAAGAAGGGCATCATTTTTTAAGGGGTTGGGGATGTAATAGCGTCTGGTTAATCATTATTCCAGTTCTGGTGCAGCAAGATAGCTCTAGCAGAAGTCCTTGTCACATAATCTGGTCTCCATGAAATGATTGTTTCAACTTGGGGCTGTCTCGCTTTTGTGGAGGCTCTGTTGGAATCCAAGTTGACCTTAGGATTAGGAAAAAGTGGAGACTTCTGGATGCTAAGTGGAAGCTGAATATCTCTGTAAATTTTTTATCTTGGCTTCCTTAGTCTTGAATGTAGACAGAAAGGTGATAGATAGAGATATAATGGGATGAAGGCATCAGTAAACTTTCTTAATTATTTGGACTAGAAGGAGTTAAAACTTTGCTGGAAGGACCAGTTAGGAGAGGGCTGATTAGCAGAACATGGTCCCAGCAGGTGCCACAGCTAAAGTTAGCTGCCCACCTCCAGTAGAACACAAAGGAGAAAAAAATGGTGAAGGAGCTTCATAACAGAAAAGCCACTTGGTATATAAAATACATGGTCACACACACACATCCACACACGTGAGCACAACTCACACACATACGCGCGTACATATATACACATGTATGTATTTCTCTATGTTATTTCTTAATGTACATGTGTTCCCATTACTAAATTGCTAACTGGACCTTGTATGTAGGCCTCTTTTAACCAGCCCATACATTCTATAGATAAGGTTCTGACAGGAAAAAGAAAACTAAATGAAGCTTGCTTAGGAATCTGCACATAGGCAATAGTGCCCATGTTAAGGCTCCTACGGCCTAACATGGCCAACCAGGTTGTGACAAGTTCGAGGGGAAGGGTCTTTCCTGTCACATAATAAAAAAGTCTGAAGGTCTGAAGACAAAGACCCTCAGGTTTTCCAGCTCCAGGCCCCCTGCTCTCCCTCTCATAGGGTAGTTTTCTGTCCCCTGCTTCTCTTTTTTCTTTCAAATACAGTGTTCTTGTTTTCCAGTTTGAACTCCATATCTTTAATTCCTTATTGCTACAAAGTTTACAATTCCCAGCTGGCAGCAGTGTGGAGGTGCAGTGTGCAACCCCAGATGTGACAAAGGGAGCAGAGAAAGGTCGTATAAATTTAGTGTTCATGAACCTTGTATTGCTGGCTTTTAGAGAAAGTCTCCCTAAGCGATTAACACCCCTATATGCAGAGGTCAGCAGTGAACTAAGTACTGGCCACTTAGGTTTATATGCACAGGTTAAAAACAGCCTAACTTTTCAATTTCCATTTTGCAGTGCTGGTTACAATTTGACCTAAAGTTTTAAGGTAATACAAAAAACATACAAAATGAAGGTCAAGCTTTGTTCTGTATCTGTAGGCCCAGGTACAGTTAGTTTTTTCTTGGTTTTTGGTAGTAAAATCATCTTGTAAGATTCTGACTGCTTCAGAAGAAAACATAAATCATGCTATGAATGAACAACAAATTAAGAGCTCAGAAATCTGCTTGTCTTATGTTCTTATGATGGTCTCTGTGCCACTCTTTACCCACAAGAATGGAAGTAGGCCAGTCCCATTTCCAAAATTTTCACTGATTTTCTCTGTGCACTCTGTATATTACTTGCATGAGTTGGGTGAAAAAAGAAATGGACTTCAAGGCAATGTAGATTGTACAGTTGAGGCTGATGTACTCTCCTCTCCAATCACCTGGACCTGGCAAAGCCCCAGAGACAACCCTCTGACATTTGTCCTATGGCCAACTACTTAGAGGCCCCCCACACACAAAAAGGAAAACCCCGACCCTGGCCTGGAAATTTCCCAAACCTTAAACCAGGATGTATGCATGCCAGATTCTCAGGCATAAGCTATAGTAACTTTTCTTTACTTGGAGTTAATTGAAGTTTCATGCATAAGGACTGCATCTCACAGATCTAATTAGAATAGAGTGAATTATAAAAGGACTTGCACAATAGATACAGCTGACATAATTCACCACCCTGTCAACTGTGTTGTCCATCACACTCTGGAAGATCCAGTGGTAGGTGTCTTACAGCCTAGACCTGGTGCAACATTTTAAATCCTAAACCGAATGCCTTCAGCGCATGTTCCATTTTCCTATCATCAGCACAAGGTGACAATGAGTGCGCTGTCACCTAATTAAACTTTGCTGATATTTCCTTACTGTCATGTACCAAGTCCAATTTATTTGTAGTACACAGAACCCAACCAAGACTCCATTACCCATGGTAACAAATACAGCCAAGCACATTCTAAAGTAGGAAAGGATCTAGTGAAGCTAAATGTAAGGGATCTATCCAGGGAAATTTCTCAGTAGGGAGGTGAAACTGTTGGGAAAGTATCTTGCGTTTCCTGTCTTTCAGTTTCCACTTGAGTGCCTAAAATGCAACTTGGGCTTTGGATAATGTTCTTATCAAGAAAAAAAAATCCTACCCAACCTCTGTCTGGTATATCACTTTGTATGGGAATATCTTTACCTGTTTTAAACTCAGTATATGCTTCTTTCTTCTGCTTAAGCTTGTAAATCACTGGCCCTCAGGCATGCCCCCAGCTTCCAATATTTCAGAGAAAGGTCAGGGTCCTTCTGCTTCAGCATGACAAAGGTGCATGTAGAACAACTGTTCTGCCTCACTTGCCTGCCCGGGAGACCTGCTAACCCAAAGAGATCACATGGCTCAATTGAAGTTGATCTTGCTCTTTGCTCTTTCTAAGTGAAGTGCATTGTTTCATTCAGTGCTTGACTCTATTGTCTTTCTATTGGTGACTTCAATAGTAAGGCACAATGAGCAGAAGTATTTAAATTCCTGCCCTGGTATTGATTACTGGTGCCAGATTTTCTGCTCCACAGAGTGATAAGGTTGAGAGAGATGTTAGACTGCAATGCAAATCTGATCTCTGTATCTGGGAATAAAGAAAAGAGGTGTCAGACTGCAGTGCAGAGGTGATAGTTTGATCAAGACAATGAGAAAACCTGCAGAAATAATCTACAGTGAGTTGCCACTGTTCACAGGAATAAGGCTTCTTCCACTGTGTTTGTGAAGTGCTTGGTCACTGCTTGGAAAAACCCTGAGAAGTGTAGTCTCAGCAACACTGCAGAGACTCATTCAGACTGCAGCAGCTGGCGTTTCTCCCTTTGGGGTGCTGGAGTCTCCTTCCAGGTGTGATTTCCAGGTTCTTTCTGCCCTGAGCAAAACAATTGACTAAGAAACATGTAAATGGGAGCAAATTTTTACACTTATTAAACATAGAGAAAAAATCAGGTCCTGCAGAGCCAGTTTGAGCCAAATAAATGTAGGGGAAAGAGGAGCAAAATACATGCTATTGGAGCGAGTGGGCCCCCATGAAGAGACACTATAGCAAGAGTTGTCTGTTCCTTATTACCCATGCTGGCATCGGGTCTAGGCCATCCTGTCAACAACATGCTAGAATTCTCATGAGATTTCCATGTGCAGGGCTTGGGGAGCTGTTTTTCACATAGGACCCAGGATTTTGCAACCAACAGATCACACCTGCTTTGCCAGCCAGGCTTTGCCACACTCTAGCTCCATGTCTCACTGGGAGCATTTTCAGTTACTCTCCCCACAGCAGGATCCATCACATTAGCACCACAGACTAGTTTATTTGAGGCTAGCACACTGGGTCATGACCAAAAAACACAACAGAAAGACAGAGTGACAGGAATAGACCAAAAATAAAGGGACAAAGGACAAAGGACTAAACGACTAACCATATCAGGAAGAGGCACAGGAAGGGTTTATCAGGCAAAAATTTCAGTAAAATCTTGAGTAGAGTGAGGATGCTCAGGGAAAGGAGATACATTATGCGCCAGACAAGGGTCTTGGGGTTTCTTCAAGATAGGTGATCTGGGCAGGATGTGCTCCTACTGTCTGTCAGGTTACCCGTTTGGGTGACCATGTCAGAATTCAGCTCGTTTACATGCATTTGAAGGTGACTTATGCTGCCAACTAACACTGTTGCTTCTTTGACATTTAAGGAAGCTCAATTTGGAGGTGAAAAGTCTAGCAGCACTGGTCAGAAGTATATATGAAATAAATATGCAGAGACAGAGGGCTTTTGGGGCCACTGGCCCTAAACTTCCCAGAATGCATTGTTAGAGGTTGAAAGACAGCCTACAGGACTACAAGCCCAAGTAGTGTCAAAACACACTGCCACGAGGAATCGACACTCTGCCTCTTTCCTCCCCATGCTCTGATTTATCCCTTAGATTGGCCCCAAGATCAATCATGTAACAGACCACACTGACGTTCCCCTGGTCCCTATGTGAATTTCTGTACAGAAATCATTTTCTTGTCTTCTATCCTTGTTTCCCAGTTCTATTAGTAAAAGCCACAGAAACTTCAGTTTGGAGCTGTCTTTATGAGACTGTCTCATGTTGAGGGGTCTCGGTGAAGGGCAGCCTCTCTAGGCCTTCTTGAAGTTTGAATTGAACATTGACTCCAAGTCATAGTACATCCTTTGTGCCATGCCTGGGTCATGAACTGTGACAGACAAGGACAGATCCAATGCCCAATTTACACATTTACTATCTGTCTAAGACCTTTAGGAATTTTTGGGTGAATTTCCTGGAAGGAAAAAAGGCATGAGTAAATTCTGTGCCTTCCAATTTCCTTATTTCCTTATCTCCTTTCTGTTTACTGTTTTTAATTTCTTCCATCGAGGGCATCCACAAATTCTAAAGCAGCTGGGACAAATCTGGGAAGTTGAACAGATAACAGGGGAGATGTTGATAATCTTGACAGACTTCAATATTTTCTGGGCAGGATCACTGGGCGATTTTGAACATCAATGAATGCACAGAAAGCTTAGAAGTAGGAAATCAATAAGAATATGGGATATTTCGAACAACTACATGACACATATTTTCAAAATGTACATGAAGTGGACAATCCCTACAATAAAACCCACACTTACACATTTATTTTTCCAAGGAAAGATAGAAAATACACATACGCATATTCCTATCTATATGTATACATCATCAAAAAATGGAAAACCACCCAACTTCACAGCAGATGCCTTCATTGGGGAAATTTGCCATATTCTGAGTCAAAGAATAGCATTGATCAAGGCTACCCATAAAATAAGAAAGCACATTTTCCTTCTTTCTGTTTTTTTGAAAGCATATTTCTAGCCCAGTTCCTTTCTTTTTGGTCCTCTTTCCCTTCTCTGCTTCTTGGCTGCTGTGAAATCCACATCTTGGCTCCACCACACTCCTTTGCCATGATGTTCCCACGTTGGATCCCAGTGACCCTGTAGTGAAATCTCCTAAAACACTAGCCAAATTATACCTTTCCTCCTTTCAGTTGTGGGTCTAGGGTATTTTGGCCCAGCAATGGAAACTCCCTAAATCAATCAAACAAAATTAGGTATCCTGCATATGTGTATTGCAATTTAATCAGTTAAATCTAGTTATACTCTTTTCTATTAATTAAACTCCATACCTACATGACTTCAACAGTGATGTTTGCAAACTGTTTAAAGGAAAAAAATGTTAATAGTTGAGTAAAAATTCTCCAAAACACAGGTGAATATATATTATTTTCCAAATATGTTTTCAAAAATAGTTTTACTCAGCTATTTCTCTGATAGAGTAGGATACAGGAAGCAGAAAGACCTTATAAAGAAAACCTAGGTGCAGCTGCTAAGTATCTTCTCTCAGCACAGAACCATGCATCCCTTTATAAGTCTGCCAAGCTGAAACCGACCATACATTAATACTTAAGGTAACACATAAAGGTATTTGCATTTCACCTCAGGCATATAACATGTCTGTTTGCAAATCAAATAATAATATTTAACATATTAAGAAATTCAAAGAGAAAATTTGTTGCATCATAACAAAAGACAAAATTTGTTGCATCATGACAAAAGACAAAAAAAGATTTGTTAAATTTAGCCCCCATTGACTGAGCATGTTAGCCAATGGAAGTTTTAACCAATCCACTAATATAAGAAAATAAATTTAAAGCAAATAACTATTCAAGGAAAACTGAATTACATGTTATTGTAAAATTCAAGAATTTCATATAAAAACCTAAAAGATTCATAGAAAAGTATTTTGAAAATAATGTGAATTTATCAAGGTACAAGAATGGCAAATCATTTATATTTCTGCAATGAAAAATTCAGATAAATTAAAAATATATTATAGAAGCATAAGAAATAAACAGGTAAAAGTTTTAACAAGATATTCTTACTTCAACAAGTACAAAATAACTAAATATATAAAATTTTTCTGAGAAAAGTTAAACAGATAAACAGTTAAATCAAGTTCACAATCATGAAGAGGTTGTTTTATAGCAATGCTCATCAATAGGTAAACATACTCCCAATTATAATCACAGTGAAATTTTTTGTAGAGAAATACAATGTGATTTTAAACTGTACACAGAAAATCTGAGTATCTAGGAACACAAAATGAAATTAGAAGTCTTTTATTTTTTTTTTAATTTTTTTTAAATTTTGAATGTTTTTTTGGTTTTTCTCCAGTACCAGGAACCGAACTCACGACCTTGTGCTTGCCAGGCAGGCTCTTTGCCACTGAGCTCAATCCCCAGCCCTGAAATTAGAAGTCTTAAGCTACTTTGTCTTAAGATAGGTTCTACAGTTACGTTTATTAAGACAGTGGGGTATTATCATAAATATAGACATGAATTTAAAAAGGATAAGAAAAACTTTCTGAAACATATCCACAATGTATCTTTAATTGTTTCAATTAATTGAAGAAGTCACTTAAAAACTCAGTCTTTTTTTAAATATCAGTGCTGCTGTAATTGGACAATCATATATGTGTGTATGTATGTATATATATATACATATATATATACATACACACATATGAAATACATATAAGAAAAGGACTTCAATTTTTAATCTCCTTTAAAAAATTTAAATTCATTCTTATAATGAATATAAGAGCTAAAATAATGAAACTATCTTCTAAAAGTTAATCAAGAGGAAGAAGGAAAACCCTTATGATGCTGAATTAGGCACTATTAAATATAAAACAAAGAGAAATAGAAAATGAAGGTAAATTGAGTTGGTAGACATTTTAAAAATTTGGTATTCAAAAGATATTATGCAGAAAGCATTTTACTGTGGTCTCATAAAATATATGAATATGAAGTGTGTGCATGTGTATGTGTGTTGCACACATGTACATATGAAAGTGTGATAGGGTGAATAAATTTTGGAAATAACAGTTACAGCTTGAATATTTTAGGGCAAACAACAGGATTCAAAACAGACTAAATATTTGACCTAAATCTACAAAAAAGTGTAAATTTCCGTTGATATTAACCATCAAGGAAATAGAAATTAAACCCACAATAAGTGAACACAGCACATACTACAATTGGTAAAATTAAACAGAATGGCATGACCAAGTTACAGTAATAATTTGAATCAATTAGACCCATTATGATATAGCACTATGAAAGACAGTTTGGTTATGTTTTGCAAAGATAAAATTTTGCAAACGTATCATTTAAAGCACCAATCAACTCCTACGAATTCAATCAAAATAAACATGTGAATAAAAACTTGCAGTCCAGGTTATTAATAATATGAACAATGTTTTATTCTTTATATCCAAAGCCTAAAATATTTCATCAAGTGGTGGATGAATGCAGACTCATTTATCCATTCAATTGAGTACTACTAAGTAATAATAATAATAATAAAACAATAAACTACTGCTGTGGCCTATATCTGTGTCTTTCCAAAATGCCTTTTAGGAACCTAAAACCTCAATGTGTTGGTTTGTGGAGTAGGATCCTCTGACATATATTAATGTCTGGACGGTTTTCGTGCCTCTGAAATAAGAGACATAGAGAGCTTGGGTTGTCTCTCCATTCTTCATCTGGGAGGACGCTGGAGTAAAGTAAATACCTGCAAATCACAAGAACATGTTTACATTGATATCTTGATCTAAGACCTCTCAATCTTCATAACTGTGAGAAAGAAATTGTTTTTAAGACAACTAGTCTATAATAATTTGAGATAGTAGCCTACACTGACTTAGACAACTATTCATGTCTGCAACACCACGGACGAACCTCAGTAGCATGAGGATAAGTGAGACAAAATAGATGCAAAAGCATCTGTGCTGTTTGATTGATTGACTGCTTGATTGTCTTTTTGAGACAGGGTCTCGCTATGCAGTTCAGGCTGCCCTTGAGCTCCCTTTGTAGCCCAGTTGGCCTCAACTCACAATGATCCTCTTTCCTTAGCCTCCCAAGTGGTGAGATTACAGGCATGATTTAATTTTTATGAAGTCTGACAAAGTAAAAACTCTACAGAGTGAGGTGTGAGGGATCACATTTAGAAGGAGAGATGTGAAAGCTCATGTGAAGAAAAATATATGATTCCTAGCTGAAGAAATAGTTCTGAACATTAAATGCAAGAAATGAAACATGAAATTTCAGAAGTCAGGAAAACAGATGCAACTTAAATGAAGAAAACAGTGTCTTAACTAAAATTATGAAACAGAAGCTGCTGAAAATAACACATTTCTGTTTAAAGAAACTATATATGATTGGACAGAGCTGAATCAAGAAGGAACATGGCTAGCTTATCAAGGGGGAGAGAGAATGGAAAATATATAGAGTGTTTTGTAGAAACTTGAAAGAAGGGCTGTAGGAAAACTTAGAAAAATTTCAAGAAGTTGTGGGTATTTGAAACATGTACTGCCATGTTATGTTTGAAACGGTAAAATACTTTGAAATGTAGTTGTCAAATTAGAGCAATGAATCATAATTTTTATGATATAAAATTCATGGCAGAAAAATATTTCTCAAAAATAATCACTGTCTAACATATATGATAGGCTCTTATCATTGATGATACATTTTTGTAGCTTGGAAGTCCCTTGCAAGATGACCTTCTGGTATTATTTGATTCCACATTAGATGGATGGAACAATGATGATATGATTGGGTGAATAAATGCAAAAACCACATATCTTTTGGGGGAAAAGTAGAACATACCATTATGCTTAATGCGTACTTCAAGGAATGGTTAATATTTGTATTATTGCACACAAATTAATCTTTAATGATAAAAATGTGGATATTCTGTTAGAATGTATCATCCACACTTACAAGAAAAATTATATGTAACTGAATAAATCTTTATTGCCCACTCTAGTAATGTAAAATACATTTTATTTTTCTAGAAATTGTTTACTTTTCAAAAATACCATATAACCTTGCTACCAACTCTGTGAAATAAACATTAGGATTCCACTTTTACAGAGGAAGAATAAAGGTCAAATTTATTTCTTTATATTTGAAACAGGATCTTGCTATGCTGTTCAGGCTAGACTTGAATTCATAATACAGCCCAGTCTGGGCTCAGACCTGCAGTGATCCTCCTGCCTCATCCTTAGGAGTTCTGGGGTTAAAGTATCACAGTGTACAGCTGTAAAAAATAAATTTAATGGGGTTTTCATAGTACCTCAGAGAGAAATTGTAAAAATTCAGTCACAAGACAAGATATTTAGATTCAAATTATGTTTTCTATCCAATGGCTTGTGACAACACCTAGCATTATTAGAGGTTTTAAAAATTCATACAAATAAATATATATGATTCCTAGCTGAAGAAATAGTGCTGAATATTAACTCCAAGAAATGAAACTTGAAATTTCAGAAGTTAGGAAAACAGATATAGAATAGCTTAGCTAATGGTAAATGTTGGATTATACATACCAAGGGACACAAGCAATGAATACAAAGTTCTCAAATTTAAAGAATTTTCAGACTAGCCTATTGCATAAAACAATATAATGAAAGGAAAATTTTCATTATTAGAGGATTAGTTACTTATGTGATTGTGTCCATTTATAATGGAATTCGATGCACCTACTAAAAATCAGGAACACAGAACAGTGAGTTTAGTCTTGGAAGTTATCTTTTCAGAAAAGAAGGAAGCAAAAAAGTACCACGTGAAAATAATAGTGATTGTGCACCCAGGCATGAAAATGTGAAGGAAAAGATGTAAAGCATATTAAAACTTATGCAAAAGTTGGTAAGTCAGAGAAAGAGGCATGTCCATCTCAATGATATTAGACAAGCAGCTAATCAAAAATACCTTTAGAAGGAAGAAAATATGAGTGATAAACAAAGAGAAAAAATTGTTAAAGACACAGAATTTGTGGTTTCAGTTACTATGAACAATTTTATTAAAACAGTGAAATTAGTAACCTACACTATTTGCTTGTGTTAACATTAATAAAACCCTTGATGGTGTCAGCCATGAAAAGATAAGATGTAATGACACATAATACAATGTAAGAATCAGCTAAAGGGTAAACAGTGAAGATTTTTCTATGGGAGAATGCTCAGAACTGCAGTTGAGTGAAATGAATCTAGAAATAAATTGGAATGTCAAAACAATTCTAACAAATAACTTCAAATATGAACCAATGAAAATCTACCATCATAGGACTAACAGGAGATAGGATATGGTAATAAGAAATTACATGGCAAAAGATGTAAAAGAATTGTATATAAAAATCTTTGCTCTCTTGTGTTAGATTGATTCCTACATATTTCATTTTTTCCAATGCTATTGTAAAATGTATGGTTTCCTTAATTTCTCTCTCAGTAAGTTTGTTATTTGCAGAGTGCTATTTATTTTTGAGTATTGACTTTGTATTTAGCTATGATGCTGAATTTAGTTATTAAATCTAGAAGTCTTTTGGTGTAATTTTTTGGGTCTTCTATGTAGATTATCATGTCTTCTGAAAATAGCAATAGTTTAAAGTCTTCCTTTCTTATCTTTCTTCCTTTGATTTCTTTCTCTTGTCTAACTGCTCTGACTAATATTTTTAGAACTATATTGAATAGTATAGTTCAAGAGTTGAAAACTATAATACTCTGAAAAAAACAAAGAAGAGGATATCAGAAAGTGGAAAGACAGCCCTTGTTCTTGGATAGGAAAAAACAATATAATAAAAATTGTCATACTTCCAAAATTACTATACAGATTTAATTCAATCCCAATGAAAAAACCAACATATCTCAGATAATTGAAGAAAACAGTCCTAACACTTGTTTGAAACCAGAAGAGATTTAGAATACAAAAAGCAATTCTGGGCAACAAAGTCAAGGCAGGGACAACAACAATCCCTAACTTGGAATTATACTACAAAGCTACCATGATAAAAACAGCATGGTACCAGTAAAAAATAAACAGACCAGAGGATCAATGCATGAGATCCAACAATTCCAAATATAATCAGCCATCTTATTTTAGACAAAGGAGCCAGTTATCTTCACTGGAAGAAACATAGCCTTTTTAATAAATTCTTCTGGAAAAATTGGCTTTATGCTGAAGATTAAGCCTAAATCTACATCTTTCATCATGCATTAAATTAAAATTGAAATGGATTAAAGACCTAAATATTAAAATGGAAACCCTAAATCTATTGGAATATAGAGCACTGATCTTTTGAATGTAAAGGGGTAGGAAAAGACTTTCTAAATAAAAAAAGTTGAACATAGTGAATAATTCAGTCAATGAATAGGATCCCATCTTATTAAAAAGCTTTTACAAAGAAAAGGAGCCACAAATAGAATGAAGAGATAACCTATAGAATAGGAAAAATTTTTGTCCTCTCTCCTTCAAACAAAAGACTAACATGTATTCTGATTCTGGATGTTAGAATATATAATAAACTCAAAAAAATCAGACCTCCCAAATTTAAAGACCCAATTCAAAAAAAGGCATTGTAATGAATACACATTTCTCAGGTGAACAAATGGCAAATAAATCTATAAAAAATGCTTAACATCACTGGCCTTTCAGTAGATGCAAATTAAAACAGCACTGAGATTCCATCTCACCCAAGAGAGAATGGCTATCATTGAGAATTCAACCAATAACAAATACTGGCAGGACTGTAGGGAGAAATGAACATTTCCCCACTGTTGGTGGGAGTGTAGACTGGTGTAACCACTGTGGAAATCAGAGATTCATCAAAACCTAGGACAACAGGTTCCACTTGACTCAGCTATTCCTTATCTTTGCATCTTCCTGAAAGTATTAAAAGCATCATACCATGGTGCCACATACACATACATGTTTATAGCAGCACAAGTTGTAATAGTTAAATCTTGGAACCAGCCCAAATGCCCATCAACTGATGAATGGATAGAGAAAATATAATATTTTTATACAATGGAGTATTACTCTACCATATACAATGATAAATTTGAGATATTTCTAAGTAAATGGATTTACTTTGAGACCATACTCTTAAACAAAATAAATAGGACACACATGTTTAAATATCACACCATTTCTCTGTTGTGAAAAACTGAAAATGTAAATAAGGACCAAAATATATAATAGATATTAGAAAATGGGAAGAGAAATTTCAAATGGGAAAGTGAACAAGGGAGGGGGAGGGGGAAAGAAGAAAGGGAAAAAGAAGAATAGAAGGAATGAAATGGAAACTAAGTTTTTGTAAATAAGGATGGGAACAGCAGCTGAAGAGAGGGAGAGGAATGGGAGAAAAGAAGGAAAATATGTCATATACAGTACAAATTCCTCAAGTGAATGCCATGATTAGGTATATCTAAAATGCTCTAACAAAATGAAGAAAAAAATCTTCAATGTGAAAACAAAATGTTAAGACACATCTGGAAAGGAATATCAGAATATCCAGTTATACCCTACTTTATACAATATTGCATTTTCACACAAAACCTCACACTCTGTACATACAACTCTCAAACATCAAAATATTTTTCAATTTATTTTTTTATTTTTTTATTTTTTTCAGTACCGGGAATGAACTCAGGACCTTGCGCTTGCCAGACAGGCACTTGTGCCAATGAGCTATATCCCCAACCCTCCAACACCAAATTGAGTGTGCCAGAGACATAATTTTCTTTGTGTTATTTATCTATTTGTATGTTTTTACCATGTCTTTGGACAGACACATTAAAGTGAATCTCAGTGGACTAAGATTCACATTGACAGTAGCATTCTGCACAGATAAAGGGCAAATTCTTTCCAGTAACTGTTTTATCAAACTTCCATCTTCTGGGAGAGCCATAAAAGTCATGGTTGCCTTTTCAGCAGCATCTTTGGATCCAAATATTGTCTTTCTTGCTCTGGTCACCCTTAGCATATCCTCCTATCTATTTAGTCATTCTAATGTTTCATAGCTTACAGGGCTGTCTGGAACACTTTCATGCAATTGGATGAGCTCACTGAAAATGTCTTGATTGTCTGCTAAGATACACCTTATATTTAGTTCAGATGTAGATATTTGCTGCCCTGTGAGTTGTAAATTGTGACGTATAAAGCAATGTTAACACATTCTCCATATAGATATAGATATTTTGTTGCTGGGATTCCCAAATGTGACTCCTATAACAAATTCTTTCCCAATTATTTGTGGCATATTTAATTTATATCCCTAAAAGGTGAAAACACTTGTCTATTTCTATATTGTACTCTCTCCTTCAAGCAACCAGTACATGGAGGAGAAAAAATTGTCAGAGAGCTAGAAAAGAACAGGAAGGAAGCACATTAAAGATATTTTAGAGGAGAAAAAAAGAGAAAAGAAAGAATAAGCTATATATACACATATGTGCAGTTGTCATATGAAGTATTGTAAGTGTAACAGGCTAATAAACCTAACTATCTTTGTCTACAATAGATTCCATAACAAAACATCATAGATCTGGTGTTGTAAATAAAAAATGTTATTTTCTCACAATTCCTGAGGCTGGAAGCTGAAGATCAAGGTTCTGTGAGCTTTGATTTCCTGTGAGGCTCCTTTCTGGGTTGTACAAACTGGAGTTTTTTGCTGAGTTTTTCATGGTCTTTCCTATGTGTGTGCTAAGAGAGAGTTTTCTGGAGTCTGTTCTTCTTCTTAGAAGGACAGCATCTTGTCAGACCTACCCTTATCCACATGACTTCCTCTTACCTTAATTATCCCTAAGGGCTTAAGCTACAAATACAGTGTCACTGATGTTTGAATATTCAACATATAAAGTTTAGTAGAACATAATTTATCCCATAATAACAATTTTGTAAAATAATAGTACTATTTTTCTCTATATCCCACTTTTACAATAATCTACTAAATAGAACAGCTGCTACAATTATCATTTCTGTTTTACTTAGGGAACAATGCATTTATAGTAGGAAATAGTCCCAAAGATATCTAGGTTTTAGAACCCAATAACAATATCTGTACAGCTGTATGGAGAATTATTTTATCAATAAGATTTCTTAAATAATATTATAATTAAAAGCTGAGACATTTTATTTAAAAAATTATCCTTAAGGAAATTTTCACTTGCTTAATATCACTTGGTAATATCAGAACAAGAGGTTGAAGTCTCACCAAGTTCGTTCTAGCTACCATATATATTTGTATGTATCATGAATGTAATATACTCTAAACTTTGGAAGTTTTCCTAAAAATAGGTTAATTTATGCTATAAGATGCCAAAGCAAAATCTGTAGTAAACAGATTAATTCTCACCCTGATTTGGTATTCTTCCCACATTTTATCATTTCAAATATGTTCCTTTTAACATTTTAATTATACAAAAGGAAAACAGTTGAAATTTAATTTTTCTATATAGAAAAACAGTTTGAATTCTTCAAGAAGAAAACAAGCAACTATAAACTCTGAACTGAAGTTCATTATGTAGCTTAATTTTCACTCCCAGTGAAAGTGGTGAATTCTTTCTGCCTTCCATACCTAACAATTAGTGTCATTATCTGCTGTTTTATCATAATTCCATGCACACCAACCTGCAAATTATCGTCCAAATCATCTAAAACTGCAAAGTAGGTTACTGGAGTGTAGTGTAATTTATTGATTAAATTTTTCATTTTCTATATCCTATATGAATGTAGCCCTTTGCTCCACTGAGATGTCAAATACAGCAGGATATCATACTGAGCTGAAAGATCTAAGAATGGAGATGATTTGAATGAACAAAGCATTATAATTACTTTACATTTTCCTTTGCCAATACTCTACATGAGGTTTTAAGTTTCAAAAAATAAAGAAAAAGTGTCAATTTCAATATAATTTATAGTGAATGAATTATAAATATCACGCTGCCATCATGAAAAATTCTATATTTAAGACCTAAAAGCTGAGAAAACTAAAAATCATAGGAAATATTCTTTATGTTCACCTATGTGCATAAATATATAAATGTACATGTGTGTATTCAAAGACCAGATACTGAACAGGCTAACTAGATAAAGAATAATACTGGTAAAGAATAATACTGATAAAATTACTTGTGATAAGAAAAGATTTAACTGGTTAAATAGAACACAAAAGAAAAATTAGTGTGTGATACTCCTCAGTATGTAGAATTTAAGTAGAATAAAGATTTAATACAATGATACATGTGATCCTCTGCTTTGCTCCCAAAATAATAATGAAGATAAACCTGTATTTTTTACAATCTAATTTTTAATAAATATAAAAATCATGTGAACTCACAGGAAAATGCTGACAGTAAAATGAAGTCACTCAAGTTGGAAAAAAAAAAAACTACAACAAAACACTCATATCTTACAGCTGTAACATATTACCTACAACACTGAGCAAGAGATTCTAGTCATAATCAATCTGATTCACCTTCTCAATCAATAAGAAATGAGGTAATTTTTACTGAAACACACATATATGTGTGTATGATGTATTTATAATATGTATATGTATCACATTATCCCACACACTCACACAGCTTTCTGTGTTAAATACCTTTATTATGCAAAATCTACTGCTTTACCCTAAAATTTCCCTTGTCTTATTCTTTTTCCCTTTTTTCTTTGGCTAAATAATTAGTGTCAATCAATTTCTTTATGATTGCTCTATTTTTAAAACTAGAGGGTATCTGAAAATACTAAGAAAACTAATACTCAGAGACTTTAAATACAATGAAATGAAATACTGTAATATAATACAATGAAAACTGTAATACTCAGAGATAACCTAGCTCAATGTTAAATCCCCTGAATGGACTCACAATGTCTAACAACACAAGCTGTCTTTCAGCATTCAACCCCACCATTCTTAATGTCCTTTTCCTTACTACCCTCATAATTACAAAATGGCTGTAACAATGCCAGAAATCATGCCCTCCTCATAAAATATACAGAAGTTGGAAGAGGAACTTTCCAGTGTTTTCTGTAAGTGTTGAATGCCTTGTATGTAACATTATTATTATTGATTGACTCACTGAAGCTCTCTCCTCATCAAGGGATTAACTTTATGAGAGTAAACCCATCAATAACTTCATGACTGAATGTGCAGTGAGGAGGCTGGGTCACTAGGACATGACCTGGGAGGCTATATTCTTGTCCCTTTCTCTGCCTTTCACTCTGTATGTCCTGGATGGTATGAGATGAGCACTTTCTCCACCATACCCTCTGCCATGATGTTTCAGCCTTGGAACTGACCAAACATTTATGAACTAAGACCTTTAAAACCATGAGACAACACAAAGCTCTCCTTTAATCCACAGGTGACAGATAGTGTGTCTTAGCAACAGCAAAGTGACTCATACAGGAAAATGGGTACTGGAGAAGTTTGGCTGTTGCTGTGAATGTATTTGAGCATGTGATTCAATAGCCTTTGGCAAGTCTGTGGCAGGAAACTAGAAGAGTTTGGAGATGTCAGTTAGAGAAGTCATACAATCTTGTAAAGAGAGATTGGTGGGAGATACCTGTGGAAGCTAAGAAGAATAGAATACTGAGAGAAAGTAACTGGTAACAGCCAGGCTCATGAAGTTTCAGTAGAGAATTTATACTGCATTGAAAACTGAACTAGAGGCTTTGTGTGTTATATTCTGGCAACAAACTTGCCCAAATTTTGCACATGTCCTAAGACATTGTGTGAGGCTGAATTTAAAGGTAGAGGACAAACTGACCTGGGGGATGAAATTTCAAGAAAAGTCAAAATTTAGGTTGCAGCATGGATATTTCTGGCTGAATTTAGTGAGATGCATAGTGAGAAACAGGACCAAAATGTGAATTCAAAGATGTGAAAATGTTTAATTTTGACTAGATATGAAGTGTCTGCAAACTTGGCGATAAGAATGTGGTTGTTGAAAATCTTTGTATTTAAATGAAGTCAGGTACTGTGCTTTGTATCAGGACAGTTAAGATGCTTGGAGGGCATCCAAGCAAACAGCCAGACTCCATCCATCACTGACTAAAACCTGTATAAATTTAAACTCCTTTGAAAACCTCTGGTTTGTAAAGAGAATTTCAGAGTTCCCTGCTCCTTTAGTGCTGTATAGGAAAGTGTATCACCATGTTTAACCATATAGTCACTCAGAAGCAGCTGTAGCCATGGCCTCAGGGGGCCCACCTACTGCTTAAACTGGTAACAGAACAGAGTATCATCAACGTGGAGCTGGGATTTTTGGAAATGAAACATGCAAGAGTTATTGCACTATAGAGACCCAGATTTGAAAGGAATGCCTTGGAGGCTAAGTTAAGTGCTTCTGATTCTTGAAGTTATGCAAATAAAGCCAAAGTTTAACGGCGACCTCTACCAGTTGCTAATGCTGAGGATGTGGAGCATTTCTTAAAGAAAGCTGCAGGCAGTGCAGCCCCTACCCATAAGAAATAGGCCATGTGGGCTACAACTAGCAATGCTAAAAAGGAAGGACTTCCCACGTCTTCTGGAGTTATCATCTCATGTCATCGCACCCTGAGCGAGAGCTGGACACAGAGGAAGGATTTAGGGTTTGCCTTACAGGAGTCTGCACTCACTTTCTATTCTCCTACTCCTTCTTTTTGAAATGAGAATTTTATACCATGCTCTTGTGTGTTAGAAGTATGTAGCTTTCTTCTTCATTTCTCCAAAGGTTCACAGTTTAAAGGTTTTTTTTTTTTTTTTTTTTTTTGAATCACAGAGGAAACTGTACACATGGATATTTTTTTAGCAATGCTGGAACTATTAAGACTGGAGAAACTCCTAGATATGAACTAAATTCATTTTGTAAAATGATGTGAACATGAATCTTTGGGGTACAGGGGCATGAGGTGGTTATTTAAATATAAAATGCCCCCTAACTGCAGGCTTTCAGAGGCAGAGATTTTGGAAGATGACTGGATGAAAGATATAGTATACTAATGAGTGGACTAATCTGTTGATGATTTTAGCTGAATGCCTGGTTAGAAGATGTGGCCCAGCTGGAGTGGTCAGTGAGGAAGGACTAGGCAGGGTGTGTTTGTAACCCTGGCTCCTCCTTTTGTTTTCTGCTTCCTGGCTACAGCAAAGTGAACACTTTTCCTATGCCACATGTCTCCACCATTTCATTTCTACTTTGGAGCTGTTCATGGACGCAGCAAGAGTTCTCAAATCATGAGCCAAGTAAATCTCTCCTTTAAATTGTAAGTGCCAAGTAATATTGTCTTCTATGGTGATATTACAGACAGTTAAGTGATATAGAAAATAATACACAGTCAGAGAGGGATAAGGCCTTTGAGGAAGTCATATGCAAGCCTCCCTAGAGGTAAACAGCAGTTTGCGATTATACTGTGATTAGAACTATTTGACCCAGTGGGTCTAGAAAGGCATTGCGGGCATATAAGGCTGACCAGAACAGGTACACCCACACTGCTCTCCCTTGCCAGGAAGGCTTTTGCTCTCTCTATATTCAGAATCTATAGATAAGGTAAAGTTAATGATGCTCACCATATACCTTGCTATATAACTCATTTCTCTGTTGGATCAATCTCAGTGAATATACTCTTAATTCCATAGGTTGATTATAGTTTGACCCATATTTTACCAGCATTGTGATTTTACTGTATAAAATACTCTTCACAAAGATCTTCAGCAACCATCCAATTAGGACTTCTCCTGAAAGTCCAAGGGCTGTTCTTATTTCCCATAAAGCTCTCCAATTCCTCTCCTTTGGTTCTCAAGTTCATTCATAGATTTGTGAGGCCACAAACTTGGCACATCTGACATACAACAGTTTGTTGTCACAATAAGAATGCAGAATAATAAAATGTTTACAAAGTTATCTCATTCTAGGTTCTATAAACTGTAAATATGTGGTATTTAGGTTTCAAAATATGAATTAAAATTATTTATCTAATTGAAATATGACAAGGTCAAAATATACAATCAATAAATTTTAAACAATGTAATATTTTAATTAATGTAATTCCTTTTAAACTTTTCCTTTAATTAATGTAATTCCTTTTAAACTTTTCCACCTTGTTTCAAACATACATATTTGTCATTATTCTTGCCACTTTCAGAAGCACTTCTAGAAGACCTCTTTGAGAGCGTCTATGCAAGTTCTGATCAAAATCCCATGAATGTTGTTGTAAAGTGATATCTACTGGAAATGTAGGATCACACAAACATCATACTGTGTCTTCATCCACCTTGTTCTCCAAGACTGGCACCATGTGACTTACACTTTTTCCCAAAATCAAAATTATCTTGAAAGTAAAGGATTTAGATCAATTCAAGAAACTTAAGCTGCCACAGTAGCACTATTTAAGACACCTATGAAAGGCGACTTCCGTATCTGCTTTAGAAAGTGACATGAACAAAAAGTGTGTTGGAAGCAAGGGGTAGTATTTTGGTCAGCATTACTGGCAATGAATATTTTACTGTAACACATTTTTAAGATATAATCATTCATCATAGTTTTCAATCATGCCTCGTACACAAAAGTCCACAAAACCTATAAAAGCCACAAAATATCTGCCAACATACAGAGTTGTGATTTTAAATTATTAGTAGGGTGTCAAAAGGTGAGACAAGCTTTTCTCTGTTATTTTCAGATTTTGTAAGATGAGTAAAGGCTGTAATATTTCCCCAGTACAAACTGTGTAAAGTGAAATGAATGTGACACATAAGCTCAAATATAACATAATTTCACTTATATGAGAAAACCAAATTATAAATACAGAGCAAAATAAAAGATAGATATTAAGAAATAGAGAAAGATAGATCTTTCTCAAATGGAAAGGGGGTGAAGAGACTGAGCAGAGGAGGGTGGAGGTAAGGGGAGATGATGAAAAATGAAATGGAGATGTGTTACCGTGCGGGTATCAACTCCACCCAACAAGTGTAAGCATTATGCACTACAAACATGTGCGAATAAAATAAATAATATAAATACTATGCTCTTTACATGTTCTTGGAAGAATACTTAAGTGATCAAGCCTTAAAATCCTTGTCCCTTATTTAGAACTCTTGGAAATAATACTGTAAGTAATTGTCCAGTGTTTCTAACCCACAGAACAATTGTGTGTGTGTGTGTGTGTGTGTGTGTGTGTGTGTGTGTGTGATATCTACTAACTAAATGTTTCTTCAATTTTTGAAACAATAACATTCTCTTTTATTTAATAATAAAATCTCTTAAGTTATTGAATTTCAATATAAAATTGTCTTAGCAGCTGATGATTTATTACTGTTGGGTGCTTTCCAATCTCATGTTCCATGAGATTACTTGCAGGAGATACTGGAAAGTAATAATATCTGGACCCATGACGTGAAAATACATGTGTTATTTGTTTAAATCTATTGGAGTTTAAAGCCCATACAATACTGGTTAGTAGATTATATTATGTAGTAGGGACTATTCTATTTTACCATCATGAAAGAATCCAATTCATAAAGTATTCGTTCATGATATTGTCTGGAGATCGTGTACAGACACTTTAATATCTTCATATTTTCAGAGAAAAATGGCAAATTAAATTCATATTTTTACTTTCTTACATCAGTTTATGTTATCTCAAATAATAAACATGGTTCCATCCAAATACATTGTGAATCTCTTCATTTATTGTTGTTATTATTATCATTTTATGCTTTCTCTCTCTAAGTAATAATTTTTCCATATCCTGGCTCATTTCCTGTTCATATCTATCATTTCATTCTCATAAAGTGTGCTCCTTTACACTTTTCTTCTACATTTTGGAAAGCTTGTTAATGTCTGCCCTCTGATTATTATTTATTCACATAATTAATTCATCTAAAAAATTACAGTTTTCTTGGTCCCAGTGTTCCCCACGCCTCTGCTCTGTCTCAGCTTAGGGATAAGCCTCCTTCCATTCAGTCCTCTTTCATACACAGCTTATTGAATTCATACAAGAAAAAGAAACCTTTGTACTGATATAGCTGTGTCAGTCTTTTCCAATTTTATTCTGCATCTGAATGATTTAATTTTTGGAAATGAATGCTTCTTCTGGGTTTCCTAGATTAATTTACTCTTCATTATATGCATTACATTTTTCTAATTAGCCATCTTCTAACTTCATTACCAATTCTGAAAAATGAAGACATATATCCAACTGAGGTTACCACAATTCATTTTGGGTACTACGGTGTGTACTGCAAGGCAGAAAATGAAGGCCAGGATTATAACAAATGCCAAATATGTAAATGATTGAAGGTGTATGTGGGAAATGAAATCACACTATGCTGTTAGTCAGATGAAATACCTACCTTTTGTTACTCAGAGACTTAAATGAATACATGACTTGCTCAGTATTGTCTGGTTTATTGCTTAAATTATAGTATCATCTTAATATCAGATTTGAATACATCTTGAGCTAATGCTCATTATTGAACAGTTTTTATCTACTATTCCACTCATGTCTTATTTCTATCCCCATCAGGAATATTTTTATTGCACAATATGTAGAAAATATTGATTCATAACTTCCACAGCTACTTGGACAATTTTTTCCTCTGTAATCTTGCTTCAAGTATAATTACAGTACCTTTTCCTCAAAAATATACCCATACCACATTCATTGCAGTTTATTCCATTTATCAACTTTGATGCTGCATACTGTTTTGATGAATTCTACGTAACTGGTTATATTTTTGTATTTCAAACACCATTTTGATTATCAAATATCAGAGACAGCATTTTTGACAGTGGAAAAAAAACAGTCCTTTCCCTCACAAAATAGTGAAGAAGACCAGGTTTTCTGCATAGAAAATAGAACAGGTATTACTCTGAAACCAGATATTCAGATAGGCATACAGTACCTTCCTACCTATTTAATATGTTCCATCTTTCATAGAGTAAAGGTTAGTATGCCAAAAGCAAATGACTAGTTGGCTTTATCTTGTTCCTATTCCATCTGCTTTTAATTAGCGTCAACTCCTTTCAGATTTTGGTATTACTAATTGCTTATGAATTTTAGCTTCCAATGTTATTGAGATTGTTTGGCTTTTTATACATTTACATGTTTTAAATGTAATGTTTAAGATGTTTTTAAGTGACACTTCAGTAGTGAACAAATTACTTAGATTCCATTTGAAGCCTGAGCAGAATGCCTTTTCAGAGTTTAAAAGTTTATTACTCATTCAAGGACATTTTATAATTATTGATTAAAAATCCATGTCAGGGTAAAGTGACTTCTTTCCTTCATTTTTCTAAGTGACTATCAGATGATAGGCATGTTCTCATTCTAAAAGGAAAATGGCTGAGGACACACATTTTTTTACTTTATATGATTTGATATTTATTAACAGGAGTATATAAAAATAATCATACAAACAATAAATTTACCTGTGATAAATGCAAATCAAATGGGTGTCTGCATGGTAGGTAGAATTTTGTGAGTGGATATAAATTTGAAATCTCAGAATAGTGACAGTAAATTCACATCTACAGAATAAATAAAACATATTAAAATAGTAAAGATAAAAAATTAACACATACATGGATAGGGGAAATTGAAGTTGTATTGCATCATTGTTCAACCTGAAACACATGGAATGCAGAAGTGCACATTTTGAGATTACGAGCAGGTCAAACTGAGAGAAGTTGGGTGACATATTTTTAAAAATGTATTTCTTCCTTCCTTCCTTCCTTCCTTCCTTCCTTCCTTCCTTCCTTCCTTCCTTCCTTCCTTTCTTCCTTCGGTGCTATTGGGGATTGGACCCAAGCCCTGAGTGTCCCTGAGTTTCAAAGTTGCCCAGACTAGGATCCAATTTGCAGTCATTTGCCCCAGCCTTCTGGAGTGCTGTGATTACAGGCTGATACCACCACACCCAGCTCAAGTATATTTTAAGGAAATATGTTAGCAGGATTTAATGGGAGTTGCTGAAAAAGTTACCAGTTCTATTTAACAAATAGAATATTAACCTTGTACAGAACATTATTCAGATTTTCTTTAAAGAACTATAGAATTTGAAGAAAATACAAAATGTATACACCTTTCTCACCTAAACTCCTACCTCTTTCCAGGTGGGAGGAGAATACCAGAACACTCCATGCCTGATATTTTTCTGACAAATTGTGAAAGCTGGAGTTCAGATTTGTTTCCTTGGAACAATAGAACTGGGAAGTTAATGTGGCATGACCAAGGGTAGGGGTAAGGCTGCATGGATTCTGAGGATTTAATTAACTTACTGTATGGGACCAGGTTAGAAATTTCTTAAAAAGATCCCAACTCAGCAGATTTTCTTCCAGAAAGTGTAAACAAATAGAATTGGTCTGAAGATTGGATGCTAGGGACTCATCTATGGTACACTAACTACCAAGAGATAGGAAGTTTAGCTCCCAGATGGTAAGATTCAAAAAAACCTGCAAAAGTATCCTGAAGAAGAAAACCAGAACTTTAGCATTTGTAACTGAAAACACTCCAATTAAATCTCTGATATACCAATACATTTATGTTTTTGTCATATCCAAAACCTACACATATAATGTATGTGCTCTATACAATTCTTCCATCTAAAATCTGATGTTCATTTTTGCCTTCTTGAAAGAATTACACCCTTTACAAAGTCCAAATGATATTTGTTCTGATTATCCTAAGTCTTGGAAATAATAAATTGCTGTCCTTCAGATGTAACACATCATCCATGTTCATCATCTACTTTTTCATCATTAAGGTGGTGAAATGGAACATAAATAGACATTGCCAATCATATGAAATCACCCCTCTAATCCTGGAAATGTGAGGTGAATACACCATGTATACATCAGGGTGGATAACTGGACAATCACTAACAAGTTGCAAACCTTAATATTCCCTTTAATGTGGTGCTTTGGGTGCCTTGTCTCAACAGGACAAGACCTCTACATATCTAGACATCCGAATAATCAAAGAGAAAATAATCAAGCCTCTATAATACTTTCAATTCTCTGATATCATTCTGAGAGATCTTAAGCAGGATATGTTTTATTTCCTAGAAAGGTTTTACAGCAATCATGAATTTCTACTATTATTTAACAAATTTTTATTGTGCATCTATTATATGCCCTATGCTTGTTTATTCAGCATATTGTTCATGGGTTGCTGATCAGGGGAATTTGTCATTTTCTTAATTTAACTCTCAGTGACATTTATAGAAGAGCCTTGTATCCTGTTGAAATCTATGAGTTACTTTTTTCTATTAACGTGGGCTGAACATTTCCATAATTTTGTTTCTTGCCCTTTGCACTCATTGTATATTTACTTTTCACAACAAGCTAACTTGATAAAGGATATTATCATTTCATGTTGACATAGGCAGACACATGTTCAGAATGGAAATTGATTTTCTCAGCGTGGCTAAGAACTAAAGCAGGGGGCTGGGGATTTAGCTCAGTGGCACAGCGCCTGCCTAGCAAGAGGAAGGTCGTGAGTACGATTCCCGGTACCGGAAAAAAGCCAAAAAAACAGAAAAGTACAGCAGGAATTAGCTACAAGACAGGTTCGTGCTCTGGTCTTCCTTCTCAGCTGCACTTACAGTGCTGGCCACTTTTGGTCCTCTCTAGTTCTAAATCCAAAGTGGTATATTCCGTTTCCATGACTGTATCTTCCCTATCTGTTTTTATGTCTGACCTGTGTTTTAACAGTTCCCACCGGTGTATCTGCATTTGCTTTCTTTTTCGTTTTATTTTAGCATTGCTTGGACTACTTCTCTACTTTTCATTTCTCTTTTTGGTTTCGATGCCAATTTCCACACCCACATTCTCCTGATTTTTCTCTGAGATGAAACCAAGTGAGACACAATCTACATTTAGCTGCTATCAGCTCACTTGCAACATTAATCAGCATGGAAAGGAAAAGAACTCACCCTAAATAATATGTAATTTATTCAGAAAAACAGCTTTTTAAACCAAAACAGTAATAAAATAAGTATAATTTGATTCAATAATTTGTATAATAGAAATACTTACAATTATCATACTTTTTCATTAATATTTCTCTGTACATTGTACCACTTCATTTGTAACCTAACCTGTGGTACTTCATGTTATTTTCTTTGTTACTATCTTGTTTCCTTACAAATTCGATGGAACGTTTAAAATAACTGTGCAGCTAACAACGTGCTGGACAATTATGAAAGGTTCAGTATCACTAGACGGATTATCAGAATTGTGTGATTGTGAAATACTGCATTTTAATTTTTGGAACTCTTTTTTCACACTACAATGATGTCATCTTTAAAATTTAAGTGAATTTTCAGAAATCAAGTACTTTAAACGAGGTCCCTAGGCTTATACTCTAATTTCCCATAGAAGATACACTAATACTTTTGGTATATCCTGTTAATTTAAAATTATCGAATGTTATAAAATGAATGATATAATGTGCACATGCTTAGCAAAAGAAAACACTGGAAGCCATCAGCATAGAAACTAAAATGTTCGTTTCATAAAAGTATTTTGAACACCAGAACAATTTAACAACATGACACATATCTTTCAAGAAATTATAAGCCAAAGAGCAGCTGCTGTCATCAGAGGCATTAGAATGCCATGTAGTCTGCAGCAGAGGGCACTTGTCAACAGTCTGTTTGAACACAGCTGCAGCTGGGATTTTCCAGCTGACTTCCATCTGGACAGGACTATGGCGCTTCTGAAAGATCCTCAGCAGAGCCCAAATGGCTGACGGTGTAGGTCGCAAAGAAGGACAGATGGCAAGGTAAGTGAAAAACACTTCAGCGTTTCAATCATGAAAAAGAAAATCAGTGCCATGAATTCTTAAATATATCCAAGTATGTAACCTTATAATAGAGAGCATGTTTGGGGTTTCAGAGTAAAGGGAGATATATGTGAATTGTAAAAAATTGGGGATGTTCTTCTATTTAAATTATTAAATAAAATCATGGCGCTTTTACTAATATTAAAATCTGCCTGTAGGAGCCTGCAGAATCATTAAGAAAATCCTACTGGAAGCTTGTTTAGTCTTTGCTTGAAACTAAAATTTAGATTTCAAACAGTTACAGATTATTGACATAATATTTTCAGCAATCTTTTAAAATATACAATGCATAAAGTGAAATCTTTGATGTTTATGTTCTAGCACTCAACTTATATCTTTTTTTTTGGTTATTCTATATCTCTCAGAGTTTCAAAAATAAAGTTTCTGTTATATAATGAATGTATTAAATATACAGTGAAATTTTTGAGGTTATCTAAATGACTGCAAAACAATGAATGTTAAATAATAGGTATACAAATCTTGAATTTTCTCAATTGTAAATTATGAAAAATATATAGCATGTGGTGATTGTAGAGTAAAGCTTACTTTCCATAAAGATGATAGGTGAAATTTCTGAAGTTTTAATCCACTATTAATATAATCAAACTTTTAGGATTTTTAAATTTATAGACCTGAATTTGAATCTGTATTTATATAGAGAGAATGATCTATATGTTTATCTACATCTATCTATAATCTATATCTCTCTCTATATATATCATTCTAAATGATATGTGCCTGAAAAATTTCAAAATCACTAAAATAAGCATTTGTCATTCATATAAATTTTTTTCATATTTTACAGTGTAAAATATTTCATTTTATATAGTTTTATAGCAATCACTCAATTATTTATACACATTACAATGTTACTTAAGTGAATTTTTAAAGTTATGTGTTTTGAAACAATGTTTGTATTATGTGAATTCACGTTAAGGTACAACACTTACAAATTATTACTATTTTCTAGAAATAACATCAGAACTTCCTATTATGTTAAAAAGTATAAAATGAATTATTAAATTGTCTGGACCCATATTATTTCATAGTTAATAAAATATTTTACTATAGTCCTATGTTATGTGTGAAATATTCATTTATAATTTACACTGCAAAATACTTCACTTGCCACTTATAAATGTCCAGTGCTGATATACCATGCTACAAGGGAATCACTTTTCATTACACTGATGCATTGATAACCAAATCTAAACCAATACCTTCAGAATGCATACTCTGATGAGCGCACACCATACTAGCTTTATTCTCCCCTAAGGAATTTCACACATACCTAAGTACTATCTCTACAGTGTACAATGCAAAATACATTCTCTCAGGAGTGAGCACTTTTTCTCACTGCTTGGAATCTTTGAACTACAAATTTGCTTCTATGTGTTGCAGTCTTTCCTGGTCTGGCTTTTGCTTTGCTCTTCAAATTCATGTAGTTCTCCTTCACTTCATGCATTTCACACACTAACAAGAGAACTACAATTGCTCAAGCATTGTAATTACTTTGCCCCACTGCTTTTATACTGGCCTCCCCCTACCTCATTCACTCCATTCCTCCTTCCAACTGGATTCTTTTATAATTATTGGAAACATTTTATCCTCTTCCAAATCTGAATTAAAAGCACTCAAATATCTTCCTAGAAATCAGCGTTCCCACTTATAACATTACAGACTCTTCAATAAACTTCAGTTTAGGATAGCAAACACCACATTCCTATTTTACATGAGCTCCAATTTCCTTTTTTTTTTATTTTAAAAATAAAAGGAGGAAAACATTAACAGACAACATTTTACAAAATAACAAAAGAACAGTACAGACAGTATGGAATTACAAACAAAGTGATAGGGAATTAACAATGTTTGTTGTATTGCATATTGATATCTTCAAAGTGGTTTCTCATGAAAACAGATATAGACATGCAATGCTGATCAACAAAAGACTCATTGACAGTTTCTTTCAGCAAAGAAATACAAGACAGTAGAACAGCCATGTTAACTATCCTACATATACATACATACAAACTTTCTCCTTCTTTCCCTTCTCTTTTCCCACATCCCAGTTACCCTTCACCTTTGAGTGTTTTCCTATCATTTCACAATGTCTATCATACCTCCGAGTTTAAATTAACTCTTTCAGGTTTTACACTAGTGAAACAATGCAGTGCTTGCACATGTATGTTTGATTTATTTCACTTATGAGTATGGTCTCTAGTTGTGACCATTTACCTGTAAAAGCCTTGAGTTTATCTTTCTTTACAGCTGAGTAATATTCCATTATATAAAAGTACCACAATTTTCTTATCCAATCCTTGGTGGATGGACATTTGGGTTGCTTCCACATTTTAGCACTTACAAATTGTGCTGCTATGAACATAGGTGTACATATATGGCTGTGATATGATGTTTTTAGATCTTCTGGGAAAATACCCAGAAGGGCAATAGCTGGTTTGAATGGGACCTCTAGACCTAGTTTTCTGAGGAATTTCCAAACTGATTTCCACAGTGGTTTCACCATTCTGCATTCCCACCAGCAGTGGAGAAGGGTTCCTATTTCTCCAGTTTTCTCAAGGAATGTTTGATAAGTAGAGTTACTTTACAAATATTTGTTAGAAGAATATAAAGTTTTCAATAAAATCATAGAGATTTTTAAAATAATAGACATTTACCTAAACCTGAATTTAGTTTAGTTTTTGTCTCAGTTATGAAAGTTTTCAGATTAACTGGAATTAAACTTATGCTTCAATTTATGTAAAGCAGAATAATTGGTCTCTTTGACAAGCACAGCATAGCACACTAATATCTCAGTCATTAACATACATAGGGTTTATCTAGAGTATTTGTTTACTTCTTTACTCAGCACATAGGAATCTGTTTGTTATAGTGTAAAGAGATAATTATTTTAATAATTATTTCATAGATATTGCTATTTCCTGAAACCACCATTGTGTAATACCATGATAGACATTCCTTGATATTATTAAAAGAATGTTATCTACAAAACTCCTTCTGAGCACCTACAGTAGAAGTGAAAGAGAACTGTTAAAAATAATGCAATGGGATTATTTTTAAATATGAGTAAATTTTCCCTTTGTATAAATATATACTGTATCAGCAATTTTTTAATAATATTCTACAATAATACCATAGATATATATTTAATATATAAAATGTCCTCAAAACATAGTGAAAGTTTAAACTAAACACATACTATTAAAGTAAAAAACACATTGCGATTAACACCTCTCAAAATACTCTCATTGCAATAAAATTCTCCTATTGTACATATATAGCTGTGATATGATGAAACTTTCTGAACCATTTGTGGGTGTCTTCTTTTGTGAGTGTCCTTAAAAATTGTGGTAAAATACTGCAAATTAATCTGTTGCATCCCATTCAACAGAAACAGGCTAAAACCATTGTGGTGTGGTGTGTTCTAATCCATCTTATTATCTGATCAAGCACTTCTAATTCTTCTCCAAAGTTAAAATTACCATGAAAGGTAAATATTATGAATTGACAGAGACCATCAAGTTAGCCATGGCAGCACAACTAGAGATGCTCACAAAATGAGACTTCCAAAACTGCTTTAGAATGTAGCCTTCCAAAATAAAAGATCTAATTAAACAAGGGGTCAGTGGAATGAATAAACACATTACAGGAGAAGAACAAATGTCCAATAAACATATAAAACATATGGTTCAACATCCATAATCCATCAAAGAAATGTAAATTGAACAAACACTGGGATTTCATCTTACCTCAGAAATAATGACTATAGACAATAAATCAAATAAAAACAATTTCTGGTGAGGCTGCAGGGAAAAAAAATACTTCTATATTTCTGGCGAGAAGGTAAACTACTGCAATCTCTATGGAAATCAGTATGGAGATTTCTCAGGAAAACAAAAACTGGAAATTCCATTTTACCCAGCTATTTCTTCTAGATAACTTTCCAAAAGAGTTAGACATCATATTACAATGATACATGCATACCTATATTTGTAGCAGGACAATTCATAATAGCTGAATCTTGGAAACAGACTATTTGTTGATCAACAAAAAAATGAATAAAGAAAATGTATTTTCACGTAATGAATTATTACTCAGCCATAAAGAAAGACAAACCTGAGTCATTTGCAGAAAAATAAATGCACCATAAGACCATAATGTTAAGCAGAATAGATCAGAGACAGGGGTTTAAATAGAGCACAATTTCTCTTATATGATAAACCCAGTATATAAAGAGCAAAGTAAAAGATAGATAATAGAAAGTAGAGAGCCAGATCTCTCTCAACCCAGAATGGAATCAAGAGATAGAGGAAGAGGGGAAGGAAAGAGGATGAAGAAAGGATTTAAATTGTGTTATGTATTTGTACCAAGTCCTCACAAGGAAGGGAAAAAAATATGTACTGCAAACACACGCTAATGAAGAAAATTAAAATAAGCATAAATGAATAGTATTAACCTTTAAAAAGTGTCAAGAATGATGGAGCAATTGTGTTTGAAGCAAGGGAGAGTACTTTGAGATGATTAATGGCAATGTTTCCTCCACAATCTTAAATAGTTTTTAAATTAAATATTCACTGGATATATCAATCACACCTCCTATAAACACTCTTAGGATTTAACCCAATATAGTTATGGTTTGACGGTGAGAAGCTGTCTTAATTACTTTCTAGTTGCTGGGAATACTCAATCTATAATTTACTTTATTTTCAACCTACCATTTAAAGGAAGAGAAGTTTACAGTTTCAGTCCACGATCAGCATGTTCCAAGCCAGAAACAAGATGTCAAAAGGGCATGGTAGAGAAAAAGTTCACTTCATAATGGCTAGGAAGCCATGAAAGAGACAGGAAACCCAGTATGGATGTATCTGTCAGGCCACACCACAGTGCCTAATCCTCACCAAGCCCCCGCTCCTGACAGCATACTCAGCTACTGAACTTATTAGTAGATAATTCTGATTCATATCGCACCCCACAATCCAATAACTTTCCACAGACCCCACCTCTAAACACATGAACACAACCATAAATATACATGCACCAAATATAGGAGCATCAAACTACAGAAGACAAACATTAATAGACATGAAAAATCAAATAAGAAATAATACACTTTAATGGGGGAACGTAATACCATATTTTCACAAGGAGATAGGTCACATAGACAAAAGAATCAGCAAAAAAATAACAGAACTAAACCAATCCTGTGAACAAATGGACTTAGTAACATTTACAGAGTCTTCCACCAAGCCAGATCAGAGTACACATTCTTCTCAGCTGCACATGGGATGTCCTCTAAAATAGATCATATACTAGCCCATAGCACATACTAAAGTAAATGCAAAGGAATTGAAAATATCCAATGCATGCCATTTGACCATACTCCAATGAAATTGAAAATTAATGGCAAAAGAAACTGCAAAATCTCCATAAACACATGGAAATTAAATTACACCTTCCTAAACAACCAATGGGTCACAGATGAAAATAAAGAAAAAGTTAAATAACATGTAATCAAAATATGATATACAAATAAAATATTAAAATTAAACAAAAATAAATTCACAAAACACAATCAAATGAAAATGCAAGTACAACATACCAGAACCTGTGGAACACAATGAAAGCAGTTCTAAGAGGAAAATATATAGCAGTCAATTTTCACTTTAGGAAACAGAATGAGCACAAATAAACAATCTAATGCTACACCTCAAAATTCTAGGAAAAGAAGAGAAACTCAAGTGTAAAGCTCATATAAGGGAGGAAATTACAAGGATCAGAGAAGAAATTAATGCAATGGAGACTAAGAAAACAATACAAAGAAGTAATGAATTGAAGAGTTGTTTGTTTGAAAGAATAAATAAAACACCTAGCCAATCTTATCTAAAAAAGGAATGAAAGAATCAAATACATGTAATGAGTAATGAAAAGTGTGAAATCACCACAGATCCTGTGGAAATTCAGAAAAATATTAATAGCTACTCTGAAAATCTCTACTCTCTTGGATGGAAAACACAGAAGAAATCGACACATGCCTAGATATATATGAATTACCAAAGCTGAATCAAGAAGATATAAAAATTCTGTATAATCCAATATCACTTAATGAAAATAAAAACTTAAATAAAAAATGTACCAATAAAGAAAAGCCCAGCTCTTTATTACTGGCTGAAATCTTCAAGAAATTTAGAGAAGATCTAATGCCAATACTCTTCAAATTCTTTAATGAAATTGAAAGGGAAGCAATACTCACTAACTCATTCTTGGAGGCAAGTAGTACCTTGATACCAAAACAAGAGAAAGACCCAACCAAAACAAGAGAACTGTAGGTCAATTTCCCTAATGAACATAGATGCAAGAAACCTCAGTAAGATACTAACAACCAGAATGAAGCAAATCATCAAGAAGATTATACACTATGACCAAGTGGGATTCATCTCAGGAATACAAAGATGTTCAACACAAGCAAATCAATAAATGTAATACACCATATCAATAAAGCCAAAGATGAGAATCCCAGGATGATCTCAACAGATGCAGAAAGAGCTTTTGGTAAAGTCCAACATTCACTCATGATAAAAATTCTACAGAAAATCACAATAGATGGTCTTTATCTCAATCTGATGAGATTATTAAATAGGCAAAAAATGAAATTTTTCACTCTAAAATCAGGAACAAAACAAGGGTAATCACTATCATTATTCCTATTCAATATAATTCTTGAAGCATTAGCCAGAGCAATTAGACAGGATAGAGAGAAATAAAAGGAATATCAATAGAAAAGGAAGAAGTTAAATCATCATTATTTGCAGATGAACTAATATGCTACATAGAAGACCCCAAAAACTCTATCTAAGGACTTTTAGATTTAGCAAGCAAATTCAGTAGAATACCTCAGTACAAAATCAACATTCAAAAATAATTAGCATTCCTGTACACAAACAACAAATTTACTGAGAGAGAAATTGGGGAAGCAACAGCCTACACAATAGCATCTAAAAATGAAATACTTAGTAATCAAACAAAGTAAAAGATCTGTACATTGAAAATTACAGTACTCTGAAAATAGAGATCAAAGAGGGTATTGAAAAATGGAAAGATATCCCTTGCTCATGGATAGGAAGAACTAACATTGTGAAAATGGGGATACTCTAAGAACTATTATACAAATTTAATGCAATCCCAATCAAAATATCATTAGCAGACCTCACAGGTCTACAGAAAGAATTCCCAAAATTCATTTGGGCACAGAAGAGACTTAGAATAGCAAAGGCAATCCTGGGCAACAAATGCAAGGCAGGAGGCATAACAATCCCTGACTTGAAATTATACTACGAACCTACAATGTTAAAACCAAAATGGAACTGGCAAAAACACAGACCTGAGAAACCATGAGATACACTACAACATGCATACACAACTAGAAATATACTGTACCATCTTATATTTGACAAAGGGTTCAAACATGTTCACTGAAGTAAAAATAGTCTCTTTAATAAATGGTGTTGGAAAAACTGGCTTTCCACAAACCAAAGGCTAAAACTAGACTCATGTATATCATTGTGGTAGATGCACAACTGGTGGCCAATTTGTAACACCTAGCTGAACTGAATCAGCATGGTGCTTGATGTGGAGGGCCCACTTGAGGATTGTTGCCACCAATATAAAAAGGAGAAATGGATAAGAAGAGAGGGTACTGTTGGTTCTCCTGGAGGAGTTTGTCACATTGACTTTCCCGATAGGAACTCAGCTGTTCTTATTGTTACAGGAGCTTAGGACCTTTTTGTTGCTGAGAATAGCTATGGTTGACTCTGGGGAAATTCTGTGCCTTACTTGGAGCATTGCTTCTTGGATCCAGGCAGAAAGATGGTACACTGTTCAGTATCTAGGAGAAGATTATTGCACTGGGTTTCCTGATATGAATTCAGCTGTTTTCATCATTAGAGGAGCTCGTGACCTCTTTTTTGCTGAGGATGGCTGTGGTACTTTTTGGGGAGCATTGTTCCTTACTGTGAGCATCACTTCCTGGCTCCAGTGTACCTCCCTCGGCCTGCTGGCACAGATCCTTCATCCCACTGGCACAGACTTTCTAGTTCCACTACTAACTTTTGGGCCTTTCCAGTGCAGATCCTTGATATAGACTTGCATGAGACATTGTTACGGGCTCTAGGCCTCAAACTGGACTCACAGAGAATGTTACCATGGGCTCTAGACCTTCAACTGGATTCATGCAGGACATTGCTATAGGATCCAGACCTTCAGTTGAATTCTTTGGGTCTCTAGGGTGTGGATAGATTTCCTGCACTCTTTTGTATATTACTCTTTGGATGACTATTGTAAAAATAATCAGAAAAACTATGTGTCCTCTATTAAATTGTTTCCCTTGCAAACACTGACTACAATAATCACCATGCACTCAACTAAAGTTAGAGTGGATCAAAGATCTAAATATTAAAAAAGAAACACTAAATCTACTGGAAGAGACAGTGGGTAAAAATCTTAAAAACAGGGAAAGTCAGAGGATTCATGAACAAGACAGAAACTGCATGAAAAGTGCTTCAAAGAATCAACAACTGGGATCTCATCCTATTAAAGAGTTTTTGTACATCAAAAGAAATCACCAAGAAAGTAAAGAGAAAACCTATAGAGTGGGGTAAAAGTTTAGCCAACTGTCCTTCAGACAAAGGACATCTATTTAGAAAGTAGAAAGAATTAAAAAACACGAGGCCCTCCAAATTCAAACACCTAATCCAAAAATGAAGAAATAAAAATATCAAATAAATGTATGAAAAATATTCAACATCACTGGTCAATTGAGAAATGCAAATTAAAACACTGAGATTCCATCTCACCCCAGGAAGACTGGCTATCATCAAGAAATACACCAATACCAAATGCTAACAGGGCTGTGGGAAAAAGGAACCCTCCTCCACTGTTGGTGGGAGCGTAGACTGGTATTGTTGCGGAAATGGTACCAAACTGAATGGAAAATGCTCTGCACCAAGGAGTAGTAGACAATGAACTTTATAATGCCAGTTGGCTAATGCGGGTTCGCTCCCAAAGCATCAGCCCAGAGCCAACTTTGGGCTTCATTTATACAGGTTTGCAAGCAGGAAGTACAAAGTCCTAAAAGTGTAGTTAATTTTATTATAGAAGTGTCAGATTTTCTTTGTTGTTGAGCTGAAAATCCTTGAAACAAGTTAACAAATGGTATATTTGGAAACTAGAAAGTACAGGCTGTGAAGCTGGGTCTGGTTAAACTGGACTGGGTCACTTTATCTTTGGTTTAGTAAGTCAAGGATGAGTGAGTCTAACAGAGAAGCTATGTGGTGGGCTGCATGAACTTATTTTATCCAAATATGGTGTCAGACTACTGGTTGATTTTTATTTTTTTAAATTTCCATTACAGTACAACTACTGTGGAAACCAGTGTGGAGATTCCTTGAGAAACTAGGATTAGAAGTCCCATTAGACCCAGCTATTCCCCTCCTAGAAGAATTAAAAACATCATACCACAACAATATATGTGTACCCATGTTTATAGCAGCACAATTTATCATAGGTAAATACTGGAAACAACTCAAATGCCTATCAACTGAGGAATGAATAAAGAAGACATAGTTTTAAACAATGGAGTACTATTCAACTGTAAAGAATAATAAACTCTAGGCTTTTATACATAAATGGGTGCAATATGAGACCATAATCATAAGTGAAATAAATCAGACTCACAAGTGTAAACATAATATTGTCTCCCTAGTGTAAGAAACTGAAAAAGTAAATAAGATCCAAAATGTACAATAGGTATTGTGAAATGGGATGAAACTGCTCAAAAGCGTAAGAACAACCAGGATGGGAGAAAGGACAAAAGAATGAAGGGAAAAAGAATGAAGAGAAAAATGCAAGATAGCTAAGATACCTACACTACTAATTTCTATTGAAAAGAAAGTTTTGCGCTTACATTGTTTGATCAATTTTTCAGGCCTTATCTTGTAATCTAAGCAACTACTTTGATGGTAACAATACCCAATGTATTAAACATTGTTAATCTCCTACTATCTTGTTGTGAGATTCTGTACCATTCCTTTCATTGTTTTCTCTCTTTAAAATTAAAAATACTGCAAAAGACATGAGCTTAAGAGAGGGAACAAATGTACCAATGAGTTACTAAAGTTGGCCTTTAATTTAATGAATCTCAGCAGAAACCACTTTGAAGTCGAAATATAATCACTAACCCTTAGGGAAGCAGCTAATTTTACCTTTTTCTTCGGAACGGTTTCGATAAATTAAATAGCTTAAGTAATTTCAAGTTTTCAATCTTGTGAGCAAAAAAAAATAAATAAACTCTATTTAAATTTAGGTTGTATAAACTACATGACTATCTCACTAAATTGTTGCTGGGAAGCAAATTGAAAAATAATTTATCTTGATGTTAATTTTTAATGGCAAGTTTCTGTATTTTACCCATTTTGTTGGTAAAATTGTTTCTTGGGGATCTACTTTTGATCAGGCTTTATTCCATCTGTTGTGGATGCAAAAATGCTTGGGATATAATTCATTTTTCTGTAGGCACTTAAAATACCTGCAGAGAAAAGCAATGAAGAAGTATTTACAACTGAATAGTCCACAGAGCCGAGTAACTTGAACAAGATGTACAACTGAGAAAGATATCTGCATATTTTGAACTCCACTATACAATGGACCAGATGTTTATGGTTTACCTGAAATAACCCCCTGGGTGTGATGTCATCAGTCACTTTGTAAGGTAATTAGGTCTTGAGGGTGGAGCTCTCATGAATAGGACCAGCATCCTTATCCAAGGAAACACTGAGAGTTCCTTTGCCTCCTCCTCACAATACAAGGGCAGAAAATGCTCCCTGGATGAGAGCCCCTGCCAGAACTTGACTATTGTGGCACTTTTCCCTGAACCTCCATCCTCCACAATTGTTAGAAATAATGTCTACTGTGGAGCACATCCATGTTGTTTTCCTGTGACAGTCCAAGCTGGCCAAGATGTGCTCTGCTTTAACCTCATTTCTCTTTCCTTCTCTTAGCTCCAGCTATATCAACTCCCTTGGTGTTTCTCAGGCAGAGCAGACACACTCCTACCTTTGCTTTGGCTGTTGCCTGCCATAGTTTTTCCTACAGAAAACTCAGAAAGTCTGCCACAATTTTATTCAACTATCACTTACTTAGTGAGATTGAATCTCTACATACTCTTTCATATTTCAAGATTAGATTAAAATACTGGATCCACTCTTTAATCTTTACCTCATTGTATTTCCTTCATAACAGTATTTCCTCTGCTTTACTCAGTAGAATATAAGCTAGCATGACTAGGCTATCTGTGCCTATTTATCTAACATTTTATGAAAAATTGCCAGAACACAGATGACTTAATGAATGATTCCATATAACTTCTGTTCTTCTATGAGTCCTTGAACATGAAGGCAGAGGGTATAGTTTTCCTTGCTTATAGCTTCAAGGACTGTCTTTCTGCATAGTTTTTATTGAAAAAAAGTCTTACCTATTTTGTCATCTACAAATCTGGGTTGAAATTTCACTGAAGAACAGTGAAAGCATCTTTTATAGTAATACTTGAGTATAATAATACAGTTTAATAGAGTATCTGACATTGTGGGCATATTTTGTAATTATTCCAGCTGTTTCTTAGGGACATAGTAATATTAAAAAGTATACTGCTAGCAGGAGACTTTTTACATGTCAAACAGGAGAATATGGCATTTATTATGTCAAAGTATTCCATTTAACAGGAAAATAAAGAGAATAAATTAAATATTTCCTGCTTCCACAAGAATATTGGAAATATGTTGCAATCACCACAAGGATATCCAATGCCACGTAGTTTTTATTAGCTTTTCAGAGCACTCAGGTCATATTTTCATGTAATAAGAGTCACATATCTCTTTATACTTCTAATGAATTCATAATGTACCACACCTACTTGCATTTTAGATGAATAAATACTCAGTTTGTCTATTCTCTATAATGTTTTGTATTGCAGAAAATATATATGTCCTTTTTCATTACTGAGTGAGGATGTGTATCATATTTACAATTAGAAAAACCTATCAATATATCAGACTTATCTGAGCATCAATTTTGAACTTAAAATATATGGCCATGGCCTTGGGTGGAACATGGATCTGTCTCCTCTGTTTTAGTAGTTATAGATGATATGTTTCCATTAAATACATGCTAGCAAAATTGTCACTGAGTTAAGCCAAACTAGAAGGGAAGTTTGCATAGAAAGAAACTTTTACAGTGACTTTTTCAAAACTGTTGTTCTTTGGTATTCCATAATCATTGTACTCTAAGGCAAACTTACACAGTGTCTGCAGAGGGCTGGTTTATCCTTAAAACCTCCAAAGGCAGTGCTACTCTGCCAACATGTTGGATTTAAGCTAGTGAGATGTTTCAGCCTTCTGGCCCTCAGAACTCTAACAATTGATTTGTATTATTTTAAACCGTGAATTTGGTGATAATTTATAGTAGGTACAATTTGAAATTGATGGACATAGTTAACCTTTAAAATATTCATGCTAGCTTTTTTTTGAAATTTGCTTTGCAATGGCGGGATTAAATTATTATTACAATTTGGGTCATTGCATTTAAATGGTCTTTTTGATATGTACTTTAAGCTGGACAGAATTCTGTTTTACTTCCTCTTCCCTTCATCAATTACCACTTTTGTTGTATGTATTGTATTTATCAGTATAAGGTCAGCCAAAGGAATTTAACAATTTCACTTATGTTCTTTGATTTATTTCTTATTTCATCTCAAATCTCTAGAACTTTGCTGAAATATGATGGTTCTTAGTGACCTTTCAAGGATCACACCAAAGTGATTTTTTCTTTATCGCCCTGTGGCCTGAGCCACTAGCTGGTAGTCGGTTAAGGAGTTGAGAAGATGCTCTAAATCTTACAGACTCTAGAGTGCTGTTAACGTCATTGGTGACACTGAACCTGTAGCGCACTCTGTATGATGTTATATATTCAGCACAGCACAGCTTCTCTGCAGGTTGGAGGATACACATATATTTCTGCAAAACAATATTGTAGAAAACCACATTAATCTTATGTTTTGTACATATCACTGGACTGTTAGAGTAAAAGGTAAGTTTATATTTCCCAAGCATCGACATGAAGTTGTGCTTAGCAGGAGATAAGATATCACTTGTATGTTTTAGATAATTCAAAATACCCCTACACTTATTGTCAAACATATATGTAAGGTTCCCCTTTCTATTATCAGTTTAATTTTAAAGAGTTGGAAAGTAACTGCCCTCTGGAGGTTTTGTCATATTTCTATCACCTTTAATATTTCTATTTTCACTTTTAAATTACTTTTGGCATAAAACTTCCTCTATATTTTGAGTCTATACATAAGTAACTGCAACCTAGTGTCATTTTAAACAAGCCGCAATCCACCTGAGAGTATGTTCTTGAACAAATAGCTGATTCTGTGTCAGCCACAGCAGCTGAGCTCTAGACAGTCGCGGACTATCAACTGATTCAACCATGTCCGTATGAAGCTCTTCACACCCTGCTTACAGAAGGCACAGGCTGACTTGTTGCAAATCAACATATTTGTGCATATTACTTCATTTTCTTTCCATAAATATTTTCTGCATACATTGTTGGGTGAAGCGCTATGTACCTGTACTGTTTCAGCGTGATTTCTAATTCATGAGGATTTATTTGCTTAAATAAGATCTATTAAATTCAAATTCTTCAGTACTTCTTTTAGTAATGGTGAAGGTTTTGATACACCAGCAGTCCAACATTTTGTGTAGTGCAAAGATACAATAATGATTCCAAGATTTCTAAATACATGCTAATTTAATAAAATTTAACTAAAAACTGAGTCCTACAATAAATTTATCTGAAAATTGTTTTTATATAATCATTACAATTATTAACCTTGTCTTCAGCCTTTACTGACCTATCATGAGTTCTATTATTGTCTTTCCTGTGAGTTGCTAATTATTAGAATTATCATTCTTGATCTTTCCTCCAAAGAGTTCTCAGAAAACAGCCAATTTTTCAGAACTCTATTCTTGAGGAAGAACAAAGACATTCTAATTCAATGTTATTGCAAAAATCATCACTCAGATAAATAACTCTTTTTCTTTTTAAAGACATTAAAGTTTGTTTACTTTTATTATTTTAAGTAAAATATGACAGGATTAATTCTGCTAGAAAAATCATATTAAATGATTTTGGATGTTTCTGTCCCCTATTATGTATTCAGTAAATTATCTTTTAAGAATATTAATTGCTAATGTACTTTCTAAATTTCCATAATTTATCTTTTTTCCTCCCATTCCAATATCACAAAAGGGAAACTAAGTAATTGAAATGAAGTGCAATTTAGATTGAAATAAAAGAGTAACTGTATAGTGGCATTGAAAATTAAATAGGGGCTGGGGATTTAGCTCAGCGGCAAAAGCGCCTGCCTGGCAAGCGCAAGGTCGTGAGTTCGGTTCCCGGTACCGGAGAAAAACCAAAAAAAGAAAATTAAATAAAATTTTGGCTGAAACTTGGAGAACTTCCTTCTAGGTAGGAGAAATTGAAAATTTGTGTTCTGCAGACAAAGAATAAAGTACAACTTCCCTTATAGTTTTTTGTATCCTCAGGATCTGGAGAATGATGGACATATATTTCCAATAGATATGTCAACTATTTAAATAAATAATATACTTGTAATGGACAAATGGATCTTTAAAGAGATACACAAAATTAATCCAAATCAGTGCAGAAATAAAAAAAGAAAAAAAAAACTATACTGACTGGAACATTTTTACTAAATAAGAGCAAATAAAAAGTAGCCACATAACCCAATATTAAGATTTCTTGTTTAACTACAAAAGACAAACTATATAATACCATTTGATAGCCATATAGTTTAATGTAATACTACAGAAAACTGAAATATAGACCCACATAAATGTACACAGAAAATCTGCGACAATGATACAAAAATAATTTAAAGGAGAAAAGATAAAATTTTCAACAAATGTGACAAAGCCATCAGACATCAATTAAACAAAAATAACCAGCAAAATGAAATAGATATCAAATAAAAATATAAAAATATATAAAAAACATGAAAGTGAGTTATGTTTCAAAACATATACAAAGACAAATTAAAAGTGGATCATGAATTCAAATTTCAAAGTGCATTATGAAAACTGTGAAAACTTTAGCAAAATTTTAGGATTTAACACAGGGTAAAGACTTCTTAGACTTCACACCAAAAAAAGTGCATTGTAAATGGAATCATTTATAAACTAGACTTTACAAAATTAAAAATGCTTTCTTTATGACAGATCCAAATAAGATAAAGTGATAAGCAACAAACTAGGTGGAAATATTTTTGTACTATACACCTTCCACAGGTCTACGACTTAAATTATACAAAGCAGTCTGGACATTCAGCAATCAAAAAATTAAGGATTCAGTTAGAAAAATAGGAAAATTCTGTGATGAAATAGTTCAAAGAAAATGCCAAGTAAACCTTTGAAAAGGCTTTCAACATCAGTAAATCTTAGGAAAAGGAAAAATAATTCCCCAGATTATGGTCCTATACACAGGCAAGAGTAGTTGTATTAAAAAATATTGAAAAGCCTGCATCCTGACAAGGAAATATAAAAATAGAGTCACTCCTGGATCACCAATGGCAATGTTCAATACTACAAATGTCCTGAGAGCATTTTGGTAATGTCTTAAAAGGTTTGCAACCACTATACAACCTAGCATTGTATTCTTTAGTTCACATTCTACAGAAATAAAATGCATTTTGCATAAAATCTGTTCTTACATGTATATAGCACCTTTGTTCTTAATAATTCCAAAATGGAAACAATCAACTCATTTTTCAGTGAGTGAGTGATTAAAGAGTGTGGAATATTTATATCACAAAGCAGTAGGAAGTATTCTCAAGTGAGAAGCACTGGCACAGATAACATTGCAGAAAATTGTAAAAATTTTTGTAAAACATTTTGAAATGGCAAGATTATTTCAGTAGAGAACAAACTAGTAAATTTGAAAGGTTGGAGACAGGTGTAGATGTGGGAAAATTGGGTTGGTTAGAAAAAAGCAAAATGAGGAATTTCTGTGGTGATGAAAATGTTCTGTATCTACATTGTATCAATGGCAATGTGTATCATTTTGCAAGATGTCACCATTTGAGGGAAACTGGTTGAAATCTACAAGATATCTTTCTGTATTATTTCTTAAAACTTCATATAAATCTAAAATTACCTTGAAGTAAAAGTCTCATTGAAAATATAAGATTAAACATCTATCCAATATGTTAGTAAAGATGCATAGAGATCTGAGAAGTAACCCAATGAATGCAGAGACTAAAAATATGAAATATGAAAGAATTTAATTGATATATATATATTAGAATGATAAAACCCAACATATTTCTATCAGAAAAACTTTATAGAAATGACAGCTGTTAGCCACATAAATTAGGTGAGGCCATTTCATTGAAAACAATAAGAAGATGTGTGTTTTCTTTTTTGAAATATGTTTAAAAACATCAGAGTTAAGACAATATACAGTTTCTTATTTGCATGTAATAGGAGATCCAGGAATTTGGGTTCATAATTGAAGCTTGTTTCTTCCACAGCCACTCACCTACTGAATATGTTACAGAAAATTTGAGACAAGCAAGACATTTATCAGACTTGCAGTCCTGGGGGAAATTTCTCACCGCAGGCCTGTCAAAGAAGATATTCTAGGAAACAGCACAGTCGGTGGGTAAATCTTAATAGTGATTTGTTTTGTTAATAAGAATATAGTAAAACTGCAGCGGTACCTTGGTTCAGAAACCTAATTCATTGCATAATTCTAGGGAAAATGTTCATGTTCATTACCTGAAATATTCTATGAAGTGAAGCAAAACTTTGACAAAGTTTCTGTTTGTGAACTGAACAATTTGCAAACAGAAGCATTTGTGAAATGAGGCATTACTGTAGACCAGCCTTTGCAGGTTAAACTTACTCAAAAGTAAGTAAAAGGAATCATTGTCTATCCATGATGTAGTTATTCCATGTCTATCTGTCTTGGTTACTTTTCTCTCATTGCTGAGACAAAATACCCAACGCCCAAAGTTAAGGAAGGAAAGGTTTATTTAGCTTACAGTTTGTGGAGGTTTTAGTCCATACTTGGCAGGTTACAAGGCAGAGTGGCACATGGCAGAGGACTATAGCTCATGGCGGCAGAACGCAGCCAAAACAAGAAACACAAAAGGGAGGGATGGGGGAGGAATGGCCACAAGCAGCCTCTTCCTCTCCCTTACATATGCAAACTATCCACGCCAGGGCGGGTGTAGCTCTCACTCCCATAATCAATCAAACTCTAAAAGCCTGCCCCATGGCTGCATGAGGCTTTGGGGGGACACCCAGACACAAACCATAACACTATCCATGATATGGGCCTTTAGTTAAAAAACCAAGTATAACAGTGAGCAAAATACTGACTATACCTCTGGTGAGAGATTGTGAGTGAGGCAACAGTGAACTAAACTGCCTCAAAAATAAATATCCTACCATCTTGTCGAGTGAAACTCTGCATTATCTCTACTGTTTTCTCAAAGAATTATTTTCTTATTCCCTACAATGGTTTGAGCAGTCTTCCATTCTTACATCTGGTAATCTGAGCAGTGTAGTTGAGGATAGTGACATGTAATGTAACAACCCCTGTTGATTCATATTATTTTGTCTTGAGACTCTGTATCACTTTGATTGTTCTTGCTTTGATTTGTTTATGTTTGTCATACTGGTTTGTTGCTACTCTTCTGTTTGTTTGTTTCTCATTTAGTACTCTTTTTAAAATAAAAAAAAAAGAGGAAAAAAATTGTAACACAAATTCACATTGAGTTTTGTATACAGGTACTTTCCAAATACAGAGCTAGAACAGAAATCCTAGGAAAAGCACAGAGTCTCAGTTATCGGAAACAAAATAAAGGTAACGTTCAGGATCCTGATGGTCCTAGAAGAACAAATTAAGGAGACCAGAGAGGTGAGGAAAACTCTCAGAATTTACATAGCAATAATGAGTCTTAGGCTAAAATTTATGACTTTTAAAGCTAGGATAAACTAAGGGGGAAAATTCAGATTAGCCTATAAAATTCAAGCTACCATCTTGCAGTTGTAAGCTAAAGAGCTACTGGAATTCACTTAGGTTTGTCAGATGTTTAAATCTATCTTCCAGACTAGAGACCTTTGTGAATACTCAAAATCTCAGAAAAGCTTTGACTTATAAATAAAGTTATTTGAAAAAAAAAAAAACAGTAAAAAGGAAGAGATAATGACTTTGCCAAAAAAGGATTTTAACAAGGTAATATAAACCCACTCAATAATTTCAGGAAAAACATGAATAACGTGAAAGCAGAAATTTAAATTTTGTTCTGTTTCAGTTTGCAAATTTAAAATAAAGATTGTTATGGGTTAGACCTAGAATATGTCCGAAAACTCATGTGCTCAGGGCTGGGGCTTTAGGGGAGTGATTAGATCATGGAGTTACTGTGCTCCTTCCAGATTGATCCAATGTGAGTCTATGGCTGAGTGTGGACTGGGGAAATGAGCTGGGAGGCTGCATCTCTCAAGCTGGCACCTCTCTTCTCCCTCTGCAAGCCACTATGACAGGAGAAGCTCTCCTGCCCCACATCCTGTCATTGTGCCCTTCCTTCCTTTGTACCAACTAAGGACTGAAAACACGAGCAAAGTAAACCTCTACTCCTTAAATATAGATGTTGGGTATTGTGTTTCACTGATGAAAACGTAACTGAGACAAAGCTTCCAGAGCAAAAAATATAATATCTGAAATAACATCTTGCTTGATTGTCGAGCTTCACATCCAACTCTGTCCAGGGTGAACAGATCCCTCAAGGTGCCAGCAGATGTATAAGAAAAGTAAGAAAAACATCAAACCAAGAGAGCCAAAATCCTGTGTTCAGGTGCTACCAGCCTCTAGGACTCACTGACTCCTGATTACCATCTTCAGTAACCTTTTATTCAGAATCCATCCAGCCATCACAGTGAAATCTCAACTAACTAAAATAACAGAAAGGAAAAAGCAGATTGAACAAACAAAAGCAGAAGCTGTGACATGGGGAAGAACATTAAGTTCTCCAATCAACATATATTTTGAGGTTCAGGGAAAAAACATTCCATAAATATATGAAAATATATACCATATATTCTTTAATTATCTACCTTGAATCTATATTCTTATTCATTATTTACTTTTACAATATTAACTAGTTTTCTTCATTATTACAGATTATAAATTTTTAGTGTCCTTACAGGTAGGTAAATTTAGGATCATCTTTTCTAAGTGCAAAGGATGTTTACTTTAATTAACTTGAAATTAACCAAATTCCTGCCTCTGCTAGAGTAACAACATTAATATTTTTACTTAATAGGATTAAATATATATATGGGAGCATATGGGTAGATTTAATACATTAGACTTTGGATGTAATTAATACAAGTACATTTGCCTTCCTGATATTTTCACTTTTAATTAAATTGAGAGTGTCTTCTCTGCTATGGTTAAAAAGGTCCAAAACATTTCAAAATAAGAATAATAATACATTTGAAAATGTACTGGTCAACATTTGTCTCAGGACTGTTACAGAGACTGTATAGAAGCAGGAATGGTGGTGTGTACCTATACTCTCAGTATTCAGGAGGCTAAGGTATGGAGATGACAAGTTTGAAGTCAGTTTGGACTACCTAGCATGTGCAAGGAGACCAACCCAGACTGTAAAGGGGAGATCCTGTCTCACAAATGTAAATCAAAACAGAAGGATCATGTAGAAAAGATCAGTTTTGAAGGAACTGTAAGCCCTTCATTCTCAGTTATTACTTTAGAGAAGATGAAGATATTCTCAGGCTTCTTGCCCTAGAAATTTACAATCTTCAACAGACAGGATTTAACAGATTCCATTTGACATTTTTACTCCTAATGTTCACATATATTTTGTGTATTACTATATATTAGCATGTACTATATACTTATAATGATGTTAATGAAATTCATGTTTTGATTTTTTAATATTTGTAATAATTTTAATATTTGTAACTGTTATGGATTGCATCTAGATGTTCCCCAAAGCCTCATGTGCTCATAGGTGGGGCTTTTAGGAGGTGGCCAGATCTACTTTGTGTGAATGTGGATTCTGGGATTAATGTGAATGTGTGATTCTGGGATTAAAGGTGTATGGATTAGTCTACTAATTGGTGTGGCATAGTTCTTGGTATACATAATGGAAGCCCACCCCTGGTGTGGGTGGTACCAATCAATAGGTTTACAGCTCATATGGAATGTAAAGGGAGAGAGGAAAGGCAGCCTTGCTTCTGCTGCTGCTTGCTGCTTTGCTGTCTTCAGCCCTATTTTGCCATGGACAGTTTCTTCTCTGTGATGCTTCTCTGCTATGCCACTCTGCCTTGAAGCCAGCCAACTATAGATGAAACCTCTATAGACTGTGAGCTAAATAAGCCTTTCTTCCTTTAACTTAGAGTGTCAGGTATTTTGTCTCAGCAACATGAAAAGTAATTTTGTCATTACTGCTTGTCATTACTGCCTTTCTTCTTGTGCTCTAATCAACGCCCACATCTAAATTTCTTTAACTTTACTCATTACATTTGTATTGATCTGAATTTAGTCTCTGTTTATGATTATTATCTGAACTGTTAAAAATAAAATTTTATTTAATTCAGCAAATTCTTCACTGTATATTATAGTAAAGTAGCAAATATAAAAGTAGTAGCCAAGTCCAAATGATGGAGGTGGACCAGAACATATAGTTGCTATAATGTTTAGCATGGCAAAACTCTTGTATCATTAAAATCAAATAGAAGTTTCACAAAATTTGTATTTTAGAATGTATTAGTAGAGAGAAAAGCAGATTTGTATTTCTACAGTAATGAAGTTATATTAATAATCAGTACTTTTCCCCAAAACTGATTACTTCTGGTAAGATTTTCATACTCGATCAAATTAAATATTCACATATACATCAAAAAATCGAAGAGTAAGTTTTCAATGTTATTTGTGAGTTCTTCATACATGAAAACAGAGCAGTGTCTTCCCATGCTTTGACATTGAAAGAATGAATGATAATCAGGAGCAGCCTCAGTGGAGCTAGGTGCCAAGAAGGATGTAGAAACTAAACCAAAGTAAACCAAATAAAACAGGAAAGTTAATGGACAATGACAAAAGAAAATCTTCATAATCATTAGCCACTAACACTAGTGATGATAACAGAACTTGAATGTGCCGTTTCATTTTTTTCAGGAAATTTCAGATGCATGGTTGAGCAACTCTTCAAGTAAAGATGTATAGAGAAGGAGTTACAACAATAAGATGAACATCTCTACTTCCTCCAAAAACTCAACCAAAATGAACAGATCTTAGCACAAATGAAACAAATCTGTAAAGCACTTAACAGAAATATGAGGAAACATATGGATATGTGTTAATCATTTAGTACAGAAATATCAAAAATAAATGGGTAGGGCATCAATATCCAAAGTTGGGAGTAAAGTCTGGCGTGATGGTGCATATGTATAATCCCAGCACACAGGAGGCTGAGGCAGGAGGATGGTGACTTCAAGGCCATAGTGAGGTAACATAGTGAGGTCAAGCTTAGACTGGGCTGCATAGAGAGATCCTGTCTCAAAAAACAAAAGTGAAAGCTAGAAAGGTTTGGGGATATAGTTTAATGTCATGGTCCTGGGTTTATTCCCAAGTACTGGGGAATGAGGATTTTTTTGTAAATTTTGTTTAACAGCTACTTTTCCATATCCTTTCTTACTTCTCATGCATCAGTAACTGATCCTATGTAAGCCTTGGAAATTACAAGACAGTTTTTCCAAGAGTGAATCAAAGGTTCTGCATACAGACAGAATTAAAGCAAAAGTGAGGTATTTTCCAGAGAGGTGAATTGAGAGAATTTCTGGATAGTAAATGTAGAACTCTTTGAGCCTTTTCATGGTTCATTTCCAGAGATCTGAAAGATACAGCTAAAATATTCTATCAGGATACCAGGAAAAAAAAAAAAACTTTGAAATCCAAACTCTAAATTTTAGAAAACAAAGAAAAAAGGAAAAATTTTTAAAATAATAATATTTTAAAATCTCCTTGACCTAAGTACTATGAGCATCTGAAAGGGCATCAGTAGGACCACACCATGGATAAAACACCACTTTGCATCAAGACATGTTGTAGTGACCCTTCTGAATGCTCATAAAATGGTGACAAGTGCTTTAAAGAGAGTAAATTACATCTACAGCTGTAGTGTACTCTTAATAGTAACACTCATTGAAGTGGTGTTGATTGTATAGAGTCTTTAGAATGCTGTGTTTCAAAATGTGCAGGTGTAAAGTTGCTTCTTAAGACAAAATACTAAGTATTACTTAAAGATGCTTAATATATACAGAGTTAAATTATGTTAACTGAATTTGGGGTAAAGTTTATTTTATCTATTAAGACTCTGAAATTAAAATACACATGAGGTCTTGTACAGCAATATAAAATTTTCTTTGTACATTTATCTTTAAATTGCAGATATGGTTTCGGTAGCTCTGTAGAGATGAAATTTTTTCCTGCTAAAACCACCTGAGGATGAAATTAAACATACTTTAACTGGGTTGTGCCCATGGGAGGTCTCAGAAGTGTCTGTTTGTATAAGAAATTTATGAATTGCTTTTCTTACCTCCCGCAGTGCTTCATGATGATGACCTGTATCGAAGAAATATCAAGTGCTTTATAACTTCCCCGATTGAATTTTTAAAGTAAGTGAGATTAATAAAAATATAACCAAATGTAGCCTCTTAAATGAATGCAAATGAGAAGAGATTCACAAATACTTTTTTCAGTTATACAAAGCCGTTTACTACTAATAAGAATGCATGCTTTTATTAGAAGGGTTTGTTGGTATGTGTATGTTCATATATTTGTTTAGAAGGAAAAGTAACAATCTTTTTTGTCACAGCTGTTGAAATTTGAAAATCTCATTTTTTCTTGGAAATTTCTTTTACTATTTATTCAGTTATTTGTTTGTGGACCAATATTACTCATTAATAAAGTTTTTGACTTTTATAAATTTCTTCATTTTATGTGTTTAACTTTTATCAGCACATGTTTGTAGTGCATACTGAGCACATTCTTCATGGAGAGTTGTTCCAGGGACAAAACATACACTGATCCTTTTCTAAAATCCTCTTCCCCCTCCTTCTGCTTCACTTTTTTTTAACCTACTCAGATAATATATTTTACTACTTAGCTGTTTAGAGAAAAATATTTATCCCACAAATTCAAGGGTAATAAATTTTAAAAAACTTTCAAAGGCAAGCATAAATTACTGAAAAAATAAACATACCACTAACATATTGAAGTTGTAGAACTATTTTTATGCCATGTCATCCAAATCACAAAAGTAGAATTTCTCTTATATTACTTGAAACTTAATTTCTGCCTATAAACACAATGAGCATTATATTTTATATTTAAAAATTCATTTCAAAATATACCACAATAGCATTGTTAAAAATTTGCCTCTGATTTATCATAAGTATATGAAATTGAATTAACCACATTAATTCTTATTTACAAATGAAAACTTTCATTTTTAAAAATATAGTAGAAATATACACAAAAGCAGAGAATTGGCATTGATTTAAGTATGTTTTTGTATTTTGTAATCCATATGTTTTAATCAGAAGGCAATCATAGTAATTAAAACAGAATGGAAGAAAGGAAATATACTGAATAATTGTCATAAATAATTAATATGTTTTTCTTTAGATAAGATACATAGTACATGATAAATAAGACCTACCAGTCTGTTGTACAGTGCTGTGGTTCTATTTAGTGAGTACTATATAATATAATTTTGCTAGAAGGGATTTTCTAAATGATTTTATAAGTATTCTTATCATGAAAATAAGCAAACAACAACAGCAATAGAGGTTCAATAATGGGGAGGTAGAAAATTTTGGAGAAGAATGATGTCGTTATCCTTTAAAAATTATGAATATTATGACATAGAAAGTTGAGTTTCTGTGATGCTTAACTTTCTGTGCATTCTGACATATTTTGGAACTCTAAGGAATGTTTTAGAGAACTGGCATATCATAAAATATGTGTAAAGGAAACATGTTATAAGGATTCCTGAATTATAAACAGTTACAGCTTCCAGGTAGGAAAACAAATATTTTGACAGTCTCTAGTGATGCAAAATTTTGAGGTTAAACATGAGCTTAGATGTTAGTGAAACTGATAAATATTTATGATGAACAAAAGTTAAAAAGCGTAAAAGAACCATACAGTTATATTAGAAAGAATAATGGCCAATTGCAGCAGTTTATAACATGGGAGGGAATAAGAATGATTTCCAATGAAGGGCCAGTTCACAAATCCTAGAATATTTCAGGTGAGGAGATAATATATAGAGAATAATTAAAAAACAAAATAAGGACAGTTTTAATATAATATGTTTTATAACCAAACGAGGAAATATTTTCATTTGATGAATCATCACAAACAATTAGAAAAGTGAAAAAGTAAAACAAAACAAAACAATCTCAAAACTGTAGCATTTGAGACAGGGAAGCAGCAGTCAAGGAAATTAAAAATGCAGAAACTTAGTCTACAGTATTATCCAAATTGCAATAAGAAGGTGCTTTGAACATGGACAAGGAATACGTGTAATTTTATAGACCATGTGATTTAGCTGTGTAAGACTGTTAGAATAACAAAAAACAGACTTCTTTGAATGTCTAGGTGTGTGTCATTTGCTTGTAAGGCCATACAATAAATAATATTAAAGTATTTTATAATATATTTAAAGTTATATGCTATCTTATAAGTATGGATAGAAAGATTACCTTTGACACTCTGTAGAGAGTTTTTCAATGCAGCTATTGACCTGATGTATCAAGTTTGGGTCAATAATACACTAAAGTGTTAAGTAATAACTCACTAAAAATTAACTGTAAAGATTAGTTATCAGAGCCAATAATATGTGTATTTACAGTAAAAAAGGCACTGAGAAGTAACATAATATGTGATCTGTTAAGACATACTGATGGTAAGATTTATTTGTTAAGACTTCTTAGAATTTTAAATGCTGTTTGGGTAATAAAATGGAAAGGTTTTTTTTTTCTACGTACAATACAAAAAATTAAGTAATAGATACATTCTTTGTAGCTATTGTCAGAAAATTCTTGTAAATGAAGAGCTAATACCTTATACATGTATCTCATCTGAATTGCGTATGATGTTGTAATATTGTGTGAGAATATTTTGCATGGATTTTAATACTATATTCATAGTGTATATAGGTCAATATTCATTGTATGAACATTGAAATCATGAATCATCATAATAGTTTTAAAATAAATACAATTTCTGAATAATATGAAAGTTATGCTTATATAATATTTAAACTTACATAAAATGTCTTCATAGGGGAAAAAGATAAATGCAGCTGTTTGAAAAATTCAGACTATCTTAAGGGTTAAGAAACTTAATCTCTGAAATTGTTAAAATTAAATCAAATGGAATCAGTAAGTAAGATACACTTCCATTTATGCTTCTTTAAGACTATTGTGAGGAAAAAGTGAGAAAAAATTAATTTTGTTTGCATTACTACTGAAACCTTAAGCCTGATGACTAGATAGAGGTTTCAAGAAAAATCATCATTTGCAACACTAGCAAAGAGACCATAGTAGATGAAATAGTGCAAAGACAGTGTTCACTTCTACTTCATTTCATAAATGATATCTGGTATAAGAATTCAGTCTCTTGCACATTACTTGGATCCAGGTTATTATGAGAGTGAGTATGATTAACCCTTGGTAGCAGTTTGCATGCATGTATCACATTTAAAATGACAAAGATTACCATAGGTTGCACTGTTGAGTGAAACTAGTTTTTATGTTTAAAGATAGTCTCAAAACAAAAAAATTATATAATTACAATAATCACTCATGTTGTTTCTTGAATTTGCACTAAATTATAAAATCAAATAAGACAGTGATACTATAACATGTAATGATACCGAATATCTTTTTTTTTTTTTTTTTTTTTTTTTT
>NW_004955404.1:19111923-19122132 GCF_000276665.1 Chinchilla lanigera | reverse complement strand
CTTCAAAGTGGTTTCTAAAAAAAATAGAGCTATACATGAGTGACCAATTGAATATTCATTGACTATTCTTAATGGTTGTTGTAGGAAACACATAGTAATAAACATACATCCATTTACAAAATAGCATAGGAGCAATACAAACATTACAGAGTTATGGACAGATTAGTAGGAAAATATCAATGGCTGCTGTAATATATGGTGCTATCTCCAAAGTGGTTTCTCAGGGAGACAGATATATGTAAGGAAAATCTAACAAGTAGTTACAGCCTAAGGTTTGTGAAAAATAGCAGATTACCTCCTCACCAGTGACTGCTTTCACTGAGGTGTGACAGCTGGAAGGAAGGCCAGGATTGAAAAGAAGGCCAGAGACTTAAACCTGTGTCTAGCAACAGGCTGTTTTCTTTTTCCTCTATAGTCATGATTACCCAGGGCTCCTCCCTGGAGATGACAGTCTGGCCAGAGGGAGAAAGCAGAGTATGCCCCAGGCCCTCTCATTCCTGTTAAACTAACTGGTAGGATGGGTCTGAGCTCTGGGGCCTTCACTTCAGAAGGCAGACTGATCTCCAGTAGTCACCTTTGCATTCAGGGCATGGCCTAGGGGACTTCTTAAGGCAGTTCCCCTTGAGGTAGCCTGGCTTTTAACGGTGGTAGCAGATGAATGTAGTTGTCAAGTTCTTCTTGGGTACCCTAGAATCAGACTTAGGGTCTGTTTCTCTTGATGGAATTTGAGGGGGAGAAAATTAGCTGTTTTTTCTCAGTCTCTTTGTTTTCTCTCCTTGGCCTCCTCCTCACCACGGCTATAGAATACTGAGGAAGCAGTCCTTGCTAACATCTCAAATGAGCCATCTGGGGCGAAAGCTATTTTTTGTACCTTTTCCTCTCCAGCCTCCCAGCACATTGGGATCCTGAAACCACTTAGTGTGCTCTCCAGAAGAGGCAGCAGGAATCTCGGTGCAGATCTCTCCAAACCTCCACGTGCTCCTCCCCTGCATCCTGTACTGTCAGGGGAAGAATGGCTTCTAGGGGGGTCTCCCCAGGACTTGCACAAGGTCCTCCTGGTTTCTAGCTTCCAAATGTCTCTAGTGACCCCCATCAACTACACCTCTGAGTCTTCAGGCATAGTCTGTATTCTCATGTTCTTCGAGTCCTTGTTCAGCAACTGTTCCTCTGCTGACTCTGGACATTACTGGTTCTCAAGGGCAGGGGCAAGAGCGACCCGTCATGTGGCATGTATTCCCAGGGGTTTCTCCTTGTCGGGATGATTCACGCATGGAGGGCCAATTGTGTCATTGCTTCTCTAGGCCATGATGGTTCTCAACTCCACAGGGGTGGCTTCCTGAATGCCAGCTGCCCACCTCCTGGGCACTTGTGTGGCTGGGGTTCCGCCCAAAGGCTGGAGCTCTCTGCCATGCGGCTTCCCAGGCACAGGCAGACAGCCTCCCCTCAAATTCCATTTCTGTAGGAAAAATGCATTCAGAAATATTGCATTTTGCTAAGACAACATTTTGTCAGCTTTCATATGAGCAAGACATTTAAGAATTAGAAGGCATAGTCACACATCATTCCATAGGAACTGTGTGTATTTTGGAAAAAACTGGGAATACTGCATTTCTTTACATAATGCATTAAGTTTTTCTCTTATCCTCCAAAGAATAAGTATTTTTCAGCTTTGGAGGTCATGTGACCTCTTGCAACTCTTTGATTCTTTTATCACAGCACAAGAGCAACTGATAACAATACCTTAATATACCTGTTACTGTGTTCTAATGAAACATTGTCTAAATGAAAAGTTATTGACAGAGAGTCCATCTTTGGGCTATCAATTTTCCACCCCCTCTCTAATTAGTTCTGTTCAATGGTTAAACATGCATTGAATATTTCCTAGTATTCCATGAATTACCACACTATGTTAGGGACGATTTGAATTAGAAGATGTGATGGAATAAGGCTTTAAACAGTAGGGAGAATAACCTAGGAAAGAAAGAGTAATGAAGTCTCAGGCTACAAGATGAACCAGAGAAAAGAAGATCATCATAAAAGTGTATTGCTGTATAATTCGGTCCAATTTTCAATCGGAAATAAGAAATGTCAAAAATGTATTTCTTGTATTCAAAGAGAAAAAGATGTGTCACTTCTGTCATAAGGAATCACTGAAACTTTAATGACATCATGACTTTTGTAGGAGTTGTTTTTTGGTGGCACTTTTTGCTAAAGCTGCACCCCGATGATAGCAGACTTTTGCAGTCTAATCTGCAGACTGACTGCTGCAGCCTCGGGCTATGATTTAGTGGTTACTTACAAACTATCAATGAATCAACGATTCATTTTCTTCTCAGGATTTAATCTGGAATTCATCCTTTATAGCAAAGGTCAAGGGGCTAAAACTCCTACTGCAGAGGGGGCAAAACAGCTTTTGCTGAGCCTGGGGAACAGAGAGGCAGCTGGCCAAAATAAAGATTACTCAGAGTAGATGAGCTCAGAGCAGAGCTAAAGCTTCAGGATCACCATGGCAAAGGTCACTTCTGGGGCAATAAATAACTGACAGTGGTGTGACTTTGGCGGAAGCAATGCTTTCTAACACAGTCTGGAAAAGGCATATTCTTATTGTAAAGTTGGAGCATCTGCAGAGAAGAGATGAAAGAACTTTCAGCAAACACTAAGTTCTCTGCAGGAGATGGAGGCATGACAAAGACCACTGACCTGTGGATGACTCTTTGGGGTACATAGAGAGGATTTGCAGAATGAAAGTATGAAAAAAGATAATCTGGAACAAATCAAAAGGGATTGGTTTCTTTATTTACAGGGGATTTAGTTTCCACAGGGTCCTGATCTACAGTGTTCCAAATGCCCTCCAGTTTGACTCAAATTGGCTGAGTTCTCCCTGACTCTATGGTCGACCTCCATTTTGCTTTGGTTTAGCTTCAGTTTTAATTAGAATTTTGAGGGAGTAGCAATGGATTAAACTTTCATAAGTAACATACTTCAGTGTACATGTGGGAGGAAAAAATGCAAAGATCTAGGACTAGTATGATTAAAAGTGTAATACAATTTCTAAATATTTTGTATTCCTCAGAAATCCCTTTCATTAAATCTAATGTGTGGAGAATAAGTGTAATCTTGTTTTACATTGGCTTCCTTATGGTGCTAAATGAACACTTGGAGTTGACCCAGAGATTAAAATATTTTCCTTCTTGCAAGAATAGACATCACAGAAATTACTGCAGCATGTTTCCTTTTCACATTGCCAATAAACATATTTTTGTTCATTTTGTTTTGGCAGCATGAAGAAAACACATAATCATTTCTCAGAAAATATTTCAAGTAAATAAGTTGGGTCTCCAAAGAATGTATGAAAAGTAAGGTAATACTTTTAACTTAGATATCAACAGTGCAAATATGTAATATATGTACATAGACACATTTATCACTTTCCTGCTGTTCTGCAAGTATGAAAGTTTTGTTTCAATTTCCCTAATTCCTCAGCATCTGTTGAATTTTTAACTACATGTTTGTCATAGGAAAATAAATGCAGACATGGAGAGAATATCTGAAGAATGTACAAAAATTAGTGATGAGACAAATACTCTGGTGTTTCCATGGTAACAGCAGGGTTAGCCAGTTGCTAACCCTGGTAGCACCATGGTAACTGAAGAAAAAAGAGTATGGGGTACATACAAAATATAAACTTGCAAAATTTAAAGTTTCACAATTAAAAAGTTTGTATGGGTAAAATTGGCACTGATAAAGAAAATCCACTTTCTTAATTCTTGGGATTGGAGCCCTCATTGGTCATCAAGTGCTTGATTAACTCTGAACTGGACATATCTACTGTTGCAATTTTTATGAAGACTACTGTCATTGTTAAAATATGATTGGCTGTTCTCTCTAAAAGTTCATAACAATCTGAGATAATGTATAAACTAATGCTGCATAAATTCATGATTGGTTGTTTCAATTTTTTGTTTTCTTTTCTGTTATTTTTGTGTATTTTTTGAGACAGGGTATCACTACACAGTTCAGTTGGCCTTGAGCTCACTTTGTAGCCCAGGCTGGCCTTGAACTCACAATGATCCTCCTGCCTCAGCCACCCAAGTGCTGGAGTTGTTTCAATTTTTGACAATAACAATCTAGTACTTTCTTTTTTTTATTTTAAAGAGAGTAGTACATGAGATACAAATAGAAAAATAGAACAGTAGCAGCATACCAATATCACAAACATAAACAAATGAAAGCAAGAACATTCAGAGTGATACAGGGTCTCAAGACAAATTAATACAAATCAACAGTTGCTACATTGCATATCGCTATCCTCAACTACATTGCTCAGATTATCAGATGTAAGTGAAAGATTGCTCAAACCATTAAAGAGAATAAGAAAATAATTCTTTAATAAAACATTAGAGAAAATACAGAGTTTCACTAGACAAGATGGTATGAGTTCACCATTGTAATTCCATTGCATATTGTTACCTTCAAACTAGTTGCTCAGACCACCAGACACAAGCATGCAAAGTCAATCAGAACATAAAAAATTGTGAGCATTAACTGTTCATTTCAATACACCATCAAACAACAACAATACAGTCCTCACACCTGTTCATATATATATATATGTATATATATTTATGTTTTACCTTCCTTCTTTCTTTTTTCTTCTTTCCCTCATCCCAGTTGTTCACTCCTTTGAGCAATTTCTTTCCCTTTCTTGTCACCTATTCTACTTTTTGAGTTTTACCTAGTCTTTCAGGTTCTGACACCAAGGAGACAATAGGATGTTTATACATCTGGGACAATTTATTTCACTTATGAGTATGGTCTCTAGTTGATTCCATTTACTTGCAAAAGCCTCCAGTTTATCTTTTTTAATAGCTGAGTAGTACTCCATTGTATAAAACTACCACATCTTTTTTATCCATTCCTCAATGGATGGGCATCTGGATTGTTTCCAAGATTTAGCTAAAACAATTTGTGCTGCTATAAACATGGATGCACATATATCGCTGTGGCATGATGTTTAATTCTTCTGGGAAAATACCCAGAAAAGGAATAGCTGGGTTAAATGGGACTTCCAATCTTAGCTTTTTGAGGAATCTCCAAATTGATTTCCACGGTGGTTTCACCATTGTACATTCTCACCAGCAGTGGAGTAGGGTTCCTTTCCTCCCACAGCCTCTCCAGCATTTGTTATTGGATGATTTCTTGATGATAGCTGTTCTTTCTGGGGTGAGATGGAATCTCAGTGTTGTTTTAATTTGCATTTCTTGAATGACTAATAACGTTGAATAGTATCTTTTCATTAGAGAAGTGTGTATTCATCTCAGATGCCCATTTTTAGATTGGGTCTTTGAATTTGGAAGGCATGATATTTTTAATTTCTTGTATGTCCTAGATAGAAGTCATTTGTCTGAGGGGCAGTTGGCTAAATTTGTTTCCCAATTCATGGGTTTTCATTTTACATTATTGGTGATTTCTTTAGACGTGCAAGAACTTTTCAATAAGATGAGATCCCAGTTGTTGATTCTTTGAGGTATTTCCTGTGCAGTTTTGTTTTTATTCATGAACTCTCTGTCTACTCCAGTGTCATCAAGACTTTTACCTACTTTCTCTTCCAATAAATTTAGTGTTTCTGTTTTAATATTTAGCTCTTTGATCCATTTTGACTTTAATTTAGTGCACAGTAAAAGATATGGGTCTAAAACTAGTTTTAGTCTTTGGCATGTGGAAAGCCAGTTTTTCCAGCACCATTTATTAAAGAGGCCATCTTCCTTCCATTGAACCTGTTTGGTCCCTTTGTCAAAGATAAGGTGACTGAGTGTGTTTGTAGTTGTGCCTGTGTCTTCTAATCTGTTCCATTGACCTTCAGGTCTGTTGTTGTGCCAGTACCATGCTGATTTTACCACAGTAGCTTTGTAATATAATTTTAAGTCAGGAATTGTGATGCCTCCTGCCTTTCCTTGTTTCCCAAGGTTGCTTTTGCTTTTCTAGACCTCTTCTAGTTCCAAATGAACTTTAGGAGACTTTTCTCTAGATTTGTGAGGTATACTAATGGTATTTTAATTGGGATTGCAATGAATCTGTACAACAATTTTGGGAGCATGGCCATTTTCACAATGTTGGTTCTTCCTATCCATGAACAAGGAATGTCTTTCCATTTTCTGATGTCCTCTTTGATCTCTTTTTTCAGAGTACTATAATTTTCACTGTATAGATCTTTTACTTCTTTTGTTAGATTGATTCCTAAGTATTTCATCTTTGTAGATGCTATTGTGAAAGGTGTGGTTTCCTTAATTTCACTCTCAGTCTGTTTATTACTTGTGTACAGGAATGCTATTGACTTTTGAGTGTTAACTTTGTATCCAGCTATGCTACTGAATTTGGTTATTAAATCCATGAGCCTTTTGGGGGAGTTTCTGGGGTCTTCTATGTAAAGTATCATGTCATCTGCAAATAATGACATTTTTACTTCTTCCTTTCCTATCCTTATTTCTTTTATTTCTCTTTCTTGTCTAATTACTGTAGCCAATATTCCCAGAACTATAGTGAATAGGAGTGGTGACAGTGGACATCCTTGTCTTGTTCCTAACTTTAAAGTGAAAGCTTTCAATTTTTGACCATTTAGTATGAAGTTAGCTGTTGGTTTATCATAGATGGCTTTGATTAGCTTGAGGTAAAGGCCATCTGATCCTATTTTCTGTAGGGTTTTCAACATGAATGAATGTTGGACTTTATCAGAGGCTTTTTTCTGCATCAGTGAAGATGATCATGTGATTTTTGTCCTTGGCTGTATTGACATGGTGTATTACATTGATTGATTTGCTTATATTGAGCCATCCCTCCATTCCTGGTATATGAATCCCACTTGGTCATGGTGTATAATCTTCTTGATGACTTGTTGCATTCTGATTGCTAGTATTTTATTGAGAATTTTTGCATCTATATTCATTAGGGAGATTGGTCTGCAGTTCTCTTTCTTGGTTGGGTCTTTCTCTGGTTTTGGTATCAGAATAATGCTTGCCTCCGGGAATGAGTTGGGGAGAAGTCCTTCCCTTTCAATTTCACTAAAGACTTTGAGAAGAATTGGTATTAGATCATCCCTAAATTGCTTGTAGAATTCAGCTGTGAATCCATCAGGACCCGGACCTTTCTTCATTGGCAAATTTTTAATTACATTCTCAATTTCGCTGGCTGATATTGAGTTATTCAGGATTTTTATATCTTCTTTATTCAGCTTTGGTAATTCATATGTATCTAGAAATCTGTCCATTTCCTCTGTGTTTTCCACCCTATGATAGTAAAGATTTTCAAAGTAGGTATTGATGATCTTCTGAATTTCTTCAGGATCTGTAGTGATTTCATCCCTTTCATTCCTTATTGTGTTTATTTCAGTTTTTTCTTTCCTTTACTGATAAGTTTGGCTAGGGATTTATCTATTTTATTTATTCTTTCAAAGAACCAACTCTTCGATTCATTATATATATATTTTTTTAGTCTCCATTGCATTAATTTCTGCTCTGAGCTTTATAATTTCCTGCCTTCTTTGGGCTCTGGGTTTGACTTGCTCTTCTTTTTCTAGGAACTTGAGGTGCAGCATAAGATTATTTATTTGTGCTTGTTCTGTTTTTCTAAGGTGGGAGTTCACCACTATAAATATCCCTCTGAGGACTGCTTTCATTGCATCCCACAGGTTCCTTTAGGTTATATCTCCATTTACATTTGATTGTAAATAGTGCTTAATCTCTACTTTGATTTCATCTGTGACCTATTGGTTGTTCAGGAGGACGTTATTTAATTTCCAGCTGTTTATGGAATTTTTTGTGTTTTCTTTTGTCATTAATTTCCAATTTCATTGCACTATGGTCTGATAGTATACACTATTTACAATTGTCTTAAATACAGTTGAATCCCCAGGGTCTGAAAAAACATTTCTACCACCATTTGCAATGCATGGGAATTGGTCTTTGAGCCCCTTTGACATGGCTAAATGTTACTTTTATATGGGTTCAGTTTGCTATTTCTTTTTTTTTTTTTTTTTAAGAAAGATACACACGATGCAGTTCAGGCTGACCTTGAACTCAGGGTGATACTCCTGCCTCTGCCTCTCTAGTGCTGATTCCTCCTCTTATCAATATCAAGAAACCTTGGTTACTTATATCCACAAATGGTTGAGGATAAATATCCTCAAATGGTTTCCAATCTTATTACAGGTTACCTTTTTCAAGTTGGGGGAAAATGCTTGTCTCTGCTTAGTTTTACTCTCTGCAAATTGGAAATTACCATTTTCCACTGTTAAAATAGCACAGGAAATTGGAAGACTAAGTAAAGTAACACATGCAAAATAATTAGAAAGCACCATGAAAAATGCACATGCAAAGTGATATCTGTTGTTTTAAGGACAGAAACATTTTTATTTGAAAATATCTTAGTTACATTGGGCAGGAAAAAATATCTTTAAAGATAATGAATACATTCAGAAATAATAAACGTGTGACTTCTTATAATACTTCCATGTCTTTTTTTTACCTAAATATTATATTCTTTTTTAATTAATTATATTTATTGGTACATTTAAGGTAAACATAATGATCACATTCATCATAGGGAATTTGTTCCTATATCTAGTATAACTTGATGCTTATTTTCTTCCATTCCTCTAACTTCCCTTTAATCCCTCTTCCCTCCTTATTTACAAAAGCTTTGTCTCCATTTTCCTTCTTTTCTCACTGTTTTTTCCCTTCCTTCCTCTCCTCTGCCCGCATCTTAGTTTCTCTTCCTATTTGAATATTTTCCTCACAATACCTATTATACAAATTGGTCCTTATTTACACTTTCAGTTCCTTACACTAGAGAAACAAAATATTTCCATTTCTTCTTGTTACAAAAATAAGAGAGATTCTTCTTTTTTTATTTTAAAGATAAAAGAATGAAAACATATTAACAAACACACATACATTTAGAAAATAACACAAAAACAATATATAAACAATACAGAATCTCAGACAAGGTGTTAGGAAATTAACAATGGTTGTTGTATTACATATTGATATCTTCAAATTGGATACTCAGGTAAACAAATGTAGACATGTAAGATTGATCAAACATTGAAACATTAAATGTTCCTTTCAATAGAGCAATAAAAGTCAGTAGCACAACTATGGTAGCTATCCTGTGTATACATATATACATTTATATATACACATGCACATACTTTACCCCTTCTTTCCTCTTTTCCCTCATCCCAGTTGTACCTCCCTTCATTTCATTCATTTCATTTCAGAATATCTATTGTACCTCCTAGATTTTATGCACGCTATGCATATACTTCATACAAAAATGTTTATTGTAGCCAAGAATACATAGTAAAAAAGTTTGGGATAAGATATAGTGTCATAAAATTTTCCAGATAGTCAGCAAGATTTTCATAGTTTTGTAATACCTGTTCTTCAAAATGTGCGTTTTATGAGATATTGTTATAAGGTAAAGACTGGATGTTTTCCCTTTGATTTCTTAACAGATTATTCATCAGTAATTAGAAAATTCAAGTTTTACTAAATGCAGTATTATGAAGCAGTAAGTTTACATTTGTGATTATTGACTATGTGCAAATTATTGCTTTAGGTAGGATATACTCCTTTGGCAATAATTGAATCATCAATTAAGTGGCAGTAGGATGGGTCATAAACCCGGTTTCTAATTTCCCCTCCTATTAAATAGTAGCTACAAATATGGTCAACCCCTGGAATATCTTAATGAGTAAAATCATGAAAGAGTAATCTAAATTTCAAAATTTGGTAAATACTACTTTTAAAGTGGTTAATGGTTACAGTGTGTTACAAACACAATAGAAATTGATTCAGTGATAATATTAAGAACAAAACAGGGGCTGGGGATTTAGCTCAGCGGCAAAAGCACCTGCCTGGCAAGCGCAAGGTCGTGAGTTCGGTTCCTGGTACCGGAGAAAAACCAAGAACAAAACAAATACTTACTTAGGATTATTTGGAATTTTCAGTGCCTTTCGTTTAGCAGTTCTAACAGTTTCCGTATGCTAAGTAGGTCAACTGCCTATTATTAAAATACCTAGTTTATTATTGTTTTGTAAAGGTCAGAATAATTTAATATTCAAGATTTTCAGATTATTGAGAGTTTATCCTGATTCTCTGCATTGGTGCCATAGTGATGACAGAGATCCTTCTTTTGTTTTTTTTTTTTTTT
>NW_004955404.1:19090536-19111823 GCF_000276665.1 Chinchilla lanigera | reverse complement strand
TTTTTTTTTTTTTTTTTTTTTTTGGTTTTTCTCCAGTACGGGGAACCGAACTCACGACCTTGCACTTGCCAGGCAAGCGCTTTTGCTGCTGAGCTAAATCCCCAGCCCTGAGATCCTTCTTTTGAAATGAATTAACCACTGGCACCACAGAAATGGATTCTCTGACTAGAGGGTATCAAGTTTACCCACTGCTATAGGAAGAAGCAGTTTAGTAGTTTAAGTCCCACTTTTAGTCTAAAGAATGTGCTGCTACTGAAAATGGTAAAAAAAAAAACAAATTCTGTTATCAAAATGGTAAAAATGATGCTTGGCATTATATAAATATGTATCCACTGCTTTTGGAAAGTTTTGGATAAAGTATAAAATGAATTTGAAAACTCATTTAAAATGGGTACTTTATACTTATTTACACCTCTCCCGCCTCCAGCGCGTGAAGTTCTGCCTCCTGGGGGTACTGCTGGCCCCCATCTGAGTGCTTCTGGTCTTTATCATCCTCTTTCTCTTCTGGCCCTTTGCCTGGCTATAAGTAGTAGGTCTTACTGAGGAGCAGCTTCAAGAACCAGTTACAGGATGGAGGAAGAGTGTGTGCCACAATGGGGTGCTGGACCTGAGCCGCCTGCTCTTTTTCTTCCTGGGCTTCCTCCATATCCGGGTTCGGGGCCAACGGGCCTCTCGCCTTCAGGCCCCTGTCCTTGTTGCTGCTCCCCACTGTACTTTCTTTGACCCCATTGTGCTGCTGCCCTGTGACCTGCCTAAGGTTGTCTCTCAAGCCGAGAACCTTTCTGTGCCCGTCATTGGAGCCCTTCTTCGGTTCAACCAAGACATCCTGGTGTCCCGGCATGACCCAGCTTCCCCTCAGAGTGGTGGAAGAGGTCTGAAGGCGGGCCACCTCAGGAGGTAAGTGGCCCCAGGTGCTTTTCTTTCCTGAAGGCACCTGTTCTAACATGAAGGCTCTGCTGAAGTTCAAACCAGGAGCCTTCATTGCAGGGGTACCTGTGCAGCCTGTCCTTATCCACTACCCTAATAGTCTGGACACTACCAGCTGGGCCTGGAGGGGCCCTGGAGTGCTGAAAGTGCTCTGGCTCGCAGCGTCGCAGCCCTGCAGTATCGTGGATGTGGAGTTCCTCCCTGTGAATCAGCCCAGCCCTGAGGAGAGCAGGGACCCCACCCTGTATGCCAACAATGTCCAGCAGGTCATGGTACAGGCCCTGTAGGGAGCTTGCCTGTTATTGTGGTTGGCTGGCTGAAGGTAGCTTTGGAGCCGCAGCTCTGGGAACTGGGAAAGGTGCTTCATAGCCAGGGTTGTCCCCTGGCTGTGTGGACACTGGGGCAGAACGAGGCCAGAGTCAAATGATCAGCCAGGAGGAGCTTGCTAGGCAGCTACAGCTCTTGGACACTCAGACAGTGGCTGGTGCTTTCAGCTACTTCCAGCAGGATGCCAGTGGTTTGGTGGACTTCTGAGATGTGGGGCTTGCTCTAGTAGCTTTGGATGGAGGCAGGAGCCTGGAGGATCTGACCCACCTGGCCTTTGAGCTCTTTGCTGAAGAGCAGGCAGAGGGACCTGGCCGTTTGCTGTACCAGATGGCTTCAGCACCATCCTGCACCTGCTGCTGGGTTCACCCCACCCTGCTGCCACGACTTTGCATGCTGAGCTGTGCCAGGCAGGACCCAGCCATGGCCTCTTCCTGTCAGTTCCAGAACTTCTCCCTCCAGGACTTGCTCTATGGGAAGCTCTTCAGCACCTACCTGCGCCCCGCCACACACTCCTTGAGGCACTGCCCAGGTACCAGATGCCTCATCCCCACGCAGCCCCACATGTCTGTTGGGGAGGAGGTGTCCACAACAGTGATTTGTTTTGGGCTTTGTTTGGTAAAGTATTCAAAAAAAGTGTAAATTGATGTTTTCATCAAATATTTTTAAGGGTCTCAGTTTCTAAAAACACTGTAGTCAAGAGATGAATTCACAGAACAACCAAAGACTCTGCCAACAAGAAGCAAAACAGTCCAAAATTTTTGAAAATGAAGTGTTGCAGGAGGCAGTTTTCTCATCATCAGTTAGTTAAAAGTAAGAGAAAAACTGCCATCAATAAAAGTAGATAACCCATTCTTGTGTTGAAAGTCAGAGAAAGAGCCTGATCAATATAGCTGATATAAAGAAGCCTCACAATTTCCTAAGTCTGTGTAACTAAATCTTTCAAATGGATCAAATTTCTTAGTGAAATGAGAAATTCCAGATAAGTTTAAAGTTCTTTCAATTAATCTGAAAGAATAAAATCAGTTTAAATGGACATTTGACACTGGCAGATCCTTTCCTTCATTTGAAAACAGGCATTCTGAATAATGTTTATTCTCATGAAATTTCAAAAAGAAAGGACATAAAGTGACATTATGTGTGCTATTCAAAAAATTAAAGTTATGTAATATTTCATCACCAAAACTATTTGGCAAAATAACATAATGGTTACTAAATTCTAACCAAAAGAAATTCTTTGTCCAAATTGCTATTTCTTCAAAATGTTCACTTACTGTGAGAAGAAAATAAATGCATTTTTGAATACACAGACACAGAAGACTTAACTCTCACAATGTTCCTTAATTAAAATGTCAAATGAAAATGCCATTCAGACAGAGCAATAACAAAAATCAAGAGAGAAGAACACATAGGACTCTAAAAGCAGGATGTTTTTCAGAGTATAAAGAATAGCAACTGGGATGTAATTTTTCCACCTCTCCTAGAATGTAATTTTTTTATACTGAACAAAAGTTCACAGGATTCTAAGAGGAGTTTTTCTGTAAGTCAATGGATTTTCTGAAGCAGATTTAAGAATTTGGGTAGTATTTGTAGTAATGCAAAAAAATTATGTTTTTGTCAACAAGGAAATAATCCCATAGGTCTCTGTATCTATGAAAGAGAGTCCAGTTAAAAAGAAATCATAAATTGAAAGAGTTATTCATATAATTTAAAAAATGTTGCAAAACTGATCATGATGTTTTTAGTGTTTACTAAACAGTTCAATTTTGCTGCTAATTTTGTGTCTATTTAAATAAATCCTGTAATACTTACATAATTAAAAACTTGTAGATGTTTTGATTATTTCTCAATTGTATAAACCTTTGTTTAAACACAGTATGCTATATTTATAGGCACAAAACAGGAGTTATTACTTTAAACCTCAGCAATATGTATGGTAAGATATAGCTTGACAAAAAAAACTGAAGATATTAGTTGAAATTTGATGGATTCAAGATATACAAGATGTTATTTAAAATCAACAAAAAATATATCTATTAGCAAATCACTTATCGAAACTATAAGAACAATTGTCTCAAATGGTCTATATGATAACACTGAACTAATTGCTTATATTTGTAAGTAAATGGGTAAAAATAACCAAAAAATAAAGGGAAATGCAACAGCCAGGTATTCACTGGGGAATGAATATTAGTCTGCTAGAGGGACCATGACAAAGTACCACAAATCAAACTTTAAAAATAGCCTACAATAATTACTATAATGGTTTATAGAATTCAGGAAACACTTTACTCAGTTGTACGGGTTTATGATGAATGACACAGATGAACCACCCAGTGAAAAGTTATGTTAGGCAAAGTTCAGAAGGCTTTTAAGATCCCATCCCTGTGGAGTGGGGATTGATCACCTCTGGCATGTGGATGTGTTCACCAACCCAGGAGCTGTTCAAATCCCATCTTTAAGGGATTTCAGTGGAGGCACCATCACATAAGCATGACTGATTATTAACTCAATCTTTGGTGCTTCTCTCCTCCCCAAAAGATGGGAACTGGGACTAAGAGTTTCAAACTTCTGATCATGGGTTGGTCTTTCTTTTGATAAACTAGCATTCTGAAGCTATTTAGGAGCCCAAAAAGAGTTACCTATTTAGAATAAAAAATATTTTCCCATCCAAGGAATTTCAGGAGACCTAGCAGTTCTATGCCTACACCTATCACTGCATCACTCAGGTTTTTGTAAGTTTCAGGAGTGCTGTGTGAGGAACCAGGGACAGACCAAAGGTACATCTATTATTATTATATCACACACCAATAATCTCTTTAGCAGATAGTCCATGCTTAACCTTGACATTCTCTCCTAGTTTCTTTCTTTTTTTTTTTTTTTTTGGTACTAGGAATCAAACTCAGGGCCTTCAGGCAGGCACTTATGCCGCTGAGCTACATCTCTGGCCCGACATTCTCTCCTAATGCATTGTTTTTCACTGTATATAAGCTGACAATCTACAAATCTTCATTTGTAGCTCATTTTTTCCTAACAGTTCCTTCAGTTTGTCTTATCCTCTGTGATATTTTACTGTAAGGAACATCTTCTACACTTATTTTTTGTTTTAGATCTCCTTAGACAACTATCCAAGTTTACCGCATAAAAATTCTGATTCCAAAGCATACTACTAAACAATGAAACCAAATGTTTTGTCTTCTCATAGTAGCAAACACTCTTCCCTCACATTCAGTCATCTTCTGATTTCCATCTGACACCTCAGCAGAATACCATTCACATTTCTTTGTCTAACAACATTCTTTCATGATGACATACACATTCCCTTAAAATATTTAGTTTTTAAATTAACTAAAGCTCTCATTTCAGCTCTCACCTTCCCTTTTTTGAGCTTCCATCATCACTATCTTCCAGGGCAATGTTTCAACCAACTCTCTTCTAGGCCTTGCAGTTTTTCCTAATGCACACTTGGGTACTCTTCCAGCCTTTCTTACTCGGTGGCAAAGCCACTTCTACACCATCAGTATTTGTTAGAGTAGTTTCCTACTTCACGTATAGAAATACATTTGTTTTCTATGTTTCTAAGGCTGCAGTACCAAACTAGCACCATTCCAGAGTCTAGCAATCCTCTCAAGCTGTGAGAGTCCGTTTTCTCTGAGACCGTTGTTGTCTTGTAGAACCTGTCTAGTCCTTGTGTTTTACACATATCACTAGGTGCACATCTGTGTTCCTAATTTCCTCATTTTATATGAACCACTGCTAGATTAATGCCCACTCCAATGGCTTGAGTTAAACACTTCTTTAAAGACCTTATTTTCTTAGGAGATTTGTACATAGCAGAGCAGCTCCCTCTCTGCAATCTATTGAAATTCAGCCCTGGACACAAGAGTTTGTCAAATACAGTCACATTTTGAGATCTTGACTGCTAGAACATCAAAATATGAATTTGGAAGAATGCATTTAAGTCACAATAGATGGGAATACTAGGGGATAGCAAAGATAACTACTTTTCTAGTCAATCCCAATCTCTTCTTAGTAGCACAACTATAATTTTATTCCAAGAGAAAATATCCACAGTTAAAGGTTTCACTTTCATGCCACCATTGCAGGTAAATCTGGCAAATGTATATTAGAAATTGCCACCTGCAATCTCCAGTTTACTTTGAATATTGCTGCTCCCTTGGTAATAGAAGTCAGTTAAAGATATTCAGCCTGAAAAATAGAATCCCTGGTCTCAAGATAGAAGTGCATAATAGTTGTACAGCTTGGGATACAATCATTAAAATTATTTCTACGTACATATTTTATAATCATAGTGACTTACAACAAATATATATTTCTTGCTGACATGTTGTTAGGTGACTGAGTTCCCACTAGTCCTGGCTGATACCACCTGGATTTCAGACTTTTGAATTTAATCCAGGTTTCTCCACGCTACCATCCAGTCTAAGGTGTCTACAGTCACCTACTGTATGAACTTCTTGTGCAAAGGGGGAAAATACAGGGAATTGACAGAATGTTGGCAGATCTCTATAAGACTTGGCTGGGATCAAGCAGACTGGAATTTCCACTAATGTTTCATTGGTTAAAGCAAGGTAAGCCCAACTGATAAGGTACTGAAAAGTTAAATACAAAGTAATGTATAATTTTACCTACAAAGGAATGTATAATTCTATTATGGAAGAGGACAGTATTGATGCTAATATATGCAAATAACACAATATTCCATTACTTATAATCACCCTATTTTTATAATAGATTCAATGAAATCTATTTTGTTTAAATTCTTGCTATGTGTGGACTTTGTCTAATGTGCTAGTGCAGCTTTCACTTATATCCATAAGTGATATCTTTCAAATTTCACCTATGATTCTTCCCTACTGTCAAGTTGTTATTTTATGCAGCATATTTTAACATTGCTATTGTAAGATTGGTAGGAAAACAAACCTATTTGAATCCCCAAACTAAACATGACCTCATTTGTAGGTGCAAAAAGCAGATGGACTCAAAATAGTCAAGACTTTAAGAGAGTGTACTAGTCAGTGCTTACTAGAGTCAGATATAGAAGAGTGAAAAACTTCTGTCTAGTCAAGGGCTTGGAGCACAGGGCAATGTCCCATGCATGTCCCTATCAATAATCTGCACCAGAAAGGGCCAAGGGCCGGTGGCAGAGTCTAAAAACTCCGCACAGGCAGGGTGGGGGGTCTGTGCCTGAAGACTGAGAGATCAGCACTGGAAGCAAGGAGATGGTGTCCAAGATGAGGATGAGGCTCTTCTGAAGAAAGACAACAGCCACAGCTTCTTTGAGGATGAACTGCCAAAAGATAGCTTCTTCAGGGAAATCAGCCACATGCAGTCTTCTCTTCCTCCCAATACAATATTCCTATCTATTATGATTTAAATACCTTCTCCCAAAATTTGTATTTTGGAATCCTAACAGCCAATATCTCAAAATATGATTGTATTTGAAAATAAAGTTTTGCCAAACCTTAGAATTCGTTGTAGTATTTTATGTGAAAGTTTCCCTGATTTTAGAGTGTTCATTAAATTTTTTATTCTGTAAAATTTTTACATTAACACAATTCATTTAATTTTTTCAATAAATTTATTTGATAAACAGACACCTCCAATTTATAGATGAGAAAATAATATTGTATGATTACAAGGACTTCTCAGTGTCATTCAACAACAAAAATATAAATCAAACTGTGTTTTTACCTAAGTTAATTTAGGTAAAAATTTCACACTCTTTTTCTTTTCCTGACCAACAATATTACTTCTCCCTACATATCTCTTCCTGGAGTTTTCTCTGTTAAATGGTCTGTTTTCTAGTTCTATGAACATGTATCTTTCTCAATAGCTTATTGGTGTGGTTTATTGCAGGCAGAAAAATATTGTGTAATATATTTGACACATTCAGAAAATTTTTCACCACATAGTGGGTAAGAAATGCTTATTAGCGTGACCTGGAAAAAACTTTATCAATAAGTATTGCCTTATTTGGTCCATAGGCAAGTGTCTTTTTGTCTTTTTCAAACAAATTCCAAGAAATAAATCACTTTTGATTACAGACATTACACTATTCCAGGTTGGCAACCCTGGAGGGATTACGTGTAGCCCTGTAATGAATATACTCAAGGTAGTGGGACTGAAAGGATTCATTGACTGGTGAGGCTTGAGAAAACATTTGGCAACCTTAACTTAGCTCACTGATATGAGCTAATACATTTAATAGTTCTGTCAGAATGCCTAGCTACTTCTCTGAGAGATGCCACTGGAATTTTTATACATTACCAGTGATAAATATAATTTATTATTCTTTCTACAATATCTTACCAAGTAGCTGATCCTCAGAGATTCTTACATTGTATCAATAATTATGCCTGTGTAGTAGAAAATACAAGAAGAACATCTTTGAGTGTTGTTGAACTCCACAGTTAGCTACATATCAAGTCATTTACACTTTTTGGCAGCTTCCTGGAGGAGAGCAATGTTGTTTCCTGCCATTAACAGATGGAGCCTCGATGTGAGAACTGCCACTGTAAAACCTGCAATATGTTAGGTTAAAGATTAAGTGAAATCAGTGTTAGAAGGTGCTATCATATTCTATATTACAATTGTATGTACTGTGCCAATTATAAGCCTCATAAATTTACTTATTAAAGATCGAGATTTATGACAAAACTTCGACCTAGAAAAGATGCTACATAGAAAAAAGAATTGTGTCCCTAATGTGAGTGACAGATGCTATGGAATCTGCACAACATGCTTCCCTGCTTTTCAAATTAAAGATGTACAAAACAAGAACATTTCTATGGGTTGCTGTTAAGGTTGATGAACCATGAAGTTGACAGCTTTTAAAATGTTTTAAATGCATATTATTTCATACATCAACATCAATAATTTCCCCCCTCTGTTTTCCAGATAAATTGGTTAATCTTAAAAAACATTGCTTTGAAATTCATGAATTGCAATGAGCACATGTATTTGAAATATACAAGCCTGGGGTACCCATTTTATATTTGGGTTTAATCTCAAATATTCTTGTATCAATGTGAATCATTGCAATGTCCAGTTGGTCTCAAATAAATCAGAATTTTCTGATTGTGAAGCTTTATTTGTAATTTTAATGATCCAATCAATAAAAAGTCACAGTTTAAACAAACATTTCTAAGCGTGCCTTTACATACCAGAAATGTAGTTAGTGGTCCCGGTTAAAGAATGCATGGAGTTTCTAAGTGTTATAGATAATTTCACATAGTTTGGGGAATACAGGTCATGAAATAGTGCTACTTTAATCCCTGGGCTTAAAGAAAACCATACCTCACAAATTAGTAGATTTTATGTTTGTTTTACAAAATCAGTGCTCAATCAAGGACTTCCTTCTTAAAGCATTTCATAACAGGGTTTCTTTACCTAACATATCTTTTCTTGTTTATAGGATTGATCATCAGAAACTGTATAAAGAAATAAAGAGTTATCTGGCTTCATTCTGTTCAGGGTCATGAAAAGAGAAATGGATCAGAAACCAAGAATATCACCTACTTATCGAGCTATTTTAAAGTCATTGATACATTTCTGTCATCATGGGAGAAAACAGCTTCTGTCTTGGATATGTGACAGAAATATTGTATACATTCACCAAACAGAAACAATAAAAATTCCATGAAATCACATTTAATACCTATTTAGGTAATATTGTCTAGATGGGATAAAGTCTTCCCAGACCACAATAATGTTTGATAAATTTATCAAAATTCATGACAGTCTAACAGAAAATGGCCCCCATAGCCAGTATACTTCAGTTTCTTAGTTGCCCAAGTAGTAGTTCCTGTTCCAGTTCTGGTTGCTTCTGTCTCTTAGAACAGCTGGTCACTGTGATGCATAGCTGCACTGTGGTACATATTGTAAGAACCAATCCCCAATTGACAAGCCATTCTGCCTCTGTACTTCCTGCTTGCTTATCCCAAATAAGCCCTAGATCACCAGAGATCAGGGCCTGGTATTCTGGGAATGACCCTGATCAGTGCCTGTTGATGTAAATAAATCTGCTTCCAAATCCTGGCTGTCATTTCAGTGTTTCTGCCTACCACTGCAACAGAAATATAGTTATAGAGTCATGTCATATTTTTGTAAGGTCCTTATAATTTCAAGAAAACAAAAGGCAATTAACCGGGCAATTGTGTGACTGATTCAGATAATTTTAGTAAATAATTATGGTTTTCCAGGAGGAAATTTACCAAGTACAAGACCAGTATTTAATTTGGAGAAGCAATTAAAAACTAGTCAGACCTCGTCTTTTCATTCACATTCCAAAGACCTTGAAAATGTGCATTTTTCATTCCTCATTGAATAACGGTAAAGTATTTCCATTTGTTTTGTCACCATACAGAGCCCTTACAGAGCCAGTATCACAGATACATGTGTAATCCATGAGTCACACAAACCCCTGCAGTGAATTTAATGCTCTGTGGTGGCCACCTTGAAATTAAAATAATATTGCCTTTGAATTTGTGCTTTTCATGTGCAGTCAGATGGAATGACAAAGATATGCCCATGGCTTGGCATCTTAGCGCACATATTCCCCATTTTTTCTTTGCCTTCCTGGGTCTAGTCCTTAGCTACCTATGATCTGAACCATGACCCTCTAGTCCCTGCTCAACTCTCTTTCTCCACCGACACCATGTGCTTCTGCTTCTGTCTACCCCAGCTGACGTCTGGACTCAGGTCAGGGGAGAGTGGGAGCCAGGTGTGAGTCTTGATGAGTCTTGGAGAGGAGCAAGGGAGCATTTGGCAGCATCACTGAACTTTGAGCAAAGGAAGAGGAGCTTCTTGCCTATACCTCGTCTAGGTTCCAATCAAGTTGCAGAACACAAGACAGTAATTTCAGGAGGGAGTTGCCAGACCTGAAATCTATACAACAAAAAGCAGAAATGTCAGAATTGTCAGAAACTACATGATTGGAGAAGGGGCTCCAGTTTTCTAGGGTTAATATCTCTGAAGAGCCAGGGATATCTCTCCCGAGTTATCTGCAGAGCCAGGGATATCTCTCCAGAGTTATCTGCAGAGTCCTAAAGTGTCACATAGGTGAAATTCAGACCTCTTGAAGGGCTGCTGTTAGATGAAGGCTTCTAGGTGTTGTTTATCTTGCTGGTCTGCAAGTCTGGCAAAATCCACCAAATGGCAAAATATGATGAAGAGCTCTCCATCAAAGGATAAATGCGGTGTGAGGTTTTGCATGAATGAAATCTTCATCTCTAAATCATCTGCTTCAGTGATTCTATTCACATTTACATTGGCTTTTGTAATTTTTCATTAACTTTTGCTACTGGGCTCAGAAGTAATAACAGATGCCCTATGAATAGACCTTTCCATATGAAATACATAGAAGCAAAATAATCTCTCCATTATAAAGATCAATCACCACAGCCAATATAATAATTTCTTTCCTTACCTTTGGTCAGTGGTATAAAGAGTAAAATCTGCAGGTGATTGGCTTAACTCCAGATTCAGTGCCTCACTGTCTTATCCTCTGGTACAAACACTTCTCAGGAATTCAGTCCTCCTACCTACAGATTATAGATGAGTGAATAAAAATCAGCACTTATACGTTAAGGTTAAGTATCTTGTTTCACATGCTTATATAGTGTGGGAGGATATTTTCAAAGCATGAATTACCCACTGATTAAATCCAGGTATTGCTTCTACTTATAATTTATGATTAGTATCATATTGAGTCTTCAATACAGTATTTTATTGGGTCTGGATATAGTGTAAACACTTTATTATTCATTTAAGTGTATTGATACATTTATTTTAAAGACAGATGAGCTGTTCTTTTCTTCTTCTTTGAGTAAACTTTTTAGGTAGAGATTTTATCTGGTAATGTATCAATGTTAATAGTGTTTTGGTTTATGTATTTTTATTACTATGAAAGTCATGTAAATTCCATGACTGTCTTTCTATTCATTTTTCACTGTTTGCACTTTTCCTAGACCAGAAATAAATGGCCTATGCAGGAAGGCATTAAGAGTTTCACTAGTGCTCTATGGCTTTTACTTCTGAATGGCTTTCTTGTGTGATAAAGTGCAGTATCTTTAGATAACTGTGCAGCTTGGAGCTCAGTGAGAAAGCATATGTTGTAATTCTACCATTAACTTTACTTTCTGCTGAATCCCTAGTTTGATTCTATTTTTCTCCATCCTTCCAGTTCCAAAGGGCACTTTTTTCCTTCAAGTTGCAAGACTGTCAGCTCTGTTCTTAACAATGAATTTTCTAAGGTTTTTACCTACAGTCTAGCATTTCTGCTTATATCGCTTAATATGTATGTTATTTCTGGGGAAATATTAAGAGATTATCATTCAATATGGGCGTGGTGGCACACAACTGTAATCCCAGCACTCAAGAGACTGAAGCAGGAGGATTGCCCCAAGTCTGAGCCCAGCCTGAACTATATAGTGAATTCATAGCCATCCTGAGCTACATAGCAAGACCCTGTCTCAAAAACAAAAAACAAAAAACAATAAATAAAACAAAAAAAATACAAAAAAGGAAGGAGAAATTATAATTTGAGCAAGCATCATAGCCTATAGAAACAGAGAAACTCAGAATATAACAGGTATTTTGAATCCCACAAGAAAATATGTAACTTTTTGCTTATTTTCTGTCAATATTCATTTAGGGTTTGGCGTGCATTTTCCCCTTAACTACTTGTAAGTCTAACATCTCCCTATTACCATTTCGAATGCTTTACTTTCTGCATGAAAAAACTCTATGACTTTTATTGCAGGGTTGAGCAGGACTCACTAGCCTATTATTTATCTGAATATGTCTTTATTAAATGTCACACTTGAGAAATATTTTCATTAAATTTAGGTTTTCAAATGTGAAGACACTTTTTTGGTCTTTGAAGTAACATTTTCACTGTCATCTGTACTCCATTATTTCCTTTTGAAAATTACCTTGTAAGTATTGACTTTCAAAAATAATATTTGTCTAACATACATTTGCAATTTCCTCCTAATCAATATTTTTAAATGTTTAATCAATGTAGCATGATATTCCTAGATGTAGTTTTCTTTTTCATTTATCATCTTGAAGACTTCAAAGGATTGGTCTGTCTTTGGGGTGATCCCACTCAGTAGTGTTAGAAAATTCTGTCATTACTTCTGTGAGTTTTGCGTTTTCTCAATTCTAACCTTTTCTTATACAATTGCAATCACACAAACATTGGACCTTATCAGTATTTCTTGTAGGTCTCTCATGTTCTTATGTTCGTTGGGTATTTTCTTATTTTCATTGGGTTCAATGGGTATTTTCTCCATTTTAATTTTTTATAGTGGTATTAATTATAGTTCATATATTCTGTGAAGAAACTAATCTGCTTTTAAATCTACCTACTGAATTTTTAACAAGGTTATATTGTATTTAATATTTAAGTTTAAATTTAACAGTTTAATTGATTGCAAAGGCTGGTGAAATCCTCCATTTTGCAACTTATTTTTAATATAACAATGACAATTAAATAAATATCACGTATGTGGCCTTCAATATTTGAATTAGCTATAACTGTTTTTGTAACGATATATGTCTTTGTTCAATAAAATGCATTTAAGGAAATGCATAATTTCTAATCTAGACATCTATATGTTAATGAAATAAATATTATTTAAAATGATGAACTACTACAGTACCAATAATTAAAGCTGAAATATTTGAAAATTGAAGCAGATATTTTCTTTCTAAGTGGTATCTGTAAAGCACAATGATTTAATATAGTTGTAGGGTCACAAACAAGTCTGTTCTTTATAACAACTCTAGCACATAAAAGTCACATTAAAAGGTCTTCAAATCTCAGCTTCCTACAGACCCAAAATTGTGAGTAAGAAAATTAACTTTCTGTTAGGTGAAATTTCACCAATTGAGGGACAAATTCCCTTTTTTCTTGTTTCTGTTAACTAATCCCATTAATGAATCAAACTGACTACTTATCATCTGAATCTTGAAAGGGCAAATTCTCATGATGCACTTGATAAATAATGAAATGATCTTCCAAATATAAATTACTTACAGCTCCAAAAGCCTTCTGGAATTTTTCACTGTGGGTCCATAACAGGATATTTTTATTTTCAATTGAGAAATCTTATTGGATTGTCACATTATCTTTCCTGAGTCCAAGTAGTTGTTCACTTATAAAATTTGTAGGGGATAAAACATCCAAAGAGCTCAAAACACATCCTTTGGAGAATCTAGAATAATGCTTTATTAACATTAATTTTCCCATTAATTTTCCTTTTACTAATAGGCTTAGGAATTTTAGTTTTTACCAGTTTATTTGATGTAATGGTTTCTCCTTAAAAGTAAGAAAACCCTTCTTTTATTTCTTTGAACAAACTTGTTTTTCAATTTTAGAATGGATTTGTAGAATGTTACAATGATAAGACAGAGAAGCTATACATATCAAAATATAGTTTACCTTACTATTAACCTCTATCTATTATTAGCCTACTGTTACATTGTTATGGTTTGTGTCTACATGTCCCCAGAAAGCCTACTCAGTCAAGGGGCAGGCTTCCAGAGTTTTTGATTGATTTGTGAGCCAATGCTGGGATTATGAGTGTGAGTGCTACATCCACCCTGGGGCAGGCAGCCTGCATACAATAGAAGGGGGAGAAAGAGTCTTGCTCTCTGCTGCTCCTCCTTTTTTGCACTTGCTGCTTTTGCTGTCTTCCACCACCATGAACTGTTGCTCTCTGCCATGTGCCACTCTGCCTTAGAGTCAGTTGAATATGGACTGCAACCTCCACAACCTGTGAGCTAAATAAACCTTCACTTGCTTAATTCTGAGCATCAGGTATTTTGTCCCTGCAGTGAGAGAAAAGTAACTGAGACATAAAATTGATTAATATAGAACATTTGACACAAATATTGACCATTATCATGTGGCTGAGATAGTGCTTGTCTGGCTTTTCTACTGAAAAATTACTTTTATCTACACTTTCCATACTGTAATACAGTGGTACCTTGTTTAATGAACTTAATTCATTCCATGATTCTGGTTAAATGGCCACATTCATGTTTATGCAGGGAAAATGGCTGTGGTTGTGTTTGTCTTATGATGTCATGTTCATGAACAGAAGCAAAATTTTGCTGAATGCTTCTGTTTGCAAAGCAAATTGTATTGCTTCTTGTATGCAAACCAAGGTACTACTTTATTTGGAAGTGGTGTTTTATGTGCAGTTCACACTAAGGATAAAGTGCAATTTTCTTCTAAAAGAGCCTTTCCAATCTTTATCTTCTGCTTCTTGTAATATTTAATTTATCTGTATGCACTAATCACCAAATATATTGCTAATAATAATATAAAAAGTTCTTTTGGGCCAGTTAAGAATAAATAAATATAAATTGTACTGCTATAAACAAGATGTGATACTTTCATACAATGAAATATTACTCAGCTATAAAGAAAAATAAACTTGAGGCTTTTAAAAGTAAATGGATGCAACCAGAGACAATACTCATAAGTGAAATAAATCAGACTTGCATGTGAAAACATCATATGGTCTCCCTAGTGTAAGAAGTTGAGACAGTAAATGAGATCCAAAAGGTACAATAGATCTTGTGAAAGGGAAAGAAACTGCTCAAAAGGAAAGAACAACTAAGATGAGGGAAAGGAGAAAAGAAGGACAGAATATATAGATATAGATGATACAGATATAGATTTAGATGATATAGATACATGTTTATCTATAGATATATACATACAAGATAGCCAAGACAATTGTATTACTAATTTCTATTAGTTCGTTAAAAGACACAGTTGGTGTTTATATTGTTTGATCAATCTTACATGCCTATGTCTGGTAATCTGAGCAACTACTTGGAAGATAACCTTATGCAGCATAATCGCCATTGCTAATTTCCTATCATCTTGTTTTGAAATTCTGTGTCTTCTTATTGTTTCCTATATCTTCAAAATAAAAAAATTAGAACATAGAAAAGAATAAATAAATATAAAATAATTATGAATATAAAGTAATTTGTGCTATCTGTATTTGTTGGTTTTCCAGTTGCTGGGACAAGATACCTGATACTTCAGACTTAAAGGAGGTGCTGTTTATTCTGGCTCATGGTGTCAGAGGGTTTAGTCCATAGCTGGCTCTTTCCAAAGAAAGTACATCATGGTAGAAAGTGTGGTAAAGTAAAGCTGCTCAAGTCATGGGGTCTGAGAAGTAGAAACTGAGGGAAGAAGTTGAGAGGAAAGGACCAGGCACCGTATATAGTCTCCAAAGTTAGCCCTCAAGGATCTCCTTCCTCCAAGTAGGTCCCACCTCCTAATACACCCTAGGCTATGTGCTTATCAATGGGTTAACCCATTCATGAGGTTACTAGCTTCACAATTCAAATGCCTCATGTGGAATAATTTAATGCAGTCAAGTTGGCAATCAAGATTAACTAGCACATTATATTTACTTAAACTTTCTTTGATAATTTTGAGTTCTTTCTTCAGATCCAAATTTTCAATGTATATATATATTTTTCTTACTGCCTAAGTATCTTGTTTAATGGTTCTTGTAAGACACATCTGCTCATGAGAGTTAAAATCAGATTTTCTTTCAGAGAGTGTTATTCATCAAATTCTAAATTACTTTTGGTAAATTTTGAATTCTAAATTTGTATGTTGTTTGTTTGCACCATTGCTTTAAGTATTTGACCTCATTGTGACTTGTCTTGGATTGCTTCTTACGGAAGTCCACTGTAACTCTTGTACTTATTCTCTTGTGTTAAAGTGGTTTTCTCTTCACAAGATTTCATTTGCATTCAGGTTTCTAAAGACTGAATATGATATCACTGGGTATATTTCTTTTGGTTTTTATTCTGTTTCCTGTTCTCTGAGTTTCCTGGGTCTGTGATTTGATACCTACCACTAATTTTGAAAAGTTCTCATTCATTATGTTTTCAAATATGTTTTCTACTCTCTCCTCTTTGTTTGTCCTCTTCTATTATTCCAGTCACATGCATTGTGCTCTTTTGATACAGCTCCACACTTCTTTGGTACTGTGATTATTAGTGGCATTATTTTCCCTTTCTTTTTAGATTGGGATGTTGTCATTGATATACCTTCTGACTCCCAGCTATGTCACATTCACTGGTGAAGTCCTCAAAAGTATTCCTGATTTCTTTTACTATGCTTTTTACTTCCAGGATTTACTTTTTCCCTTAAAATTCCCATATTTCTTCTTATACCACTCATTTTCTCTCATTACCTACCATTAGATCAATGACCACAGTAATTATAATTATAATCAATAATTATAGTAATTACTATAATTACTATAAGCTCTCTGCTAAAATTTCATCTCTATATAATTTCCTATTCATTCTTTCTTCTTTTCTTCAGATTATATTTTCTCTTGTCTTTCATTTCTTTGTTTTTTCATTAAAAGTTGACATATTCTATGTAATGAGAACTAAGATATATAAGAATTTAGCATAACTTCTAACATTAATGTAATTAGAGGGAGGTTGTTTTGAAGTTTTCTTAGCTATCAGTGTTAGAGTGTTTAAATTTCTCTTCTTTTCCTTTTATCTTTTGACTTTGTGCTTCCTAATTATTCCTCTTCAGACAGAGTCTGTGTTTTACCGATCTTCCATCTGAAATCTATTTTTATTATACTGGAGATTTCTGGGTATTATTTTTAAAGTGTGGGGGAGAGAAATAAGACTACAATCTTAGGAGTAAGTCTCAGTATGTCAATAGGTCTGTGTTTCTTCACAAGAGTTCTTGAGGTGGCATCCTATCCTATCTCCCAACAGACTCCTGTACCATTCCAATTGCATTGCTCTTCATCTCTTTTTTTAAGTCCTGCTCCTTGTTGATTATGTTTCCCTTTACCTCTTGACATGACGGTTTGCAAAATATTAATCAGTTAACATGAAATAGTAGAAAATATTGAAAATCTTCAGAATTACAATATAAATGTTGATTCTTACTAAAGAGCTATTTTAATTGACCAGCAAATGAATTTCACTATCCTTAAGAACTCCAAGACAAGGTAACATGAAAAAAACTTTGTCTGCTTAACAAATTAGCCTACATATCAGAATTATGATACACTACACAAAATTGTTCTCAACATTTTCCTAGCAATAGTTCATGTGTCAGCTGGTACTTCATAATCTTAATTGTTTTTTCTAACTGCTGGGCATTCCAGGAGAACTTTTTGGTGAACTATCAGAACCAACCATGCAATGTCTTCTTGTACAGCTAAAATTATCACCCGCAAGTTTTAAGAACACCTGTTTTAAAAATACTTGCAATAGGACTCAATTCTAAATATTAAATAAAAATACAGCTTGGTCCTAAACAATACAATATCTGTGGCTATTCAATTCATATTTAGATTACCTCTAATATCTTTCAAGTATTGATTCATCCAGATAGTCATCAGGGACAAATGAACTGGTAAACATTTTAAATGCGGAACAAAAATTTAATATATAGATGTGCTGAATAATGTGACTAATAATAAAGTAAATCATAGTTCTACATGAGAAGAATATTGAGATTTTGTAATTTTCATTTTACATGTGAGGGTTTGGCTTGAAAAGGTACTTGAATTTCTTGAAGTCAGTTTAGCAAAATTGCATCACAGCTTGACATTCTTAACTTCCATCTGATGCAGTGCTTAATATAGCAAATATTATGTCATATTTATTCCACTTCAAAGTTTTCTGGTTTTTATATATTTTATCTAGATATATGGGGCTTTATTAAATCTGCAACTTCAGCTATAACCCACTCACAAAAGAATAAAGTCTTATTTCTAGGCTAGAGTGTTAAAGCAAGTAGTCTTTTATTCTTTTCTTTCTTTCGCATGACCTGTTTTTAGTTGTCACTTTGGGATTTTACTTTTAGAAGTGTTCATTGTATTTTGCTAAAGAACACTGCTCCAATATCCATGGAGAGTTAAACCAACATGGGGATGCACAGTCAGTGGATTTTGATGTCTTTTGTCAGAGGGTAAAGTCAACCTTCTGACACAAAGTTGGCAATGCTACACAAAGTTCGCCCATGTAATGGCAGGTTTTGGCCAGCGTATTGCAATCACTTTGAAAAGCAGACTGCTTACAGCCAGGCATGATGGTTGAGCAGACCGTAGCAGATCAGTTATTTTTTATTTTCGTTCTCTAGTCTCTGAGAGGATTAGAGCTTAAGCAAATGCCAAACCAGCATCTCCATACTTATTTATTCAAGCTACAAACAAGAACTCTGGGCCCCTCTGCTTAGCCTATTTACTGCCACTGTAATCTCCACAAAAGACACTTTATCAACCAAGTCACACTACTGGTGATGTCATGCTTATCAACCTAGATTCACGAGCACTTCAAATCTCTTAAAAGAACAAGGAAGATTAACCTTACTCACACTTTAATTTTCCCCAACAAGCTAGAAATTCATCACTTATTTTGTATCACAAGATTTTGCCAACAGATTATATTTTCTTTGACCCTTTGCTTGGGCATCGATATGTCTTCCTTTTCCAATCTTGTTAAAATTTACTGAACAAGCCCATAATTTACTGTAAGGACAAATTTGTCCTTAGAGAAAGGAGAAGGTGCTACTGGCCTTTTATATTTGTAATCTAACCCTTAAACTTTGATTGTTCTCTTTAATGTAGAAGATGAGTAAATTGATGTATCTGTAACCACTAGGGCCTGTATTACCTAATTAGGATTAATGTTTTTTCAATACTCTAACCAATTACATTTTGTTCTTGCTAATTAATTTTTATATGGCCCATAATATTTTCTTACTAGGAAGACAGTGGACAGGTTTACATTAAGTGGATTTAGAGGATAGGAAGTAAAATCAAGTTATATTGAGTTGAACCTATATCCTCAATTACTTCTTATTCACTTATCCTTTCTTCTGCATTCAGTTACCTAACTGGATAAGATATATACAGTTAAAATGTTTCTGTCTCAAGGTAAATATCCTTTATCATGTTAGTAAACTACCCCAGTTATGTACACATTGATTTAAGGTGCATACTCTCTCATTCTGGAAGGTTCTTTCATATAAGCTCATTCATTATCTATTGCTTCCCACCTAAGGTAATATCAATTTGTAACTTGCCTGATGAAGGAAATTTGTAGGGAATTAAAATAACCTCAAGTGTCTCCATGAAGTAGGTTTATTTAACACAACAATTAAACAGTATGTTGAAGTTAACATAACAGCTTCCTTAGAAGTTCTCATTAAAGAGTTTTTCTTGGTATCTCAAGGAAGACATTGTAGCCTTTCTCAGTACTGCAAAGAGTATGAAGGAGGGAATACATCTAAATGTTTCAGATAGGGTTTTCCTGCTAACTATCACATGTCCACTACAAAAATTATATCACATGTTATGAACATGTTTCTAATAATTCTGAGGCAAATAGACAAACAGAGCTTTTATATTAGCCCATTTATGTCTCTGCACTGTGGTCCTAATGACTTCAGAAGATGATAGAAATGTAACTCCTCAGCACCTTGGAGGTGACCCAGGCCTTTCTCCCACGGGCATGGTGAGATTCCAGATGAAGGATGGTGCGGGGTGAGTGAAGGGTGCTGCCTTGGTGCAACACATTGGAAATATTATCATTCCCTGAACCCAGAAGCTCAACCCTAGTACAGCTGGAGAAGGAAATGACACACCATTTTTTTTTTTTTTTTTTTTTTTTTTTGGTTTTTCTCCGGTACCGGGAACTGAACTCACAACCTTGCGCTTGCGAGGCAGGCTCTTTTGCCGCTGAGCTAAACCCCTAGCCCCCAGACACAACATGTTTTATATATGTGGACTTTGAGGTGAAACTAGCACAGGTTATAATTTAATAGTTAATACAAAATAGTGAAGTACATAAGACAAGATTTACTTCTTACAGAAAGATAATTACTACTGTTAAATATTTGGAAGATATGCATAACAGGTGAAACTGTAGACAAGGATGATATTGTTTAGGAAAATTACATGGGGTAAGAGTAGAATGTGTTGTTTGCTTTTGACTTAATGTAGATTTTTCTCAGCCATGTTTTATGAAAAAAGTGACATAAAACCTAAAGCATTCATTATGTACAATGAATTTTCCTCTTATGTAGCTATAGTAGAACTAACTGTATACTAACCCTGTGAGAATATAGAAGATGAAAATAGCAACATTTTTTGTAAATATTTCAACACTTCCTGCCACCGATTCAGAAAGACCACTCTAGAGAATATAATCTGTACCCTTAATTTACTACATTCTAATTAAAATTAATGCTATGACACCTACATAAGATATAAATAAAACTCTAAAGCAGTGCAGTTATCACTCATTTTTGTTATACATTCAAAAAATTTTAGTTCTACTTTAGTTGTAAACCCATAATGCAATTTTTATCCTAACCATGCAGATACCTGTTACACAAGTTAGAAAAAGAGCTAGTCTTTTACATCTGGACACATTCAGGCACTAGCGTTCTTCAGCATTTACTGTGCATTCAAATTTCCCTCTAGTGCCACTTCCTTTTGTGGCATGTCTTCCAGCCTCACATCCCCCCAGATCTGATTGTCTACAAATATCTTAATTTGCCTGCATTTGAAAGGTATTTTCATTAAATATAGTATTCTAAGTTTGTTGGGCTTTTTCAGTTTTTTAAAATATGACTTTCTATTTACCTCTTTGTAGTTCTCACTATTCCTCATGAGAAGTCAACTATCATTCATTTCAGTTTTCCTGTATGTCATAGGCTTTAAAAAATCCCTCTTCGAGGACTTTCGAGATTTCTTTTTTTATTATTAATTTTACGTTCAGACCCTGGGTACAATCTGTCTAGGTACAGTATTTGTGGTTTGCAAAATGCTTACAGAAAATTAGTCTCCTTCAATTGGTATCTTGAGGCCGTAATTTTAAATGTTGAGAATTTTGGCCTTATTTCTTAAAATTAAATCTCTCCCTCCCTCCCTCCCTCTCTCTCTCTCTCTCTCTCTCTCTCTCTCTCTCTCTCTCTCTCT
>NW_004955404.1:19055282-19090436 GCF_000276665.1 Chinchilla lanigera | reverse complement strand
TCTTCTCTCTCTCTCTCTCTCTCTCTCTCTCTCTCTCTCTCTCTCTCTCGATAACCACTGAGCTTCCATTCATTTTTCCCTCTTTTCATTAGGTTCTCTTTTTCCTGCTAATCAGACCATTCCTACCAATCTCTTTTCAAGCTTATTGATTTATTTTTCTCATCTCCAATCTACTGTTAGGTGTATTCACAAAGGTTAAATTTCAGATATTATATTTTTCAGTTTTTCATTAAGTTCCTTTATAAATTATTAATTAAATATGTTAATTTTGTCAGGAATTAATTTGCTAAATTTACTAGTAATTGGAGGTACTATTATGACTTTGTGCTCACTGCTAAGGTGTGTCACCACTGATAGAAAACCTTCCCTGAAAAGTACATCTGTGTTAGGTGTCTCCTTTATGTACCTAGAAAATCTTGTGTATACCTCCATCATTTTTTCTCTTCTTGAATATTTTAGCAGTAGGAAGTGTTCATCTGGAAAGTGAGAACTATCTCTTTCACTTTCCCGCAGCAGCAGAATGAGGACAAATGTTGTGAGGCCAGTGGACACAATGAGAACATGTTTACTAAATGAATAAAAAAATAAATTATTATATGCCTTCAATAGGTCTTTGAACCTATTGAATTTTTATGTCTCAACTACTATGGCCCCAATGATGGGTTTATTACATATTCTGTAAAAATAGTAAAGCTCCAGAGCTACAGTTTGCTCATGCTCTTTTTCTCTTTGGAGTCCAATTCTCTTATTTACTTTACACCCTCCCTGCTTTATCAGAGTCGTTGATAACCCAGCATGTAAGTATTATGCCTTCATTCTATGCATGAACCAGTCATCTTCTTTGATAAATTGGATGAACACGACTTTGTGAGATTTTCCTAATCAATGCAACATTTATTTTCTTGAAAACGTACCTGTCTATGATGATCCATCCGATTTCTGAGACCCGATGTACCCACTGTGCATGTTTCTCTCTGTTTGTGTGGCTAGAACCTCTAGATATGGTGGAATTGTCATTTCAGCGATTATGTTACACTTTTCAAGACTACAGACATCAGAGCAAACTACTGAAACATTCTTTCGCTGGCTTTAGAGAAATATGGTTCCCTGTTGTCAGAGGTGTTCCTGACCAGGACCTGAGACAAGCCTTCACGGCATGAAGACAACACCAGAACAGCAGCTACCGGAAACAGGAACATCCGTTCTATAGCCAGAAAAATTGAGTTCTGTTAAAATCCCTGTAAACTTGAAAGTGAGCTCTGAACTCCAGATAAGAATGCAATCTCTTCCAAAACTAAATTAAACTGAAAACATCTGGAGCAGAAGATGTGGCTTGACCTGGATCTGTATTCCTGCACCAGGGGAATATGCTACACTAAATGTCATAATTCCATTCCTAGGAATTATGTGTTTTGGGTTACTGTTAGTGTAGTAATCTTGTTACCTTGTGCCTCAGTACAAAACAGATGCCTCCTTGGTCCTCACTTCTGTCGGTAACCACAGGTGAATTTCCGGTGTGCTTCCTGATTAACTTCAATGTTTTTCTTAGGAACATGTTTTGGAGACCTCACACCAGTCCCTTCTTTTTTATAATGGACATTAGCTTGAATGTTGCCTGTATGCTTTTTTTCACTGGTCTCTATCAGATGTAAGAGTTTTTGCTTAACAATGCTTCACTCTGCTCCACTAGTTAGATACAAAACTGTCTACTTCTAATAAATTGCCACCACTTATCAGCAATTAACGCCAGCCTAAAATAGAAGAGAAAGAACCTCCAAGGATTAGAGAGGAGAGCTTCACTTTCTGACCTTGTGATCTGTGTTTAAAAGGCAAGCTTTGCATTTGTGTGTTCCTGGAGTGTTATTAAATGGAGTCCTTAATTTGAATAATATAAATTTGTCTTTGCATAATAATGTGAACATTAATCTTCACAATACAATTGTGTGAAGACATGGGATGTATCTTTATCTGCATATTATCATATATTTGATTTCAACAAGGTTATTTAAAGGATAGTGGTGAAGCTGATGCCGGAGGCAGTCTTTTTAGATGTATCATACCTACACATGCTGCTCACCTTGCCACTTCCTAAGAAAATATAATTATTTATGTTTTTAACTCAAGCTTTATAACATTCATAAAGCACTTACTAAACCTCTTTTTTTCTTTTTTAAAATGTTTATGCTATTTGCAAATATTTTAGGGAAAACTTCAAAAATATATAGCAGAATTAAAAGAATATTACAGTCCCCTTCCATATATCCATCAAGACCCTACCATTGACAATTTCACTGTACCTCATTTATTACCTGTCTATGCATCATTCTACCCTTTTAGCATTTTATTTTTTTTTGTTTTGCAAAGTAAATTTCAATGTCAGTTTAATTTTCCAAAAATATTATTCATGTCATTAAATTTCACCATTTAATTTTCTTTCCTTTTATATACAAATCCATGTCCAGATCTTAAGTATATATGGTCTCAATTTGGACAAACCTGTGTCTTTTGAAGTACCCAGAGAACGCTGATAAGTTAATTCAGTTTATAAATATAAGACAGTTTTTGTGATCTTTATAGCAACCTGCCCCTAGCTCAAAGTATTGCCTAAAATTAAATTTATGTAAACCACCAGTTTTTCCTGTTAAGTTGAACCTTTGGAATATACTTTCTCAGTCTCACGCTGAGGCCATTTAATTTAGAGAACTGCTTTGCCTACCATATCATAGTCTTAATGCTCATTCCTTTTACTCCTGATCAGTCTGCTTCCTCGAGATGTGGAAAACCTTTGCTGACAGCCAAGGCCAGGGAATCTTTCACAATGAGCCTTTTGACAGTGGTGACGGAAGTCCTTCTCTCTCTGAGTCCTCTCTGGTGACTTTAGTTTAGGGAATTTTGTAAAGTGGTCATAAAGCTCTTTGTTTAGGTCACAAGGTGGTACTGAATTACAACACAACAGGACTGCTAATTCCAATTTGCTGAAATAGACACACAGACCAGGGTGAGGGGGAAAGGATTCAATGAGAATGAGTCTAGTAAGAATATTTTTTCTATCTTATTTGATTATGATAATTGCTGTATTTAATTTGCATAAGAACTTTCAAGAAGGAAAGAACACAAAAAAAGCACAGCACCACTCCTTAAACAATAGGAACTTGGTGTAAATTAGAATATGTCTAGACACAAGATCCTTTTCCACTCAGAAAAAGGAAATAATCTTCAAATGAGGGTGAAAATAAACTGCAAATGGTAATAAACATGTGTATGAATGTGTGCATATGAATCTTAGTTTTGTTTCAGAACCTGGATCCAGGAGAATTCATTTCACAAAACAATAGTATTTATTGAACCACTGAAGGCTCTTATCACAAGGAACTCAGTGCTTATAAAAGTTGTGGGACATTGAAGACCAAGGCCCAGACTGAGCTTCAGAGAACAGTTGTCAGACAGCAGTGCACTCTGGCGCATTCTTGTGTTGAAGGTGAGAAGTTACCACCGTATGGAACCGTGGCAACTGGAAAACAGTAGAAGCAGGATGCTCTTTCTGGCATCTCTCATGTTTCCGCCTGGTAGATGCACATAAAGAAATTCTCTCACCTACCTGGCCTAACAAAAAAGATCATCGGAAGAGTTCTGCCTTCCAGAAGCCAAGAAGGACTTGAACAAAGAGTCTCTGCTAAGCTTTCTCCATTTTGCTACCTCTAAGTTATACCATCTTCTTGTCCAATCACACTTCAACAAGACGGTCCACTCTCAACTGACTCTAAGCATAAATATGCATGTGCTGAATTTTTCGGTCTTCATTTCTGAAACTTCCAATGTCACATTAAACCTTAGTTAACTAAATCTGTTCCCCATTCTTTTATTAGTAAGTGTTTTGTCGTATAGGTGTCAGCCGTGGAAGAAAACGAAATTGCTTTTTCTTTCCTTTAGCTGCCAAAGCATCGAGGGATCTGGAGACTGGGGAGCACAGCTCCAACGGAGAGAGTTCAAGGCTGTGAGAAAGGGATTTCCCCTGCCTCCGCTTCTGCCAGTGACCCTGTCCCTGTTGCGTGTCCCTCTCTACACCTAGAAAATGCAGAAACTTTTCACATTTTCCCCCAAACTTATTTTTAAAAAGAAAATCTATGCTATACAACAACCAACTCTTGTAGGAAGCAAGTTGGTGAAAATGAATTGAATTTCAAGCTGCAAGATATAAAAGAAGATGTGCTGAATGAGCAAATCTCTATTACTACAGATACTGTGATCTCTCACAGTTTCTGCTGTGTTCTGTTTATTCAAAGTTGCTTACTTAGTTGAATGGGCTAGTTCATATTTAAGGTTGTACACAGAATTATTCTATTTTCTGACTAAAAATGTATCCTTAAAAATAATTTTTCTTATTCTGAATAGTCATGCTCATATAACTTAAAATAAATCTGAAATTAAATTGAATATAAATGGCAAGGCAAGTGATGTGAAGGAAAAATGCTTTCTTTGAAGTTAAAAAGTATGCAAATTATATCATTCTGATGAATCCGTGTAAGAGCTTAACAAGGGAAGACAGTCAGTTTCCACTAATTAATTAGAAAACAGAAAGAAATCACATCAAGTGAATGAATAAATATGGCCACGCGTTTCTTCAAGAGTTTCAGTTAGGTTTGCTGAAATCAGGTCATACGTGGTGCTCCATGCTCATCCATTCTTGACGGAGTTGGCTCCTGTCATGTGGCAGACACTGAGAACAAAGGGGTTAACCCAATTTCAAGTTTGTCTTTGATGTACTTCTAAATCTCCTCTAGTGAGAAATGAAAGTGAATTGCCTTAAGTGGGTAAAGAGTGGAAATAGATCAGAACAGTCAATCTGTTGCCTTGGAAAGAGGATGGTTGAGGTTATTTCTTCTTTAGAACAACGTGTCTTGTTTCATTGTCTGTATCTGTTGGAAGCGAAAAGACCTATAAATATCTGAAGCAAATTCATTATTTAACAAGCATAGTTATCTCCAAAGAAAATTACTAATGTGAAGAGAGGTACTAGAACAAGTTTCTGCAAATTAGTCTTCTGTTGCAATTGTCTTTATTTCCTACAAATGAAGAATAGAAAAAAGCAGCAAAATTGAGCTCCAAGTTACTATGCAGTGTTATAATTGACAAATGCCCAAGCAGAGTTCACAGCAAGAAAAATGAATTTACTTGAAAATGATACTTCTGATACATTTCTTTTTAAGTAGATCCTTATTACCTATGATTGGGCATGTGCACAACAGATGTATGGTTCTCAGGAATCATTTATTATACTTTTTTTCAAATATGACTTCCTCACCTAAGCAGAGTCCAAGTGGCTTGGTATGATTGTAATCCCATTATTCTGGGAGGCTGAGGCAGGAGGTTTAAAAGTACAATTCCAGTCTGGGCAATTTAATGACTTAGGGAGACCTAGTATCAGAATAAAAAAATAAAAAGGGCTTGGGATGTACTTTAGTGCAAAGGCCCTGGATTCAACTTGAGTACAGCAGAAGCACAAGAAAGTAAACAAAACCAAAGCATAGAGAAAGCATAGAGTGTATTCTGATACTCTGGTGGGGTCTATGTCCTCTAGTTTTCTAATTCACTGTCATACTACATAATTTTCACATTAGCTAAACAATTCTGTGAAAGACGTGATAGTTGGAATAATAATAGTGATATCAACCTTTATTTATCAAAATTATTTTATTTTATTTATTTAAGATTTTGTGACTCTAAGATTTAGACCTAGGGCTTTATAATACTAGTCTGACACTCTAGTGAATAGCATTCTTAGTGTTCATTTTAAGAATTTTATGACTATCACAGCTCTGAGAGAGGCTTAAGCAAGAGGACTGCAAGTTTGAATACTGTACTAAATAGTATAAATAAGGAATTTAGACAGATTGTACATCTGAATGACCAGTTGTATTTCTATATTCTTGTGAAGAATAACTAGAATGTGAAGTTTAACAAATATGGGTACAATAATACAATTACTCAGAAAAAAATTTAGGGAAAAATTTAAATGTGCAAGACCAAGATATTACTCACTGGAGCAAAGGAACACAAGCGAATGGTAGTACACAATAAACATACTGAAAGGTGTAATATCACTAGACTGTTCATTGTTCAAAAAAGAAGGTATACATTTTATGCAAATAAACCAAAATAACAGCTTATTTTTGGAGGAGCTAACAAACTGTTTATTAAATTTATACACAATATAAAGAACCTTAAAAATCTAAAGATACCTTGAAAATGAGAGCAAAAGTGTTTATCTGACTTCCCATATTGTTACAATAATCAGGGAAGTGGATGGTTGATATAAAATAGATCAATCCAATGATGGAAGAGAATGCAATGCACATAATTTAATTTCATGTATATCTCAATTAATTATGAACAAAGTTGGCAAGACAATTCAACAGAGAAAGGAGTCTTTTTAATCCTTCTGCTCAAATATGTAGGTGAACACTGAAGAAAAACACCACAAAAATTTTTATCTTTACTAACACCATAAACAAATATTAACGTGATACTTTCACCTGCTCTCCTTTTCAGTTGTCAGAAAAATTGTACATAATTTGAGGTTCTATGTGATGATTTTGTAGAATTTTAATAGATGTAACAATGAAAATTTGAATTTTATATCTTCTAAAAGAATAAATAATTATCTTTGCAATCTTTTAGTGGTCAAAGATTATTTCAATGTTATATGAAAATGTTATATGTTATATGTTTAATGTTATATGAGAACACTTTTTGTAAAAGACAAAATATACAAACTTGACAGCAACAGAATTTGACTTTTTTTCTCATGGAAGGCCATTTCCATTTTCCAATTATGTACACTTTGACTGGTTTGTAGCCCATTTTACTTAAATACATCTAAATTAATTATGATTCTAGACATTAGGAATTTGTATATTCTCTTTCAGCAGATGATACGAATAAGGAAAAAGGATTAACTTATTTCCAGTGGTCATATATTGTGATACAATAATGGCACAGCATTATGTTAAGCACAAGTTATGGAATGACAAATGATAAAAATATCAACTACAATAAGAACTCTGTCCCAGAGCTACACGTTTTTCTCCCAGGCTTGCGGGAACTGTTAAAGTTGACAGTGCAATGTGAAAGTACTGAAACAGAAATACATCTCTGTGCTATCAGCACTGGGAACAAAGAAGGAGATGTCTTTGGACTCAGAAAGAGAGGACGGGTAGTGAGCATATCACCAAATAATTTGCAGTGAAAATGACAAAAGCAACCTGAGCCTTTGATAATCCAAAATTATCTTGAGTGTTTGGATTAATGATCATCTATTTTCAATAAGGAAATTAAAAACTGAACCCATGTCAGATGCACCCATACAAACACGAAGAAGAAACTTAACCTACAGACACATGAATTAGAGAACACTGCAAATTAGTTAAAGCAATTTTTCAGCAGTCGCTATATTCAGGCGTCCTTTAATGCGGTTTCCAAGGAGCAACACCCTGCCTCAAAGTTAGGTTAAGTTGACTGTTCTTTACTTTGTCTTTACTTTTCTTCCTATATCTGTGACACATTATTAACAATAGTGCTATGAAACCATTGGAAACAGCTGACTTGAAGCAATTCCACGTTGGCACTCACCTTGAATTCTTTTCTTTTTTTTTGTTGCCATTGATTATTAAGTATGAACTCAACCGTTGGTTTGTTATTTTAGAGATTACAGCAACATTTGTTTAACGGGAATCAGGGATAAAAGGTGTACAGATAATTTGTTCATAGATTTGAAGACTTCTCAGATAGATCTACTTTCTAACAGAATGTGTTATTTCAACTATTTTCCACAGGCAAAACAGTATGTCTTATAATTGAGATATAGGATATATGATATTTTTAGGTAATTGTAGACATAGTGTCCTTTTCAGTTATGTGTGATTTTCATTTGTGAAAAGCTTACAGGTTTTATTAAAATATTGAATCTGATCAAATCTCAAAAATCTTATTAGTAGTAGTAATAATGACTGAAATAAACTCTCAGCCAGGAGACACTGCAATAAAATTTTCTGATAGCAGCATATTCTTAGCTTTCTAATAAAAACATTTTATAGTACAAAAATCAGTTCTTATGAGTTTATTGATGACAATATTTGAAAGGTGCTTACTATAGGTTTCTTCTTAAAACAAGGTAATAAATGAAACTTCGTTAAACAGATATAAATGTTAAAAATTATAGATTGAGAAGTTTTGTTTTTAAGGTCTTTTATTAAGTATTTACCCACAAAAAGCATAAGGAAAATTTAGAGTTTCAATACTCAGGTCCCTGAGTTGCCAGTCTCCATCGGAGTTGCCCTGGCCTCTCGAGAGAGAATGTTACACATCAAAGGAAAGGTGATAAAGTTTTCATCAGACATTTAAAAAACCTTGCAACTCTCCTGACTTTCCTTTCTAAAGATAGTTTAGAAGTGATTGAAGACAGTAGCATTCTGTCAAAATAGTGGTATGTGAAAGGATTTCTTAAGTAAAGCTGGGCACTACACATAATGTTGCCGCCTAGCTTCATTTAGACTTTGTGTGTAGCACTACTTATTTACTGAAGTATTTAGGAAGAGTATTTAGTATTTACTGAATTATCAACATATTTAATCTGCTAGACAATTTATGAGTTATAATTTTAAAAGTATATTAGTTTATACTAAAAAAATATCTTTTTGAAATCATATCAGGCCCGTGTTAAATTTTGCATTCTTTAAAACACGTAATTTTCAACATATTGTCAAGTTATTATGTTTATTATTTGCCCTCTATTATTTGGTATTAAGAAAAGGAGTGAATCTCAGTTCAAGTTTATATTTTTAGATGCTTTTGAATTTCTGAACAATGATGCATAGTACATGGCTGACTGGACATTTTATTCAAACACAACAAATACAATGCCATCATTTATCACATAGAACTCCTCTCTCAGTTCAGAAGGAAGGTACTATTTTTTTATTCAAAAATTGAATCTGATCAAATTTTCCAGCAGTAGCTATATTTTCTCCTCGATAATGTAGCTGAGATATGATTATTTCATATATAGAAATATAACTCTTTCTAATTTGGAATGGAAGGAACATTACAGTATCTTTCACTACTAGAAGAGATGGAGAACACTTGTCATCATATAAAAGTCTTCATCTTTTTACTATACTTGACCTGATTGTGATATTATTTTTATGGGTTAAATAAGCAAAACAAGGATTTCAGAGATGTGACTTGGTGGTACAACTTTTGAGAGACCCTGCCAACACCTATAAAAGGTTAAAAAGTAAATATGAGACAGGAAAGATGAAACAGTTTACCATTCACACTTTTACAATGCCCTTTGTAAACATTGGTTTTTTTCACGAGTATAAGCAATATTGTAGCATCTGCTTTTCCTGTAAATCCCCTACCTGTATAGTGGTTTTAGAAAAAGAAACTCTATTACATTCTGTTTTAGAATTTAGAATTATTTTCAGAATTTTCTGGTATTCAATAGTATGAATGAGTTCACTCATTACTAGCAAGAGTGTGATGCCAGTGAGAAATGCCTCTTTAAGAAATGTTTCTTAGTACTCAACTCTTTTTTTTTGTTTTATTTAAGTGAATTATGAACTCTAAAAATGTTCTTATTCTATGCTAAGGCTGAGGAACAAATAGATGAAGAATCAACATTTCACTTCTAATATCATTAGAAGGCTAAAGGTAAAAACTTTACACAAGGTCTTTCACAATATTAAGAAGGAGATATATCAATAAATAATGGGCTCTGTTCTCTCAAACCTGCTCCACTGAAAGCCCAACAATATTCTTAGCTAGGAAGCCAAGCAGAGAAAAGTACACTACTTCCATCCGCTCGAGACTGACTGGACTGCTGCCAAAACCTTATTCTAGGCAGTGTTCAAGCTAATGAAAATAATTCTTTCTATGCATTAAAATTCAATGTGCTACCTGGACCTTGTGCTGATAGTCAATTATCATTAGAGACTTCCATGCGTCTTGCACATTAAGACCATGAGAAGGGGCTAGGACATGGGGGAGCAGAAAGGGAAGAGAGGGGAAACGGAAGTGAAATGACCTAAGCTGAGTTATGTACTGGTACCATCTGCTCCCTGTGATGAATTATGTTCGCAAATATATAGTAATAAAATTCAACAAAATGAAAAGAAGAAAGAAAACCCAGAAAAAAAAAAAAAAAAGCAAAAAAATATTGAATGTTGAGTAAGAACAAATGTGGTCCTTCAAGAAATCTCTCCAGGTGTTTACTTTGAACCACTGTCAATAGCACTCCTTTGTAAGCTCTGTATATTGCATGTGGTTTCCCATTCCTCTCCTTTCCCTGACCATAGTGAGGGTCAGGAATATTTCCAAGATGGATTGCCTCAAAAACAGGACTTACAAAGAGGGAATTTCTTGTTATTATTATATAGTCTTCCCCAGGTTTCCTTCTCTCTTAGTTGTATAGTTTTTCCTTCTGTTCATTGTCTTCACTTTTTCAGAATTTTTTTTCTATAGGCCAGACTCTCTGTAATAGCTTTAGTTCTTTTTCTGCTCATGCACAACAATATTTTCAGAACTTTGGAATTCTAACCAAGGTTTATCTGTAAGTGACTTAAAACCATGATTGAAAGCCACTATATATGTTTATTTTTTCAGATAGAATGATTGTTTTTAATCTGTGTTTGAACTTATTTAAAGAGATTCAAATTCTTTGTGTTTTTTACATCTTGTTTCATTTAACATTATAAAACATTTCATTTAACATTATGTTCCATCTGTTGCATGTAACTATAGTTTCTTTTTTTCTTAAATTTTAAAGAAAAAAACAAAATACCAAAACGAAATAATCGGAGAGTGAAAATAGTTAACACATTGCATATTGTTATCTTCAAATTAATAACTCAGTGCAAGCTATAGGCATGAAAAACTATCTAAACGATATTAGCACAAACCTTTCTTTTCAATGAACTAAGAGAAATTAATAGTAGAACTATCTTAACTCTCTTGTACTTTTTTTCTTTTCACTTCCTTTCTCCTTTCCAGTACCCCAGTTTCTCTTTCCATTTGAACACTTTCTTCCCATTTCACAATATCTATTATACATTTTTTACCTTATTTACTCTTTCAGCTTCTCACGCCAGGGAGAAAATATAATGTTTACATGTGTGAGTCTGATTTATTTCAGTTATGAATGAATATGATCTCAAATTATATCCACTTACCTACAAAAGTCTTTCTTTATGACTGAGTAGTACTCCACTGTATGAAAAAACCACATCTTTTTTATCCATTCCTTGATCAATGGGCATTTGTGCAGTTTCCAAAATTTAGCAATTATTGACAGATTTCTAGACACATATGAATTACAAAAACTGAATCAAGAAGATATAAAAATTGTAAATGACCCGATATCAGTTAAAGAAATTGAGATGTAATGAAAAACTTCCAACAAAGAAAAGCCACATCATGGCAGATTCACTGTTGAATTCTGCAAGAAAGAGAATTAATGCCACTAATACTGGTACTCTTTAAGGAAATTGAAAGTGAAGCAATACTTCCAAAGTCATTCCTGAAAGCACGTATTATCTTGATTCTAAAACCAGAGAAAAACCCAACCAGAAAAGAAAACTACAGGTCAATCTCCCTAATGAACATAGATGAAAACTCCTAAATAAAATACTGACAAACAGAGTATATCAAATCATCAAGATTACATATATCATGACCAAGTAGGATTAATCCCAAGGATGCAGGTATGGCTCAGCATATGTAAATCAATAAATGTAACACATCATATCAACAGAACCATAACCAAAAATCACATGATCATCTCAATAGATACAGAAAAAGCTTTTGACAAAGTCCAACACTCATTCATGATAAAAACCCTACAGAAAACTAGAATACATGGTCTTTACCTCAACCTCATCAAAGCCATCTATGACAAACCAACAGCTAATGCCATACTAAATGGTCAAAAACTGAAAGCTTTCACCCTCAAATTAGAAACATGACAAAGACATTCACTATTACCTCTTATTCAATATAGTTCTGGCAACATTAGTCAGAGCAATTAGACAACGGAGTGAAACAAAAGGAATAAAGATAGGAAAGAAAGAAGTTAAATTATCATTATTTGCAGATGACATGATCCTCCACATAGAAGACCCCAATATCTTCACCAAAATACTTCTAGATTTAATTAAAATTCAGTAGTGTAGCTGAATACAAAGTCAACACTTGAAGTGGAAAATCAATAGCATTCTGGTACACAAACTACGAACTCATTGAGAGAAAAATTAGGGAAAAAAAACCATATATACTGGCAGCCAAAAAACTGGAATACATAGGAATCAATCTAACAGAGAAAGTAAGAGACCTATACTTTGAAAATTACAGTGCTCTGAAAAAGGACATTAAAGAGGTTATTGGAAAATGGAAAGATACCCCTTCCTCATGAACAGGAAGAACCAACATAGTAAAAATGGTCTTACTCCCAAAATTAAAATAGCATTATATACAATCAATGCAATCCCAATCAAAATATCATTAGCATACCACACAGAACTAAAGAAAACACTCTTAAAATTCATTTAGAATCAGAAGAGACCTAGAATAGCCAAGGCAATCCTGGGTAACAAAGACAAGTCAGGGGCATAACAATTGCTGAGGTGATTGTTATGTACTACAAAGCTCCTGTGATAAAATCAGCATGGTGCTGGCCAAAAAAAAAAAAGACCTGAGGATCAGTGAAACAGAATGAAAGATGCAGACCCAACTCCAAACATACTCAACCACCTTATCTCTGACAAAGGGGCCAAAATGTTCACTGGAAAAAAGATAACCTTTTTCATAAATGGTGCTGGAAAAACTGAATTTCCACATGCCAAAGACTAAAACTAGACCCGTGTCTATCACCATGACCTACACTAAACTCAAAATGGACCAAAGATCTAAATACTGAAACAGAAATACTCACTCTACTGGGAAAGAAAATAGGTAAAAATCTTAAAGACATAGGTGTAGGTAGAGACTTTATGAACAAACCCTAGACCACATGGAAAATATGACAAACGACTACAATCTCATCCTATTAAAAAATGTTTGCACAAAAAAAAGATATCACCAACAGAGTGAAAAGACAACCCACGGGGTGGAAAAAATTATAGCCAGTTTTCCCTCAGACAGAGAACTTCTATCTAGAACATATAAAGAATTGAATAAATTCAGAACACCAAATTCAAAGACAGTCCAAAATTGAGCATCTGAGACGAGTATGCACTTCTCAGATGAAGAAATACAAATGGCAAATAAATATATGAAAAAATGTTCAGCATCAGTAGTAATTTGAGAGATACGCATTAAAACAACACTGAGATTCCATTTCACTACAAAAGAATGGCTTTCATCAAGAAATCAACCAATTACAAATACTGTAGGGGTTGTGGGGAAAAAGTAACTCTTCTCCACCGTTGGGAGTATAGACTGGTGCAATCACTGTGGAAATCAGTATGGAGATTCCTCAAAATACTAGAAATAGAGGTTCCATTCAAACCAGATAGTCCCCTTTTGGGTGTCTTCCTGGAAGTATTAAAAGCATCATATCACAGCTATATACGTGCACCCATACTTACAGCACTATATATGTTTAAAATCTATAAGGAAGAATTTTAAATGTTTCTCCACAAAGTAATGAAGCTTGAGGAGCTATGATTACTCTAATTTAAACATTAAGCAATGTATAATGTACCAAAAGACCTTCATTTTGCCCATAAATATGTACAATTTTAAAATAAAAAATTAACCCAAATATATTTATTGAGAACCAAATATCTCATATCATTTCAGATTCTTTATTAGCTCATTTAGAGGAGTTAACATGCAGTGTACCTGACGGCTTTTCTTTGAAGACAATGAATGGACCAAAATACTGTGTTCTCGAGCTCTATATCTAATCCTTTTTTCCAGTTTCTGTCTCTGTCTCTGTCTCTGTCTCCTCTCGCTCCCTTGCTCTTCCCCTCCCTCCTTTTGCTCTAGCTCTTGCTTTTGTTCTTTCTCTCACTCTCTCTCCTCTCTCATTTTGATTACTTACATCTTATTTCCTGGAATATTTCTTAATTTCCAGCACTTTAGTTTCCAGTGCTCATATAAACTTAATGAGTATTTACTGAAATTCTAATTTTGAATTTGAACTTTTAATGCTATCATTTGTTGCTCAAATGCAAGGCATAATACCTAAAATATATTCTTATCTTTCTCTTGGGAAATAAATTACAACTGAGTTTACCCATTGAAATAATGTGTGGGTCAGCTCCCAGAGGGTATTTTGCACATACCTGCTCAAGGACTGAATGGATGGTCATATGCATGTTGGCACTTGGGCTCATTTGTCATTATACTAAGTATAGTAAACATAGATTAAGGATTATCCTCTACCACATTTCTTTAAATATGAATGTACATATGTACTATATATGTTATAGATGTGCATATATATATTACTCACAATATTAAATTTCTTTAAAACAAGATTTTGGGTTTTACGGTTATCATACCTAGTGAGAATGCACATTCATATTCTATATGTGAATTAAAATGTACACATGTATATTTTTATATGAAATCATATATTTGTCAAAATATTAATACTTCATTGTGGTCCACAGTATTTTACAATTTTCAGAAAAGTCTATTTAAATTTAAATCTGAGTATAATATTTTGTTTATATGTTTTACATTTATTCACACATAATTTATCTAAAATATTTCACAGAAGTGTTTTGTTATATTGTGTATTTTACTTAATAGAAAACTGTGAGAAGAATGACACTGTTTCTAATTGCTAAAAGTACCATCATAGAGCCAGGCATAGTGTGTGTGTGCCTGTGATCCCAGGACTCTGGGAAGCTGAGGCGAGAAAACTGAAAGTTTGAGTTCAGCCTCAACAATTTAGCAACATAGCGAGACCCTGCCAAAAAATTACAAAAAATAAATAAATGAAAAGGCTGGGAATATAGTTCAGTTTGAAGTCCTGGGTTCAATCTCCAGGAAAGGACCACAAAATACAAAATAAAGGAAAAACAGAAACAAACAACCACATAAACTATATGACAATAAAGTTGTATTATGAGCTATTTTATTTTTATGTAAGTCACAGAAAATATGTCTAAAATTACAATATAAATAAATGTGAAGTTTAACACATGAAGTATACCATCAATAAAAAATCATTTTATATTAAATTGTATTCATTTTGTGTAATTTGATGTATCACATATAGCCAGCAGCATGGAAAATACTAGTAATTTTAGAAATTTTATGAAAAGAGTACATATTTTATCTTTATACTGTTTTGAACTAACCAAATTTTGCTTGCTGTGTTCAAGAAAATAACTGAATATTCACTTTATAATATTTATAAGCATGTGATAGTAGTTTAAGCATTTTTAGAAGAGAGAAATATGACACTAATATTTTTTTATTATGATATTGTCTGGTTTTATCAACCAAGTGTTAAAATCTTTAGTTGATTCCAGAGAAGAAAGGAGGTATTGATTAAGAATACTCAGTCAGTACAGGAAAACATCTGAATAAATCTTTTATACCAAAATATATCCCCATTGTAGAAGAGAGGAAGTTAACGGTAAAGTTGTAACTTTAGTTTTCTGTATGGTTAAGTCTTCGCTGAGTTTCCTCACTTACCTGTGCTGACCGGAGCTGCTAAATAATTGAACAGGTCTCTGCCAAACTCTGGAGTTCTCTCTAGGCAGCTCTCCTCTTTTCCTGCTTTATGAATTCTAGCCACCGTAGTCTCTCTGGCTCACCACGCCTGCTCAATTGAGTGTCGGCAGGCTTGGTCTGGTTCCTGTCTGCTCATATTATGGCTTGGCAACTCTCAAGGCTGTGGTCTGGAACAAACTCTTTAAGACTTGGTTCCTGAACTCAGGACTCATCTTTTGAGGCTTGATGTTTGTGTCTTGAAAAATGCTGTTCATTTTTGTTCTTTCTCCCTCCCTCTCTTTCTTTCTTTTTCTTTCTTTCTTTTCTTTCTTTCTTTCTTTCTTTCTTTCTTTCTTTCTTTCTTTCTTTTCTTTCTTTCTTTCTTTCTTCTTTCTTTCTTCTTTCTTTCTTTCTTTCCTTCTTTCTTTCTTTCTTTCTTTCTTTCTTTCTCTCTTTCTCTCTCTCTTTCTCTCTCTCTTTCTCTCTTTCTTTCTTTCTTTCTTTCTTTCTTTCTTTCTTTCTTTCTTTTTCTTCCTTCCTTCCTTTCTTAATTCCTCCCTATTTTTCTTTCTGTTTTCCTTATTGGTTCATAGAGTAGGAAAGATCTTGCTCTTACTACTTCTTCTTCTAGTCCAGAAGTAGAAGAGTTTTTTACTTCAAATATATTTTCTTATAGTATCTTTTTGAAGAAATTTAAAAATATAGGGGGAAAAAAGAAAAAGAAGAAAACAGTCTCAGTAACTGTTATTGTGGCTGTGCCGTAATTCCTTCTCTTGACCACAGCAGGACACAAGGAGAAGACTTGCTTTTGTTACTTTCTCCATTTAATTCATCCTTTTCCTTCCTGTTTTTGATCTTTTCAATCATTCATTCCTCAGTGTATTCAACAGAATATATTTTAACTTTCATTATGTATTTAGCAATGCGAAAGGTGCCTTGTACTAGGAAGTTACCCTCATATATTCATATACATCCTCCCTGACAATCTTGTGATCATCATAGCTCAAGTGTTCACAACTAGTGTGAGAATGGAGAAAGGTACATTAAAGTATTAAAAGTATGGCCTCAGTCATCAGGTCTGCATGTGAGAAAGGTGATTATTGTTATACTAAGCACACATTGATGTATAAAGGTGCTTGAGAAATCAATTAAATGATTGCTAAGTCACCCTTTCAAAGAATATTGAGGACCTAGCCTTGGGTGGCAGTAATACAGACAAAGTCACCTGTACATAAAATGATTGAAAAAATGATGTTTTATTGGGTGTGGCATCCGAGGGAGACAAAGGTACTAAGAAGGGCTGTATTATTTGTCTTGCTTAATGGTGGTGGCTTTGACTAAGATCTAGAAATATAGAAGGATGAGGATTTTCCAGATGGGAAAAATACGAGCAGGCTGCTTACTAAACTCTTTTCAAAAGGCATGTCTCCATGATATGATACATCTACAATTGTGCAGTGCAACCTTTCAGAAGTAACGGAAGTGTATGATACTAGCAAAGACACACAAATCAAAGTTTCAACAAGTAGATTATGAGCAGTAAATTAATATATCAAAAAGTTTATCATTATCTGAAGATTGGAATGATGAAGTGAGATAATATATGAAAGAAAATCATTGTAATGTCTAACACACAAAAAGTGACTTAATCCCTACTTTTAAAATTGATGCAACTTTTTATTTCTATTATTAACTGACAGCATTATCATTATAATTTAGAGACATGTTTTCAAAAATTGGATCTGTGTACATTGATGATTTGAATATTTGAGTTTCTCAGTAGAGTACTGCGATCAACGTAGATCATAGTAATAACTGCTTTGTGGGTGATACGTTTCTTCAGACGTGTTACTTTCAATCCGTTCCTATACATAGAATTATCACTATACTTTCTGATAAATTTGTTGTTTTAGAACTATAAGGTTGAAACTAACATGGACTAAGATGACCCGCTATATATTATCACTCTCAGTGTTTGGTTCTGTAAAATAAATAATAGATTTTTCAGAAGACACATTTATTTTTTACTATGCATAAAAATGACTTTTTAATGTCTTAAGGAAACCCAGAAAATATGGATTAATCCACATTAATCCACTGAAGAATTAAGGGGCTTTCTCCTCACATGTAGTAGTATTTTTCAATAATTGCATATATAGTCATGGAAGTACAGAGTAAGGGGCTCAGGAAACTCACTCTATCTAAACAATAATAATAGGCACAAAACAAACGATATCACTGCTTTGAGAATCTAGTAAGTAGTGCTATAGGATAAACTCTGTCAGAAAACCTATTAAGTGCCAGTAACATAGCAGGGACTGTGGGGGTTTAACTTTAGGCTTTTCCCCTCAGCCCTTTCTTTCTCAGAGCAATAGCACAGTAGCAAGAAGTCAGTGACGTTGCCAACATGAGGCAATTGCGTTTATTTTAGGGATCACTTACAGACACTGCCCTCGACATTGAGTATTTTGTCTGAACATGTAGCTTCCCACAAAAACCTTTGTTCTCAGAGAACAGTGATGTTTTTTATTTAATTCAAAGTATTCAATTTAGATGTGGTGTAGGGGATGGAAACAAATCATTCAAGAATGATAGTTGGATATCACAGCAACCCTTTTTTAATAATGAATGAAATAACTGAGCAGAAAGTCAACAAGATCAATAAGATACTTAGGTATCATAAACCCCCACTAAACCTAACAGACATATATGGAACACTGCAAGAGCAATGTACATACTTCTCATGTGCATAAATATTCTCCAGGACAGATCATATGCTAGCTCAGGGTAGAGAGCCTTCATAAATTTCAAAGGATGGAAATTACACAATCTTTATTACAAATTACTGTATGGTAATCAAAGCAGGAGGATATTGGCATAAAAACAGAAGTGAAAATTCTCAGGAAAATAGTGTTTTTATCCCTTCTCTGTGGAATGATTTGTAGTAAAAGTGTGGTTCTGAGATCTAATTTACTGTTACTAGTTTCTCTAAGAGGTGGAACAAATTTAACCAATGCCAGATTTAAGAAGGATATCATGCAAATATTTTGATTGTAATTTAAGTGTGCTACAAGAAGCTGTATCTTTCCTTTACTGATATACAGAGATTGATGGCAATATTTTAGGCATAAATTGAAAATTTTCTCCCTGAAATTTAGAAAAAAAATCATAATTTTTATAACAGCCCATCTGAACTTAATATTGTGTAACCTTATATCTGCTTGTATGATATTAGATTCATCAAAATTGGAGAAAAATGAACTATCTTTTCTATGAATCAGTAAGAAATCTAACTTTTTTAAGTTTTTATTTAGATAGGCATATGTTTTAAGAGATTTCAATTTCACCAGAAGAACTTTCTTTTGCACTCTCACCTATAAAATTGGACCATGAACTTTATTTAAAATTCATTCTTCTTACTTTATCTTATGATATTTAATTCATGGTGCAAAGTAAGTCAATTTTCTTTTTCATTCATTTTTCCTTGTTTACTAGTATTTTACACTCTGACCTGTAAAAATGAAGAGTAGTTTTTGAAATACTTTCTTTGTAAGTGTATGACATAGGTCCTGAGTAGGCTCTTTGGGGATTATGAATTTGGAGGATCCATTTTTGGAGGAGCTGTTGTACAAAATTAAACATCAATTCATGAGACATTGATGCATCCAAATTGAAAGTGCAGCGATTGAAGAGCCTGTGTCTTCACCAGTCTCCCAAACTGAGATCATTGTTTGGTCCTCCCACAGCATTGTATTTTAAGCTAAAGAAAAATGCCCAACATTTTGTGATTTTTCTTAAATTTAGGAAGTCATTTGACAGACAAACAGAAAACAGTTCAATTTAGTCAAGCTTATATTGTGAAAGAAAATTTAATCTTTAAATTTTGGAAGCTCCTTCATTTAAAATGAAGGTAGTATCATTAAATATAGTGGAAGAATCTTCCCCAGAATAAAAACTTGCTATTAATATTTTGGTTCACATATTTGAAGTCTACTGAGATGGAGTCATTATAAAATAAATTATCACTGTTGGTGCAGGTGTAGACTGCTGCAAACACTGTAGAAATCAGTGTAGAGAGTCATTTAAAAACTAGGACTAGAAGTCGCATTTGACACAGCTGTTCCCTTTCAGGGTATCTTCCAGAAGCATTAAAAACATCATACCATAGCAATATATGTGGACCCATGTTTACAGCAGCATAATTTGTAATAGCTACATCTTGAAAATAACCCAAATGCCCATTAATTGAGGAATGGATAAAAAAGATGTAATTTTAAAAACATGTAATGAAGTACTACTCAGCCATAAGGAAGGATAAACTGGAGGCTTTTATAGGCAAGTAGATGCAACTGGAGACCACACTTATAAGCTAAATAAATCAGACTCGTACGAGTAAACATCATATTGTCTCACTAGTGTGAGAAACTCGATGAGTAAATAAGATCCAAAAGGTGTAATAGATATTGTGAATTGGAAAGAAACCGTTCAAAAAAATGACAAACTGTGATGGGGGAAAGAAGAAAGGAAAACAAGGGAAAATATATGTATGCACAAGATAGTTAAGGTAGTTATATAGCCGGTATCTCTTAGTTCATTGAAATAAAGTCTTGTACTAACATTGTTTGGACAAAATATCATACCTATATCTTGTACTCTGAATACTGTGAAGACAACAATATGCAGTGTATTGATTACTGTAATTCTCCTACTGACTTGTTTTGAAACTCAGTTCTATTGTTATTTTTATTTTTTCTCTTAAAAATGAGAAAAATAAATAATAAAATAAATTATCAAAAAATTGTTGAATTGTTTTGTACTTAGTGTAAGCAGGACTGGTATAAAGGAGACATGGTATTGTTTTTAAGTAATACCCATTTTTCACATAAAAATGAATTAATTCATTTAAGTGTTTAAAAAGTATCAACTACTATCATGGGAAAATTCTAAAATTAAGCAAGATCTAGAAGAAATATATTTTAATAAATAGACACATTTAACAACATATTTAAACTAAATTACCAAATCGCATCTTCTTACCAAAAAATATTAGTTTTGTATAATTATGACTATACTAAAATAAATATATCAGATTACCTAATACATTTATTCCAATCCTATATACAAGGCAAGTTTTAAAACAAAATTTCTCTCAGAATTCATCTACTTTTCATAATTATTATAATTTGTCACATCATGTACAGCTGAATTGATTCACTTGCAGGTATCTATAACTGTAGAAGTTTAGACACTTGATCTTCCCATAAATTACTAAGTATAAAGAAATGAAGGATATGTCCCCCGAATAGATTTTATTAAAGTAAAACAACAGTTTTCCAGGGCTCATAGCATTTTTATTAAAATAATGGCAGATTAAATTTTGAAAATCTGTTGCTTGAATTCTATTAAAATCATAGTTAAAATGGATAAATAATGACACTTACTTGAAAATGCAGTATTAACTTTGATTAACTTTATCATTTTCAGTGTATTTATGACTTTTGGATTCCCAAAATTCAGCACCTCCTACTCCTCCATGAAACACAGACTTGCCATATATATCCACCTTCTTTCATTCTTTTTCTTTCTTTCTTTCTTTCTTTCTTTCTTTCTTTCTTTCTTTCTTTCTTTCTTTCTTTCTTTTTCTTTCTTTTTTCTTTTTCTTTCTTTCTTTTATCTATCTATATCTATCTATAGAGAGACAAACTAATGATTTGTATTATTAAATGCCCTGTTTGTAAGATTTTCAGCCATGTCCTGAACCTTATATTCTAGAGGAAACCAATCTGAAATGTGAAAACCCTCATTTCCACTGGGAATTTTATTTTTAGACTTTCACTCTCCATCCATCTGCCTTTGAGCAATTTTCTGTGCTTCAAGCATGAGCAAGCAATATTAATCCAATTTCTACTCTCTACGAAGCACATTACGTTACATCACATGCACTTCAGTGCCTCTTCTCAGAAACTTTGTGTTTGTTTAACTGCTTCATTATCACCCTTCATCAATAGAGTAACAAAGAAATACAGCAAAGAGAGCTAAAATATGATTAAATTTAGTTTCTACATTTTAAAGGAGCCTAGTGGTTCAAGAACAATAGAATCTTGTGATATGAGAAAATGCTATCTCCTACAGAGAAAAATTATGCATTAATATTAAAACCAGTATTTATAAATTGCAAAAAGGTCCATACTGTTGAAGTGCTACGTTACTTTAATTACGTTTGAAGTAGCACATGAAATGTTCATTTTAGTAAGAACAGCATTTTATATGAACTCATAATTTGTATAAATATTTCCTCTCTTTCCAAATTATTTTGATATAGTGAAAATTGCAATATATACGTAAAAAGTCTGAAATCATTCTAAGAATTGAATAATGCTAAATTAAAAGATGCAATGCCTCTTAAAAACCTAAAGGTAACATTGGATAGCTATTCCTTGTTCTTTTTAAAATATAATTTATTCCCAAACCCAGACTTATTTTTATTACATCTGCATGATGTCCATATTGTATAAATATTGGCAATTTGATGAAGCATCAGATTGTGTTAATGATAAATCTGAAATGAATGAGCATTTCAATACTCCCTAAATTTCCTTGGGATTTCTAGATATATTAACCAAGTTGATAGCTTTATCTAAAGGGAATACATTTCAGGAATATGCAATCTATCCATTTATATAGTAGTTCTTCAAATAAGCCATCCTTACAATTTCTTATTAGGAAGGTTTTAAAACATATGTTCACCAACTCAAAACAAAATGAAAGAAAATTTAAATCAAATTTTTGTACATTAAGGTAAAGAGTAAGTAGCAAGCATTAATGTGTAAGTTATTAGCCTCTCTCATTCCAAAAAAAGATTGTGGCCACATAATTAAAGAAAATACAAGTGAAATAAAACTTAATGCAGAAAGAGGAAAATAAGAAAAAAAATTAAGTGGAATTTTGGGTTAGAACTTACTTGCATTATAGTCATAGTTGCATTTTTCTGTGTAATATTCTTTAAAGAATACTTCAAATTAGGTGACTTATTACTTGTAAGCTCTCCAGATTTGTAGGTGTCTGTCCTTGCCACAAAACAACAGGAGTTTAATACACCCTTGCAATGTGAAACAATCAATGCTAAAGCTTGGCTCAGTGGATGATCAAATTGCAGGATTCTTCTCAATGTGTCACCACTGCCCAATGAAAATATTACGATATTACCTGCGAGGGAGCTCTCAGATCTTTAATCAGTTACTTACACCCATTTGAACCTGGCAATAGATTAATATAACAGAAAGCTTGCAATATGTTCTGGAGGAAACTGATTTTAAAACAGAGAATGAAGAAAGCAGAGAGAAGAACAAACATAGGATGTCCTCAGAAACCACACGCTCAATGCAAGCTAAAGATATGAGGCTAAGGGGCTGAAACACATTTCTAAGCATTAAAAAAGAAAGCTTACACCACGAAAAACAAGAGCAAAGTTTGGATTTGTCACAGTCCCAGAAAAAAAATTTAAAATTTACCCAGTGTGAAAGAGTTGCGTAGGCAAAGTTAAGGGAACAAAAATATGTAGTGAAACATTCAGGTACTGGCAATGTTAGACAGCCATTATTTGTAGGATTGAAGGGGGAATAAACAGAAAAAAATGTTTTTGTTACAACTTCCCAGAAGAACATGAAATAGTAGCAAAAGAACTCTCTAGTCACTCATTGTGAAGTTCAAGAAGCTGCACATAAAAGTACAACCCCAAAGCAAAGGAGAGCAGAGGGATTGACCTCCTCTCCCCTCCGAATGCATGTAGGTGTTCCCCTTTGCTAAGTCAAAACAGAAGCCACCCAGCATAGGGCATCCTGTGCTCATATCCATAAGGTTGAAGAATGGATACTGAGCAAGGAGAGCAAAAGCAGATGGGATGTGTAAGTAGAAAGGAACACCCATATAGTTCATCCACCATGTATATTTTCAAGGTTCATCATAATGAGTTCAATTGTTCTTTTGTGGTTATACTTTTATGAACTCATTTCACGTAAGTATAAGAGGCTTAGAATGGTCATTTCCAATTTGACAATTGCCAACTCTTCATGGCAAACAATTTCCAGGACCTGACAGAATTATAGCATCAATGGTATCTTTGGTGTAAAACAATGGTTTTATAGTTTAGTAAATTTGCATTGCTTTATTTTCTTCACCATTATTTGTACTGAATTTCATTTTTTCAGCTATTTAATATGACCATTTTGGGGCTGGGGGTTTAGCTCGGGGGCACAGCACCTGCCTGGCAAGTGCAAGGTCATGAGTTTGATTCCCAGTACCAGAAATAAAAACAAAACAAAAATAATAATAATAATAATAATATGACCATTTTAAGGCTCTAATTTGATAGTGAATTTTTGCAAAACTGTTACTTATTAATGCAAATTTTAATGAATATTAATATTACCTTTCAGAGCAATTAAAATATACTTTGATTTTGTCCTTGAAAGTACATTTTTTTGTTATATAATGCTATTATTAAATCATGCTTATGTATATGTATATCTTCAAGATCACAAAAATCACCAAAGAGGAAACTGGTAAAACCTGTCTTGGCAAGCCACGAATGAAGGTATAAGAATAATTTTTCTCATAGTATTGTTTCTTGGAATATTCTGAATTTTATCTAATGCTTCCTGAGTTTTATCTTTTGGTGATATCTGATGTTAATAAAGAATGCATAGTATTTTTTCCACATTTAGGCATTAAATTAATGACAAAGAATAATTTTTGAAAGTACCACATAGTGGAGCTCAAATCTAGGCACCTTCCATTTCTAAACCTTCCACCATACCCACAAATATTCCTGTTTTATGACATTGAACTGCTCAATGGTAGTAATATTTGCTAGTGAACAGCTCTTCTCCATTCTGAGATTAAAGGAGATAGTGATGATCCCTGACAAATGTTTTCTTCTTAAATAGAACTCTAGCTGGAGTCCTTTTCAGCATTTCTCTGCAGTCAGAATGAAGTGATGCTTTCAAGAAAGTTGAAATGTGCTTTAATTCCCTGAGAATATTTACTCATCACCAAATTTTGGGTTGAATCTTTAGATTTACATTGGAATTAAGATACCTAAGTCTCAAAGTATTTGTTCATATTTCATGAAATGCTCCATAAAATATATGTAACATTTTATAAGCATTTAACAGATGTTAGTTTAGATTTATTTCTCTTTCCATCATCAATGTTATCAAAAAGTCACACCACCTTGTTAGCTTATGAAATGCTTGTTTGTATATTTAGTAAGAATTATTTCCAAACTGTGTGCATTTCACTTTTATTTAATTTGAAATGTATTTATTTGCAATAAGAATAGTTACATATTTTAGTTTTGGGGAATTGGTACATATAAATATCATATCTTGCTAGTTTTGTTTGCTTTTACCCCTCCTTAACCTTCTCTATCCTCCTTTTCTGTTCATCTAATCTTTCTCATCTCCAACATGACCACTTTTCTGTTTCCTATCATCTCTCCTTAATTTTACTCTTTATTAATACTTTAGTTTCTTATGTGACAAGTAACACAATATAGTACTCAAATTTCTTGTCTGACTTTGTCATTTAACATTGTTGTATATGCCCTTTATTAGTTAGTATAATATCTAATGCATGATTAACTTAGATATATACATGTATGTGTAGTTCAATTTTAAAAATATGTACTTAGCACCCACTAATTATACAAAAATCTCCCTGTGAGCTTCAGTGATGTTAAAGGGAAGGAGGAATGCTAATGTTCTGAGTTGAAAAATTGATGAAGCAGAAACAGATATATAAATAAAACATACTGAAGACACTTCTTGATGTTTCCATTGTTTGTACACTGTTTTGCAGAGCATTTCCTGCTTCTACAGCTAATTTATGGAAGTCAGTTTCTCAGATTAAATGTCACTACTCTAGTCATATTCAGGCTGGAATAACATTAGACCTGCATGGGACCTATAGGAGTGCTTATTTATAGCAGAGATCCTTCATGCAATCAAGGAGTTGTTCTGGTCACTCTAATTTTCAATATATCAGTTGTTTCTCAAAAGTCAGAAGTGGTTACAAACCCTTGGCTCTTCCACCTTCTTCAGTTAATTGTTGAATATTTGTGTCTCTATTTCTATGTTTGCCGCTGTTTATCTTTCTTATAAGCACTCGTAGATACATAACCCTTGCCAACTAGTGCCAACTTTAAACAGGAAGCCAACAATTTCCTGACTGCTTCATAATTCACAAATTCACATAAGTGTAATGAAGTTAGCACGGTCTCATTATTATGCAGTGCTGTAGTTCCCTGTGCCCCCACCCACATTTTAGACGTGCTATTTCAGGTCTACCTGGAATAATAAACGGGCTAATGTTGGACCGTATATCTGTTACAACCTGCTACTCTTGGTACGCTAAGACCAGGTGGAAGCTTTGAAATTACTTCATATAAGTGCTTGATTAAATTCTTAGCCAAGAGCCATTCTTCTCCCCAATCTGTCTATGGGGAAGAGACATTCATTTTCGTCTTCCAGTTATAAGAGCTTTTCAAGGCGGAACAAGTGGTCTGCGATTTTGATTGCTGTGGAGAGGACTAGTAGGATAAGGACTTAGAAGAGACCATTGAATTTGTTAATTAGTAGGTCTTTGGTGTATTGAGCTCTCAAAAACTGTAGTTTTGGAGAAGTGGTAGGAGGAAAAATAACAAAAGTAGGTTGAGACTGGAAGAAAAGTCAGTGGACATAAGAATATTGTTTTGAGGATTTTGCCAGTTAACTGAAAGAGAGGTAAAATGGAGGTTTGGGAAATACTAGTTGGAAAACTCTTTATTTTAAGATATCAGAACTGAGAATGCTTAGTATCATGGCCAATAAAAATTATATTTTTATGTTTAAAAATTACTTAACCCTGTAAGAATTATTATCAATGAAAGCAATTTGTATGGAAGCCAACTTACTTCATGAAGTGGTTAAAGCCCTGCATTCTCTTCATTGGAAATGTGTACAGAGTGTTCTACATGCTGGTCTGATTTTTGGAATAACTTATTCATGCAACAAAATCACAATGAAACTCCTAGGGCTAGTAGGACTTTTCCACTCCTCTGTCACTTCTGTCCTGAGCTTTGGGGAAATACTTAAGTCTCTGAGAGTGTCTAGGAGCAGCTGTTATGGTAGATACAATGGGGAAATGAGATCTGTCACAGTTCTTGCAATGTTTCAGTGGCTCACAATTGATCCTATTTAAAGGACACCCATATGTCATAGAATGAGGAATCACTGTTCACATCCTCTCCACCCTAAATTCACACACAACAAATTCCTCATGAGCAAGATAAGGAAGCAAAAGGAAGATTCGTTCCTAAAGCCAAAAATGGCAGACCAGGCAGCAGATCTCCATTCTCATTTTTAATATTTTTTTTCCACTAAATTTTTATCTCTAGGACACTTTATTCAACATGCAGTCCAATAAACCAGATATTACTCACTCAAAGCACTGCCTAGAGATAGCTGATGAGAGATAAAATCCTGATCACTAAGGAATGTGGACTTTGGGTCAGCTGGACTCAATTTTCACCCTGCTTTAATGTTTGCTGGGAATTCAAAGTCAAATTGCTTAACCAAAGATACTCTTAAGTCTCCTCATCTGTAACATAAAGGTAATGCTTGCTTTACCTTAGAATTCTTGTGCAAAGGACATGACTAAGGTAAGATGTTAGCTTAGTTAATGCTGCTAAGTAAAACCAGTGAGTTAAAATGTATTGTTATGTCCTGCTCTCATTTAATTTTTTCTATCTTCTAGTGATAGTAAACATAAATTCATATGCATTTCCCTAATAATTTTTAGCAAAGCATAGTTTACACTTGGCCTGAACTTTGTGTGAAAATCACACACAAAATTTGGGGGGAAAAATTGCAGAAATACATGTTTGGTCAAGATTAATAATAAAGAATACTACAAACAAAAATATCTGTATATGTCTGTGTATGTAAAGTGCTGCAGGTCACATTTATCCTTGTTGTGTTCATAAAAATGAAAATTATAGAAGTAATGAGAAGAGATAAGCACTATTATAAGCTGAAGGATAAGGTGATTTAGTTTATATTTGTTTGCAAAACATAATTACATGTTGTAAGAACATCATTTCCTATGAAATATATAAAACATGACTGACTTAAATTGTTTCTTTAAAAAGTGTTACATCATCAAATGTCATTGAAAATATACGGTGCCCTTTGCTGTCTCGGAGATTTGGAAAACACGCTTTATTAAACAAGCTGAAAAAAAGGTCTTTAAAATTGGAACCTGATTAATCTAAAATTTTCCTATATAGAGTGAAATACAGCAATACTAATGTTCTGTAGAACCCACTCAATAAAATGCTGGAGTGGTTTGAAGTAGGATTTTTTATTCCATCTGTGACCACTTTGATATATTTCTAAATATTTAAAACCTGTGCCCCTGCAGAAAATTTGCATGGTGAAGTAGGAACTGACTGCAGTTGTGAAGGTAATGGAGGAAAAGGCGCAGGAATAAGATTTGTCAAACTGTGTTTTTTACAGGTCAGTGGGCCCAGCCACTGAGAAAAGTAAACTCAATGGAAAGCTCCAGTATAGCTTTTCATATGTATAAAATATAAATGTACTCTGCCATTCTGCCTCAGATAGTGTTTCTTTTTTCTGTAAAATTTGTTTATACTGTGTAATCTTTCCACCCTCTCCCACTAACAGAAAGGACTGAGGAGAAGCAAAAATTATCCGCAAGCTTTTATAACTCTGACGCCATAACCCTCAGTGCAGCAGACCACCAGAGACCTCTCCATGCTGTGATATTACACTGCAATTTGACATTGCTTTGTTGAAAAAGAAAAACAAATTGTATAACTGTGCTTTTTAGCAAGCAGCATTTCCAGAAATAATCTCCTTTGATGTTTTCTATTCCAAGGTGATTGAAACATTTACAATATCCATTTTAAGCAAAACACTATTGGTCAATCTTTGGCTCCAATTACAGCCTTGAATGCCATAGATGTATTTCTTTCATCATTGTGGTTTTTAAGATTGAAAATGCTTTCAAAACCTCAAGAAATTTAGTTGAATTTTTATTTTCCAACTAGTGTATTGTATTAAAGGAGACTGTTTCACCCTCTTAAAAAATGCCATGAATAGAGACATTTCTAGTTTAGAAAGTAAGAGGAATTGATTTATTTCTGGCCTTACATTGCTCATTCGTTTATGATTTATTTAGTATTAGTCAACTGAGCTTAAAAACAAGAATTACAAGTTTTTGGTCTTTTGAAACAGGACAATTAGTAGGGGAAACAGACTTTCAAATGAAATAATTCCAATACAGCACAGGAAGGGACATAATAAAATAAAGCACATTTTGTAAAAATGTCATAATCCACATGTAAAAATGCTTTTTATATTATTGGAGAAAAAGATGTAAAGTGGAAAGGACTAAGTTTGACCTCAAACCAAATTAACAGAGGGAATTATTAGAATTTAACAGGTGAGAAGCATCTAACATTATAAGATGTGAAAGGCAGAAAATCACAGTAATCATGCGTAACATACAGAAATTTCACAGTTATTACAATATAAACACTTGGAAGTATGACACCAAAGACTATAAGTTTATAAATTGAAAGTAACTTACAAATTAAATAGATTTTTATGAGATTGAAATACTAGGTGAATAGTTCCAGGTTAATCCACAGGTCTAATTAAATCTAGGATTTGAGGGAGTTTAGAATTATTAACTGATTTGGAATACAGAAATATTAGCTGATCTGCAATATTAGCAAAATAACTGGTTTCATGAAAACATGACTCCAGGTATGGTAACACTGAATTTGTGTCCCTGTGCCTGAACACACACACACACACACACACACACACAGTGTGTACATATGTACATAGAAAGAGAAATACATACCCTAGACGCTGATAGAAAATATGTTTCGTGATTCGATGACAAATTGGATGCATGATGACAAATTAGTAATAAAGAGCAAGCATTTTACAGGTATTCATAAGAATAAATAAACATACAGCTCATCACATATTTGGGACAAGTGTGGGACAAGGAATCCAAAATGACTCCTATTTTTATGGATTATGCAATTTGGTAGTATGCAGTGCTATTTATTGAAATGGTTTTCATAGGAGACAACATGAAATAAACTTAAGTGCTAACGATCAACAACAAAGAGAAAAGCTGACGGCAACAAAGGATAATTAATAATATCCATCCCTGAAGACTAGAAAGAGTAAGACAAAGAGAGTACATCCCTCCACCATGGTGAGAGGAGCAAGTACAGAGTATAGGTTTATTTCGGTTGGCATATTTAGATATGAGTACTAAAAGTAATCACTTAATAACTGCCTGTATTTAATATGATAAACAAAACAGTGTCAGTGTATGAGTACAAGAGAAAAGGTACAATACTTAGCACAGCTCGAGGCAGATTCCGAAAACGTACAACAGCCGTGAGTAATATATGATAGAAATCCAACAAGGACAAAACCTGAGTAACCTCTGACAATGTTAGGGTCCAGTTGAGATTGATGAACATGAATTGTCCTATTCTACAAGCTATACCATCACTCCCAATACTGCAAGCTGTTCGGACACCATCACAACATTAGATGCTATGCTGGTACACATGATTTAATGCTTTATCCAGTGAAAGGTAACACAAGATAAATTCTCAAGTAAGCGAACTTAAAATACTATAAGGAAAATGGTTGAAATTACTCGTCATGGATATAAATTTCAGAGTAAGAACTAGAATAAAAAGTACTGTCCAATATGAAGAAAGTAGAGAGACCAACATATTAACAGGGCTGTTGAGATCAAAGAACAGGGAAAATGGAAGCTAATGAGAAGCAGGCTGGTAACGGAAATGACATCAATTTACTACTTAAAGATACAAGAGTTTCTGATGAAAGCATATGACCACTCCTGTCTGTACCCATATCATTCTATAACTCAGAAGTTACGTGGCATTGAGCTGGCTGCTTCATATTTCCTACCCCTTGCCTTATCAGTACAACGCTGTAAACCAGAGCTTCTCAATGTTTGGCTTGGTAGGAATTGCTCGGCTAGTGTTTTCATCACAAGTCCACAATTTAGGGTTCCCATGGGTAATTGTTTCCATAGGTGCCATACCTAATGAGATAATACACGTCAAAGGTGCTTGGTATACAGTAGGCAAACAAATACCAGTTTCTTACCTCCTCTGAATAAGCATTTACTTGTTGTTGTTCTCTGAGCAAGTGATGTACACAAGTGTAAGGAATCAAAATGGTAGGATTCAGAGAGGAATTCTAATAATCCAAGTTAGTTTCTCTGTGCTCATTTGAAAATCTTCCACTCTTAACATTCCCAGTCTTACTCAAGGATGAGAACTTGATCTAATACTGCCGTATGAAAGAAGAAGTTGTCCAACATTCAGGAAGAGTTTTTATGAGAAGATTGATTTGCTGTATCATTAATATGATAAGGCTTTGGAATTACTCTTTGTGAATCATTTGTCTGTTTATTGTGTGATCCCTTTACCATACAACTCTTTATGCTGGTAATTCCTATATACTAATTTTCATCAATAACTACATAGTTTTTCTCCTGCTACGTAGCAAGCATAGACACAATTTTAAAACCTTTATAGATAATAAGTATTTTCAAATATGAGTTTGAAAATAAGTATTTTCAAACAAATATGAGTTATACTCTACAGAAAAAAACAAAAGAAGATACCTTACCTTTTTTTCATGTTTGGACCTTAATGTGCTACTTATATGTTGCTTCCTTACAAAAAGATTTGGGTTATGTTAAAAAGAAAAGTGTATTCAAACAATATAGCTATTAATATTTAGTGTTTCTATCTTACACAATGAAAGTGATGGGGCTGGGGGTTTAGCTCAGCGGCAAAGCGCCTGCCTGGCAAGCACAAGGTCGTGAGTTCGGTTCCCGGTACTGGAGAAAAACAAAAACAAAAACAAAAAAAAAAAGAAAGTGATGAAGAACTTTACATATCACTATGTAAGCCTATTTCATTTCTATAATTGTGCGTTTAATTTCTTAGGTTAAGTATAGACAAATTTTTGATAATGGTTTTATATAGTTTCAATGTATAATAAAGAAAAAGTGAATTCTTCAGAATTATTACAATTATTTCTTAGGAATGCATCTTATATTATTTTGTTTTGAGGCAGGGTCTCACTATCTGGTTCAGGCTAGCCTTCACCTCACAGTGTAGCTCTGACTGGCCTCAAACTCCTGGCAATCCTCTTGCTTCAGCCTCCTTAATGCTAAGATTACAGGTGTGAGCCACAATGCCCAGCACAAATGCGTTTAAAAAGAATTTATCTGGTGGGTTTCTATTTCATACACACTTAGCAAAACAGTAGTTATTGCAATTAAAGGTACTTTTGCAGTTGAATAGAGAATTTATTGTTTTATAAAGTGATCAGCATTGAAATTAATTAGGGTTTATGTGCTTCCCTTTTTTTCTCAGAAAGAACTAACTTCTCAGAAAGAACTAACTAAAATCCCTGCTTTCTCATGTGATTTGCTCTGCCTTCTTTTCCTAGAACCACAGTAAGACTCACAAATGATTCTCTTGCTCACCTGTTTCTATAAAACCCCAGGTTTTCTTCCTTTTCTTTGACTTTCCTCATTATGAGCATTAGGACCTTGGTCAGGGGTTAATTATTTTTTTCCGATTAACAAAGCCAAGACAGCAAGTCAGACAGCCAATGCGTATTACTTTTCAAAAGGTTATTTTTATCTTTTTATTCTGTGAGTCTCAAGGTTTTAAGTGTTTCTAAACCCTGATATCTCAGTCGTTACTTGATTGACTTATTGTTACCCAGGAGAGAATAGAAAATAATTTCTACAGAAAAAGAAGGACCAATTAGGAGACACTGAAGACTGAGAAGGTAGTGAGAGGATAGCATCAAGGTTGTCATTCCCTCCAGGTTTGCAGTTTGACTTCTTTTTCTTCAGAATCTCTTATCTATAAGATAAAGGTTAATGGTATCTCCTGACACAGAGGTAAATTCACCACAACACTTCTTTTGCAGAGTCTGATATACTCTTTTTCTGTCTCCTTTTCTGATAATAACAAATTATGGAAAAAGACATCATGCTCCTCAAATTTAAAAATGTAATAGGTGAAACTTTTTACTTAGGTATAGCGTCCCTACTTAAATTCTCTCCTTTATTCCATTGTTCCATTTATATATTTAAATGCCTTTCTTTCCCTAGTAAAATGTCAGTGATTACTATTACTTTGTTTTGTGTTTGACCTGAAACTAAATTGTGCTATTTTTAAAAACACAGCTATTCAAAACAGAAATACCTCAGCCTTGCAGTTATAACTAGTCTTCTGCTCCAGTAGCTGTCAGAATCTCTCAGTTAATCCAGAATAGTCACCACACTTTCTCCCCAGCTTGTCTGCAGTATAAATCTCAAATATTTAACAATTATTTACAAAGTTCTACATAGCAACCATAAGTGAAAATTGAATACAATGACATCAATATACAATATGCAGGATCATTCTCGCTGTTATAGAAATAAATTTGTGACCCACATGTAAAACTTTTATGGAGTAAGAAAGTGAATTATGTTTTATTTCCTACATTTAGTATTCATCATTACTCTGCACATATATTCTCATACCTTACAGCATGATAGATTTCTTTTTGATTAAACTTTGTGAGTTATATTTGCTGAGGTCAAAGGAACCATGCCCTCAGTTTCATCTTAACACAGAAGTATTCTTTTGCTGTAGTATTATCTTCAGTTAGGTGAAAGACCCTCCATTTTGCAGGAAAAAGAAATAACTAAGTTGTATATTATGCTGTATTTCTTTGCATATTACAACTAGGTCTCAAACATAGGATTTTCAAGTTGTTTAGTTGCGTGATAAATGACAATGTGGAAACAAAACAGATTGAAGATGAACCCTGTGAGAAGAGAAAGAGAAGTGGTTTCTGGGAATGCAGTAAACCTGTCCTTTGTGTGCTCCAACTATTGATACATTTCATGATAATCTTAGCTTTAAAAATCCAGAATAAAGACCAAGAAAAGAAAGTATTTAAAAGAAGGGACAGCACATGAAAAAAAAATAAACACTCCCCTTGTTTTTACATGTTAGCTGAAATAAAAGAATAAGTAATTATTCTTATGTTTACCTTGCCTTAGATTACATGGCAAACATTTTGGACTTCAGAAAGCAATTTAAAATGGACATCCTTAGAAAGTCTTGAAAAGTAGACAGCTCTCTGTTGAGTCTACTAGTGACTTAAAATTATGTATGTACATTTTCACTAACTAGCAAACCTAATTCTACAGAAATAAAAGAAGCAGTTACTAAGCATCTCAAATACTGTTCATGATAATAAAACAGAAAATGTTTCTAATATTCATCACTAGAGAAATGGTTCAATAATGTCTACTATATCCATGTTTAAAAAGATACCTTGAAGCATTTCCAAAGAATGAATTAATCTAATGTAATAAAAGGAAACAGTTGCATGATAAATTAAGTTAAAAACAATGCAAAGCCTGTATTCACTATTTATGAGAAAAGTTTGAGAATGTGTGTGTGTGTGTGTGTGTGTGTGTGTGTGTGTAAGAGAGAGAGATGTGAATGCAAAACTCTACTTAAAACTTAAATATTCACGAGATGCAATTCTAAAATCTTGTCTTAATCATTATAATGTCAACTGGTGGAAATTCAGTTTCAAACATATTTGAGAGTTAATCTGTAAATTTAGCCTAATTCTTCTCTTCCCAGGAATTTTGTCTAAATTTGGGATGTTCTGAACCACTAAGACATTAGTACAGCATGCATGTCTAATACTGCACCCTTGGCATCTATCCATGCTAGAGCATGGGAGAATTTATTCATCATTATATGAGCTAATGTTATCATTCCACACAGTTGGAATATGTGGTTCCCTTCCTGTATTAATTAGCTTTCTTATGCTGACACATGATACACAATAATCCCAATTAAAAGAAAAGAGGTTTAATTTGTTTCCGAGTGATTTAGCCAATGATTGTCTGTTCCAAAACCAACATGGTGGAAGGGCATGGTGAAGGAAAACTGTCCACCCTGGGATAACAGAAGCAGAGTGTTATAGTCAGGTTTGAAAAGATAAAAAATTTAATACAGGACACATAACTTGTAGGATTATTTTATAGTAGTCATCCAAAGAGTCAAATAGAAAAGAATAAGGTAAACTTCCCACGCTCTAGAGACACAAAGAATTCCAACTGAGGGTTTGGATCTCACTGCAGTGTCCTGCACTGGACCAGCTGAAGAACTAGAGCCCATGACAATGCCCTCCACGAGTCCAACCAGGGGCCTGGAGCCCATGACAATGTCTCATGCAAGTCTGTATCAAGGATCTGCACTGG
>NW_004955404.1:19041251-19054962 GCF_000276665.1 Chinchilla lanigera | reverse complement strand
AAGGAGAAGAGCGCCCTCAAAGTGTACTGAATCTGTGCTTAGCTGGAGCTGAGCAACAAGGTTCTGACCTCCTCTGACGATGAGAACAGCCAAGCTCACATCAGGAAAGCCAGTGTGACAGGCTCCTCCAGGAAAACCAACAGCCCCAGGAGAACCAACTGCACTCCCTCTTCCTCTCAAGTTCTCCTTTTTATGTTGTTGGTAACAATCTTCAGGTGGGCTTTCCATACCCAGCATCGTGCTCATTCAGTTCAGCTGGGTGATACAAGTTGACCACCAGTTGTCAATAGGTCACACAGAAAGGAGGAACCGGGGATGTAGATGTCTGCAAAGACACACCTCTTCTGAACATGTCCCACTTCCTAACAACACACTCAACCACTGACCTCGTGTATATTAATGCACTGATGTGTACACCAGGGCGTCCTCTTGCCTTCCAAAGCACTCGCATTTGAATACATGAGACTCTGCAAGAACATTCTCTATCTAAACCATAACACTCTGTCCCAGTGCCCAAAAGATTCTTCCCCATCTCATTATATAAATTGTATTTAATTCCCCTGTAATAGTCACCAAAGTATTAATAGCTTTTAGCAGTCCTGAAAAGTTCAAGTACAAAGTATTCTCTGAGACTAAAAGGAAAGTTAATTTTAAGCCTCTGTGAAAATCTGAAAGAATGTTAAGTACTTCTAATAACACAAAATGACACAGGGTAAACATTTATATTGTAAAGTATCAGAATAAGAGAATGGAAAGTATTCAGATCAAAGACTGACAAGATTTCAGCAAGGCAAACATTAAAGTCTGTATTTCCATGTCTAGCTCCCAGGGTAAGTTGTGACCAGGCATGAATGCCAAAGGGCTTAACAACCCCACCTCTGTGGCCATGCTGGTTACAGTGCACATGGCCTCTCTTTTGGGCTGACTCTACTCATTTCCTGCAGTTTCCTCAGGCATCTTCAACTTATGGCATCTTCAGTTCCTTGGGGACTGCACTATACCTTCAGATTCACTCTAACAGCTTCATGCATCATGATCCCAGGGGCATAGAGCTTGTCCTTCCAGATAGTCCTTTGCAATCTTGGTGGAAGCCTGCATGACGCTGCAGTTATTACATTCTACATGCCTGACAAAGCAGCACCATGTGCCTGATCTCAAGATCTGCCACAAGCCCAAGGAACTGCCACCTCCCATCACTACAGCAGCCTCTTAGTGTGTGGATGGCTGAACACGGCTAAATGAACTCTGGGAAACCAATTTAGTAGGTGGTTCTTCTTGAGCAGGGTGCCCAAGGGTTGTCTTCTCAAAAGAAAGGTTTGTATTTCTGTGACTTTGAGCCTATGAAATGTGGGGTCTTGCTGATCTATCTGATGCCCTCAAAGCATCTTTCTTCTTGTCTGTGTACCAAGTACCTCATTTTTAGCATGCTAATTTCTTCACAAACTACATCATTTTTAGCCCCAACTTTACATGTAGTTTTTTCTCGATGAAAGTTTAAGTTTATAAAAAAATTTTTCCTCTTCCTTTTGTCATCAGTTCTCTATACATCTGATTAAAATAGCGAGCAATACTCTTGCCAAAGCCTAAATCTTGAGCTATCTTGAAATTTCCTACACCAGATTGGTCCACAGCCCTTAATCTCAGTTTCCTGAAATGTCTCAGTACATGGGAAAAAGGCACACAAATTTTCTGCTGTATAACTCTACAAAAACCATCTAGTTCAAGTGCCACTGCAGTTACCAAAACTTCCTTGGTCTGTCCTTTATTTTCTGTGTTTCTATCAGCAGTCTCATCTACAGATTTGACTAGAACAGCCATCAGTTCCTTCCTAATGCATTCTATGTCTTCTCTAGTCTGCATCTTCAAGCTTTTCCAAATTTATCCCACAAGTCATTTCCAAAGTTTCTGAACCACATGGTCCAGTATGTGCAAAACAATGACCCCACTTCTGATAGCAATTTTATGAATTGGTCAGCTTTTGTGTTTGTAGGACCCGGAGGAGGAGAGCCTTACTTTGGCTCATTGTTCAGCTGATTTGGTCTACCGTCTCTTGGTTCCATGGCAGAAGCATCAAAACAGAAATGCAAGATGGAGGAAAGTTCCTCACTGAATGGCAGAGGAAGCAGAGAAAAGGAAGCAGATGGGGTGAGAGATATACACTTCAAGGCATACTCCCAGTGACATACCACTTCCAAAAGTCCTAAAGTGAACATATGAGTATTTTGGCAGAAGTAAGCTGTGACAGTTGGCTATGAAAGCAAAGTTCTTACAAGTAAACAGCTTTTTGAGTCAGAAGTTCGATACATATATGACAGATTTACCCATGTGGGTAATGTTCAGGGGCTCCCTTCCCAAGATGAACAAACAAAATGAGACTACGAGAAAATTACAAAGTTACTATATCACATTTAACAGCAGCTAAGATTGAAGTTAAAAGGAGCTGGGAAAGGAACACAGATAAACTTCATTTTGTAGCTATTGAATGACTCTGTGAAATCAATATACACTTTAATATACAGTAGAATTATTGTTGTTCATTGGAAGTTGTAAATATCTTAACATTTTCTCTATTATTATTCAACCTATAAATTCATAAAGGAATAAATCAATTACCTGACTATGATTAAGGATTCCCTAAAGTATATTGTTATGGTGATATTACCATATCTAGCAGAGAAGCTAAAATCATATTCAAACTTGAGGATCTGATATTTAGTACTTCAGACTTCAAATTTCTACTGTTCAGGTTTTAAATGGAAAATACATGATAATAAATAATGATTTGGCTCTTAACTAACACTTAGAATTTCCAAATTAAGAAAAGAGATTTTGAGGACATAACACTTGAACTCTGGTATCTCTAAGTCATTGTGGAAATTAGAAGATTGAAAATGAGCACCTACAAGCCCTTGCTTGAAGAGACACAGGCCAATTATTAGGGTGTTCTGATAATCAAATGTGAGATTTGGACTACAGAAGAGGAGTGGTAGTCATTTCTAAATAGCTAGATACCATTTCTTTATCTAATAGCAACCCCTTGTTCAAACATAAACAGTGACAAATATTTGCTATCCATAAATAGCTATACTAATTTCCTAATGATTGTATAACATTATTCCATTAATCTTCACTTAGCGGAATCAAGAGGGCAGTGGGAAGTGAAAAGGAAATTTGCCCATCTTTATTTATGTTTTTGCTTTCCCCAGATATCTCATCTTTATATTACACCTAAGTCCTTTTTAAAGTGCCAAGTATTAAAACTTTCCAAAAATTTACACAAGTTTTGGGAGAGATTAAACTTGAATTTCAGATGTACTTTTTGTCAATGTGACGCGGATAGAATAAATAGTGCAGTGAAGTGTTGTGAAAGGAAAAGGTGGACTGATACTACAAAAAAGGAGGAAAAAAGTGGAATGAGGCATGATTAGGTGGGAATCACAATTGAGCAGAGTGATTCCTAAATGATGATGCAGATTAGAGGAAGTAGTGGAAGATCCATCATGAAACTGCGGCAAAGATTGTTTTTGAGGTATTCAAATATGGGCAGCTGCGGTCAGGTGCTAGCACACGGTCAGAGTCCTCATTCACTGTCTGGAAATTGGCTAGAAAAAGTGTGGCTTGCACTTAATAATGGCAGTGGCACATGAACTCTCTGTCAGGTTTCTTTATTACTTCTAGTTGAGTGGCAAATTCTTCTTGAGGGGAGATCTGTGTTGTCCGGGTACATGGCAGCCATTGCAAAGATGTTTTTAATTCCTCAAGGCAATGCAGGCTTTATTGAAAGCAATTATGAAGTTCACTGAGTAGAAATGTTATGTTCTTGAAGGAAAAATTATGTTTTAGTAAAATAATTTTTCAGCATTTAATTTACAGGAGAAAATTTCCCATAGGTAGGTTTGCAATTCTCTTATTTGCTGGTATATTATGCAAAATACTTGCTCCCATAAGAGAAAATAAGTTGTTACTAAATCTAAAAAATACACATTACACATTTCACTGGAATTACAAGTGTGGTTCTGCATAAAGGAAATGATGTTTGAAAATGTTGAGTCTGGACTTTGAACTTTATGCTGTCTGGTTGAGAAATACGGGCTCATGGTATACTAAACAGCTGATGATACAAATACACCATACAGTAAGAGGACCATCTATAGTTTCAATACTTAAAGTAAGAAACAGTAACTCCAAGAATGACAAGAGTATTACATAGCTCTAAAATAGTTCTATTAAGTAAAAACTTTGATTTTTTTTATAATAGACATGTATATAGTAAGAATTCTGTGGCTATCTATCTATCTATCTATCCATCCATCCACCCATCCAGGATTTGTTAGAGGAATTGGCTTACACAGTTACAGAGGCAGTGAAGTTCTATGACAGAGTACCTGAAAGCAGTAGACCTGGGAAACCCTTAGCATGGATCTGTCCAAGTTTACAAGCTTGGCATCAGTGAAGTCACTTGTGTAATACTGAACCTGAGATGGAAAGTTCTGGAACCTAGAAGTCCACTGGTGTAAGCCCAGGATTCTCAAAGCCAGAAAGCTTGAGGTCTGACACCTAAAGGCAAATGAATGAGAGGGTACCAGCTCCAGGAGAGAGCAGAAACCCTCATCTCCATATGCTCTTAGTGTTCTATAAGCCCCCAAGCAATTGGACGGTAGCTGCCCACACTGAGGGTAGGTCTTCTCTACTCAGTCCAACTAATCCACACACTAGCCTTTGGAAATACAGGCAGGAGTGATGCTTTACTAGTTCTATATGCATTCTTTAATTCAGTTAAATTAATACCTAAAGTTAATCATGTTAGGCTATTTCATGAGTTCCAAAAATCTTAACAAAATTATTTACAGTACTTCATAAAGGGACATAGTGCACTGTTAATAATTAGAATTTTGTGTGATGATCATAGCATATGTATTTATATTTTCAGTGTGAAGATACAGTACAATATCATCTAACCAAATAGAAAGGAAATGCTACATGCAGCAAAATAATTGTCTCATGCACACAGAAATACTATACTATTGCCTGAACCCAGTTAGACAAAAAAAAAATAAAAGGAAGAACTATAATATGGTACTATAAATTAGGTATTGGTTGCTTTTACAGATGAGTAGGGTTAGTACTGAGGTAGAGCTTTATGACTGACATGAGGGTCCTGGGATATAAGCTATTTTTTCATCACTGAGTTAGTTACATGTACATTTTTAATTTTAGAAAGTTTTAGAAAGTAAAATTTTAGAAAGTAAAATCCATATTATATTTTCAATATATTTTATATTCTGATTTTTTAAAAAACTCAGGCTATTTTGAGCTAGACATGATTAGGATTTTTTCTCACATTTGAAGATAAAGAAATTTACAGGCTTAATGAATTAATGTTATTCTGCAATTTCATATTTAAACCCAACTGCCAGACATCTGGCACGTAATACCTCCCTTACTTGCATAACACTCAGCCATATGTCTTCTGTGTCATCTCACATAGGAGATACTACTGTATTCCAGCCGTTTATTTGCTTATCTGAAATTTATTCCCAAATATTATCCAGCTGGTTTAAATACAAAATCTATTTTTACTGGTGTATTCTTAAAAGTTCCTATCAAATTCTTCAAAATAGTGACTTGTAACAAGTACCAACAAAATACAAGCTTGCTTTATGTGTCATGGAAACTCAAACTGGTGTACAGTCTGACCAGAGATAATATCAAATTATTTCCAACAAAATCAATATTTTGATCAAAGTCAAAAATCCTGCTCCTGCAATACATTATGTTGACAGTTTCAAATATGACTCTATCGTAGAAATAAATTAAAGAAAGTAAAATATGTTCCAGGAGATGCTGTCAGGATAACCTAGAAGGAATGACACAACTACAAAATCTTCATGGCAATATTTGAGTGAATTTATTTACACATAATCACAACCTAAATTCCTATGGAAAAATTATCACAATATTTCTATCTCCATTGACTTTACTTGTAAATCCCTCTCCTCACATTAGCAATTATTTGATAATTAGATTTGATAGATTTAGTTTTACCTCTAGGGGCCAATTTTACCTGCACATCTACCACACTAAAGCCACAGTGTTAATAGAATTTAGAGAAAATATTTGATTCTAAATATACTAGCTTTGTAGCCTCCGTACTTAACCATTCTATAATATGACATAGCAGGAAAATTACTAAATATATTATTAAATAATAAGTTCTACTGCCTTATTAAAGTTGGTTTTTACTTCTCTTTCTTCTTCCTAATGTGTATACTGCAACTTCTAACTAGCTAAGTTCTTCTGTTATTGCTTCAATATCATTCTTCCGCGTATAGTAGATATAAAGTCTCATACTCTGCTGCCCTTTCCAAACCAATATCTGTGATCTGCTCACCAAAAGGAAAATGATTCATTTCTTTTCTAATTGAAGGTTTACCTTGTGGCCTTCTTTGGCACTGTCTTTATGTCCCTCTTTTGCACTATTCTGTAAACTTTTGATAAATGAGCTTCAAATAACTGGCCTTCATTTATGTTTTTAAAATATGCTTTCAAATTATGTGTACTTAAAAAATTCATAATGTTTATGAAGTATTCCAAAATTCTGAAAATCTCAGGCAAGCTTAGACACACTTTCACATGGCAACTTGTAGCCGTGTACTAAGTGGAAACTGCTTCATGCAATGGGGCACCTCCAACCCACACCCGATAGCAGTAACTTTTGTTTACATAGAGACTGAAAAACACTTTGAAAAACCTCTATTTATATTACATCTCTGGCTACAATGGGCACTGGAAGAGGGACCTCCTAATAAAATTCCTAGCAGCCTAATAATACCTATTGTAATTTCCCTTCCTGAGATGAATTTTTATAATTTTCTTGCCTCTGAAACTAAATCCTGTAACAATGAGAAATGATTGTCAATTAACTAATAGATCATTTTGCCAATTCATACTTCTCTGGGGTCTGGTAACGTTTTATCATTCCCAAAAATTATTCATGATTCTTCCTATTCGGGAGTAAATCAATAAAAACAAATGTGTGATCTCTTCTTTGAACAACTGTTTTTTTTCATTGGAGGCTGTTATGAAAAACATATAATATACAATATTATATAAAGTCACCTTTTCATTTTATATGTATCTTTTCACTATATATATAACATTATAAATCTAAGTAAAGTTTTCCATTGTGTTATAACAATTTTATCTTTACTGCATTACAATTTCTACAGGTCACTAGCCTGAGTCTATATTAGTTTTCTACTGTATTGTAATAAATTTATATTTACTTCTTTACATTTCTGTAGGTCACTAACCTCACTCTGGCTTGCTTCTATATTCCACTAGGGTCACACAAAGCAGTGATCACGGTCTTAGCTAGGAGAATCTTAGTCCACACTCATGGAAATTGCTGATAGAATTCATTTCTTGGCAATAAGTAAACTGATGACCATATCTTCTTGCTCTCTGTTGACTGAAAGCCACCCTCTGCCCTAGAAACCACTTCAGCTCCCAGAAGCTACTCACAATTCCTTAATCCTGCCCATAGTTCCAGGCCAACTGGGCTTTCTTTATATGGTAGAAATCTTCCTTAAGTAGGCAATATCTGCTGACAAGGCTGAGTCCTGTATAACAAAACATGTCACAGTAGTGATGGTCCTTCCCTTTGCACTATTCTATTGGAGAGAAGAAAGTCTCATCATTGACAATAGAGGGAAAGGGCTACACAGGGAGCAGACTGCAAGAATCTGAAGTCCTTTAGATTTCCATTGTACAATATGCTTCTTGATCTCATCATTGAAGTTAACTGGTAATACATTAGTTACACTGGCTTCCTACAATATTAAAAAAAAGAATAATTCTTAAAATAACTCATTTATTTAAACTCTGACATTTCTCTGACCACTCACTTTTTTATATTCAAAAACCCAAGAAGTCCAATTTAGGGATGAAAAATATGATCTCTTATGTCAATTCCCTGAAAAACTAATTTATACATATCGTATATGAACATTGATTCATATGAGTATTAAAATTGGGGATATTAAAAGTAATAACTGACTTAATCATTGAGTGATGTGAAATTCCTATTAGTCTTTTCACACAGAAAAGCACAGGTAAATATATAATTTTTAATCAAATCCACTGAAGTGAAATAAGAAACTTAAGCTTTAATATAAATTTATTTAAAACTAAAGGATTACAGAGTGAACATTCAGTCTGGATTTGTGCATTAAAATTCAGAAAGTTTCAAAGTAGAAATTTCTAGGAGTAGATTTTTATCATTATAAGTTTTGATGAATAACCAAAATCTAAAACAATAGACAAAGAATGTACAAGATCTCCAAGCAAAGTACATTCCAAAAACATAAAGTCTTTTAGATTCTGCTTAGGAAGGATTCAATGTAAGCGGGAATTAGAGCAGTAAGCAAATGCCAGCCAATCTACCAGAGCTGCAAAGCTCAAATTGCTCAGCACACTGCTCCTTAGAGCTTGGTGTCTAAATTATTCAAGTATCTTTTTCAACAATTTCTCTGTTGAAAGAAAGTATAGTGCAGTGGATAAATAATATAGTCTCCAATTTCAAACTCAACTGCTCTGAATCTCCATTTAAAATATATGATGGCTTCAGAAATTAAACAGAAACTATACTTGTTATGTTATATCTAAAAGAATACCTATCATCTAGCAAGTTCCTGCTGTTTCTTGGCTATTTTTGTTGAGAGGGAAAAAAAAGTTAAAATAACTAGTGGGAGTTTGAATGTTCTGGAAGCAAAGAAATGGTAAACATTTGAGTTGATGGATATACCAGTTACAAAGGTCTGAATATTGCACATATACCCATATATTAAAATATCATTCATATCAATGGCAATTTTCTTAAAAATTAAAAAATTGTTAAAATGCCTTAACATACACACATTCATGTGGATGTACAAATATGTACATATAAATACTATACATATGAAACATATATGTAACATACATAATGTTATCAAATATAGTATTATACACCACACAATGTACTCCACTTATGCACAGGAAAGTTAATAAAATGTAGACCAGTGTAGAAACACTCCTTAATATCCCACAGTTACTTACTGTGAAATGATGATTTCAGTTATTTAAACAACAGTAAGACTTGAAAGTATCCACAAGTGACTAAGGTAACATCTGTGGACCATCTACTTCAAGTACTAACAAAATAAGTCTAAAACTGACAAAGATGACAATGAAATGCTTGCTTTGCTCTGTGTTGTTTGTACAGATTTGCAGCGTCCCTATCCAACCAAAGTCATGACTTAATATTAGTATTAGTTCTAATCATGGTATTCTCAAAGTTCAAAGACTCTAAAAAAGTTTATAAACTTTCCAAATAAAGGCTAATTCTTTCTAGTTCAACTCTGAAAATATTGTGAGTGTACTGCTTGTTATGTCTAACACTTGTATGCATATACAATATACTATGAAGAATAATTTTTCACTTTAATACACTAAATAGATTTTCAGAGTAGATATTTCCTTTTAAATATCTGTGGCTAAAATATCTTGCAAATATACTGTGAATGTGATATCTCTCAGGATGATGAGGCTAATTAATTCATGATGGAATGGGATCTATCATCACACATTGAAAGGATACAGACAAACTCAATTTTTCCTACATTGATCATGGTGGTATGATAAAGCACAGCCACTTCCAAAAAATCTTTGGGCAACTTATTAAGAAAACAAAAGCAAAAATAAAACAAGTGAGCAAAATGCAAATTCTACTCAGTATTTCCACTCCTGGTCATTTATCCTAGAGAAATGAAAATTTACGTCAATATAAAAAATACATATGACTACTTATAAACACTTTATTAAAAACACAAACTGAAATGAATTTAAGAGATCTTCCAGTCAATGAATATTAAACTATGATCTACCCATTTTGGAGAACATGACTCAATTATAAATATTATCAAACTATTTCTACAAGAAAAATCTTTCATTAAAATTCAAGAAATTATACTAAAAGAAAAAATGCCAATCTCAAAAAGCATATATACATGTATATGTGCTATACACAAACACACACACATACACATACACATACATATAGTGGCACTGCAGTTCGCAAATGCTTTTGTTTGTGAAGAAATTCGTTTGCAAACAAAAGTGATTGTCAAAGTTTTATTTTTATTTGCAAACTGTACATTTGGTGACAAACATGACCATGGCCATTTTCCTGCATAAAACACAAACATGGTTACCTTTTCCAAAATCATGAAATAAGTTAAGCTTGTGACCTGAGGTACCACTATGTGCATATGTGTATCGCATTTACTTGATCTTATTGAAATCATACAGCTATAGAAATGTGTTGGGAAGATATGGGGGATCACAATACAACTATAAAGGGGTAAAGACAGTCATGTAGAGATGGAATTCTGAAGCTTGGCTATGATGATACATGGATCCATAAATACAATGAAATTAGGTAAAACTATACACACAAGAGCATGTAAAGCTGTTGACCTCTAAATAAGATCTATAAATTTTGCTATTATCAGTTTATTAGTTTTGATATTGACCATGAAAGATAAATTGAGCCTGACCCTAGTTAACAGTAAAGACAGACTGTAATTATGATACAGTATTCCAGTCTGGAAGAAACCAGCATGGACTGAATTCAATCATAGGTTTACAAAGACCAATGATTCTTTGAAAGAGAAAAAGAAGAGGGTGGAGGATGAGCCTGGGCTCAGCAGAGTAAAGGAGTCATTATCAAATATGGAAAGGGGGTGTTCATTCGTGTGAAACCCACCTGGTTTCACAACTGGTGCTTTCCAAAGTTAGGCTCCTGCCCTCTCTCAGAGACTGACAGTGGCCCTATCTTCAAGTGCTACCTGAAATAAACAGTACTTCTTTGGCAACCTTAAATTTTCTGAGGCAAGCATTTTAAGAGAGATTGTCTCCCTTAATATCAATGGTGCTCTCTTCCGTCTACAGAAGTGGCTTTCAAATGAGGAGTATTTTGCTTTTAGGGAGCATTTGGTAACAGTTGGGTACATTTTGATTAATACATTTTGATTATCTCTGCTGCTGGTATCTAGTAAGGTAGGAACAAAGAATGTTTGAAACATCCAACTATGACCAAGACAGTTTCCCCAGTAAAAAGTTATCTGTCCCCAAATAACCATACTGCTGGGATTGAGGAATCTATTCTATAACCTATTGTATAGATTTAAAAATTTCTAATCAAAATAGACAAATATTTGAAGGAAATCAAAAGTTGACATAAAATAGAACATTGCTTGTCACAATTAATTTAATCTATACTCTTTATATTTATATTCTTTGAATTCAGATTTCATTTTGCAAAAAATAATGTCCAAGGTCAATAAAACTAATCTGGCTATCTATAGACTAGATAGTGACATGAGGTCAGATCTCTTCATCCTTAGGCTACCACAAAGTTTTTAAAAATGAGATATTGTCTGTGATTGCTCTTTGAGTGGCCCTGGTCTGGCTCTTGCACACTTCCTGAACTGACTAAGAAGCAGAACAAGGTGGGCTGAGACCTGCTCCCACCTTCATGGTTTCCAGCTGAAACTTGCGGAGAGAGCGAGGTATTTTCCACCTACTTCCTGGGGGCTGAGCAGGCGACCCAGGACCACACCACCATTACATCTGAGTTTCTGCCCTCTGTGCATCCACAACAGACAGTTACTCCTCACTCAGAAGCCCTGGGGACTGTTCTCACTAGGGTTCATGAGTGGGCCCTCCCTGTGTGGGCCCTGTGCCAAGTGAGCGAGTGCTCCAAGAGCTGCTGGTCCCACAGTTCGAGTCCATGCTTTACTTGCACCCAGACCCCGTGGGGGTTCACAGGTAAGGGCAGTCTGTGATTGCTGTGGGTCCGGCACACATCTGGTTCCTGTGTATGTCCTGAACTGACTGGAAACACAGAATCAGGTGGTTCACAAACTGTCCACCCTGCAGCTCGTGTCTGGGTTTTGCCTGTACTCTGAACTGCCTGGGGACATAGGTCCACTGGACAGGGATTGTCACACCAGTGCAACCGAGTCTGGGCCATGCATGTGCCCTGAACTGCAAGGGGACACTGGATCAGATGGTCTGCCATCAGCTAACATCAAGGCCCGCTTCTGAGACCTGGGATAACTAGATACAAATCAACAACTGCCAGAAAACCCCAGACTAAGTAGTGCTTCTCAGCAAACACTGAAGGGCAGACCTGACCAACAGGAAAACTAGGGACACTAGCGGCCTTTCCTGTGCAGCCAGTGAAGAGGGAAACTGAGCTTTCTGCATCCATTATCAAACATGACAAAACAAAGGACTAAAACACAATCCCAGAACTCCACCCCACTCAGAACAAGTCCAGGAGACATCAACTGACATAGGACAACTTGGTAAACACATGCCTGAAATAGCTGAAATGATTGCACTGGAAGTAAAGAAACAACTCCGTAAGGCCATAGAAGAGATGAGATCACAAATAATCTCTCAGGCAAAAAATGAAATGACAATAATAATGAAAGAACTATTCAAAACATATGAAGAAGAAACATATAAGAAAATAGAAGAACAAAGGAAATGGAGAGAAGTGTTAAGTGAAAAATATAGAAAGGACTCAGAACACATGAACCAGATTCAAAGAGACTTCCAGGAAAACAAAGCTTCCTTTGAAAGGTGCCAGAACTGCTTGAATGAAGCTGAAGATAGAATGTCAGATTTTGAAGACAGCATGGCAGCTAGTGACCATGAAAGAAAGGATCTTGTAAAATCAACAAGGATCCAGGAAAAACCAACTCAACAACTGCAAGATGAGACAAAGAGGAATAATGTATGACTAATAGGAGTCAATGAAACAGCAGGAGGCAACACAACTGACATAAAAGGAATATTTGCAGAAACAATAGCAGAAAATTTCGCAAGTATGGAAACAGAACCTGATACACAGGGAAATGAGGCATATAGAACTCCAACCAACCACAGTCAAAATAAAACTACACCCAGACATGTAATAGTCAACTTCCCAGATCTCCAGAAATAGAACAGAATGTTAAAAGCTGCTAGAGAGAAGAAATAGATTACCTATAAAGGAAAGTCCATCAGAATCACAGGAGAAGGGGCTGGGGATTTAGCTCAGCAGCACAGCACCTGCCTGGCAAGCGCAAGGTTGTGAGTTCAACTCCCGGTACTGGAAAAAAGACAAAAAAAAAAAAAAAGTGTCACAGCAGACTTCTCAGCACAGGCCATCCTTCGAGAGGAGCTTGGAGGGAAGTATTACAGGTCCTGAGACAAAACAGCTTCCAACCAAGAGCAATGTACCCTGCCAAACTATCCCTCAAATTCAACAGAGAAATAAAATATTTTCATGACAAAGAACAACTGAAGAACTTCACGAGTGCCACACCAGCATTACAAGGAATACTAAAAGATATTCTAGACAGAGAAAAATCTGAGCATAATTTCAAGAACAACGGTAGAAATGAAACATGAAGGAGAGCAAGCAAGTAAACAGGTAGAAAAAGTAGGACACCAACGCAAGTAAATAACATAACAATGATAAATCAGCACATATAGGTTATAACTATAAATTTAAATGGCAACAATTCTCCAGTCAAAGAAACAGACTGGCAGAGTGGATTAAAAAACAAAATCCAACGATATGCTATACACAGGAAACACATTTGACTCAAAAGGA
>NW_004955404.1:19029296-19037231 GCF_000276665.1 Chinchilla lanigera | reverse complement strand
TAAAGAAAGATAAACTCAAGGCTTTTATAGGTAAATAGTCACAAGTAGAGACCATACTCATAAGTGAGATAAATCAGACCTGCATGTGCAAGCACCACATTGTTTCACTAGTGAAAACCCAAAAGAGTTACTAAAAACTTGGAGGTATGGTAGACATTGTGAAATGAAAGGAAAATGCTCAGGATAAAGGGCAACTGGGATGTGGGGAAAGAAGGAAGAATGTTGTATGTATGTATATACAGGATAGTTAGCATAGTTGATCTACTGTGTTCTATTTCTTTGCTGAAACAGTTAATGAGTCCTTGATTGATCATTACTGCATGTCTCTATTTGTTTTCATGAGAAACCACTTTGAAGATATCAATATGTAATACAACAAGCATTGTTAATTTCCTACTACTTTGTTTGTAACTGTATTGTTTGTATCATTCTTTTGCTATTTGGTAAATGGTTGCCTGTCTGTTAATGTTTTCTTCCTTTTATTTTTAAAATAAAATAAATTAAAAAATAAATACTACCAATAAAAAAATGAGGTGTTTCAGAATTCAGGTCACTGCAGTGTAGTGTAGAGTTGATATTCCTATACAAGAAGATTAAAGGCATTATTAAATCTTTGATCTTAATGATGACCATTTCAGTGAATTTTTAAAACCATATTATAAAATGGAGTTTAGTTTGGAAGATAAGGTAATCACTCTGATAAGATTAAACACTGGTCAAAATAATTAATTTTTAAAGTTTTCAATAAGGGCAGGTATGGTGGCCCATGCCTGGAATCCCAGCGTTCAGGAGGCTGAGGCAGGAGACTGTTGCTAGTTCAGGGCCAGACTGGGCTACAAAGTGAATTCAAGGCCAGCCTGAACTGCATAGTTAAACCCTGTCTCAAAAAGACAAAAAAATAGTATTGAGTAAAATGATTGAATTCAGCATGGTATTTCAAAATTGGTACTTGTTATTCATATTCTTATTATGGCATACATTTTAGATTATCTTAAAATAATATTACTTTGATTATGCCTATTTACATTCAATTAGTATGGTCCCAATATGTTCCTTTTGACCAAGCTAGTATCTCTATTGTTAAATTAGCAATTTTGTCCCCTTTAAAATTTGAATAATAAAGCTTATTATGATACTGGGCAGTAAAAATAGTATCTGTTATAAACCGTACTGCATAAAATAATCTATGAATGACTTTACATTGTGCCTTTTCTTCTCTTTTCTTTTCTTCTTGGCATATTACTACTATGATTACCATACTGAGAAGTGAGATTTTTATTAAGAATTTTAAGTCAATCTCTCCCTGGATTAATAACTGCACATTTAAGGTGAATTGCTGGGGGACTAACATTCAATCTGCCTGTTACTGAAGTGGGACTAGCATTCAGGGTAAACCAACCAAGGAGAAGAGGAGAGTGATGAAAGAAATACTGTGTTGTTCCAGAGCTCAGTCTCACCAGGAATTGAAATCAGACTTGACCTCAAGCCATTCAAAGAGGAGACCCCAAAATAATAGAATCTCCAATCTGCTGTGAAGAATTCCTGAATAAAGCTTACAATTTATACAATCTTCTCTACTGCTTTTTTTCTTTTTCTGTGCGGCGCAAGCACAATAGCACAGAGTGACCCTGCCCCTCCCAGGGGTAGCCCTGCACATACAGTGCGGTCCTCAGGTCAGCCGGACTCCACTTCAGCACACTGTCAAAACAAGGAATGATATATACATCTGAACACTGCGCCAGCAGCAGCACATAAAATGCTGGGAGTCCATCTAGCTTTGCATAGAGGGCACCTGTGTGCAGTAAGCCAGAACTATTCTTATGATATCATGTCATTCAGGGATGTTATTAAGGGTAGAGATTTGTGGAATTTTTTAAATAAAGCTACTTAATACAATCTTCGGATTACATATACTCTATATATCCCTTGTATTGCAAAAAAGGGGTTCATTGTTATTTTCTCCCCTGGAGTTTATTTACAGAAATTATTGTAATCCAGCAAGGACAATGTATCTAAAAGGGTATCTGGAATTAGTATAATTGTCTTATGTGTTTTATATAGCTTTGGGCCTATTAATCTGGTGATTACTCTATGTATGATAATTAACTTTATAAGAACGTATAAATAAATGAATCTGATGTTGGCAAAGTAGAGGGTTGGGGGATTGAGATGTACCAATTCCCCTCACTGAAAGCAATCATCATGTACTGCAAATATACTCTAGCAAAAATTTTTAAAATAAATGCTGTTTTTAAATATAACTTGTGTATCTTCAGAGGTTTATCACAGAAAATGTAAGAGACACTAAATAGCCCTTGATATAGGTGAAAGCCCAGTGTACATAAACAGAAATAGATCACAATAAAGATTGTGAGAGAATAGAATGAAAACCGAGAGGAACACAAAACAATTCATAAAATCAGGGTCAGGCTTTTTCGTTTTGCAGTACACAGGGAACGCAGCTATAATCTTGGGCTACTACAAACTGTCACTTCCGAAATTTCTACTTGTTGCCTGGAGGGATTTCATTAAATAAATAAAGTGAACTAACTCTGAGAGGGCAAACATTCTATCAGAGATTGGATCTGGTAGCTCTCTATCAGAGAGCTGATGAAAACTCAAATATAGTGGAAAACCAGAAGGAGAAGTTATGATATAGCTTTTCAGAGGTGTTCTCTGCAGCAATAGCTGGATTGTGATACCGCTCACAGTAATAAATTCTGCTATAATTTCTCTACACCAGCCCACTTACCTGCTTAGGCAATGACCTTGGATGGGGGTGGTAGAAATGCATAGAAAGACACTATATAAAGAGTAAGATAAACTCCAGGATTATGGTCATAAAGATGGAAACAACCTCTGATGATAGAGTTGTTACTGACGAGAAGGAAATCTGGAGAGAACTTCCTTCCTGAATGCATCTCTCATAGTCACGTCCCTAGATATTCAAGTCAAAGGTAAATTGAAAATACTGGAGCTATCAATTTCTAAAACCTTTTCCAAAACTGAACTGAGATTATTACACAGTTGGGCCTTATCCTTAACTTTTAGATGCATTTTCCTTTCAGATATTTAAGAAGAGAACTAAAAGAATGATGAGTTTTCATTTCTTTTGAATAGGAAAGAAATGATGGTGTGTAGCTATAACATAAATGCATACTTTAAAAAAAAAAAAAAAAGAAGGGGCTGGGGATTTAGCTCAGCGGCAAAAGCACCTGCCTGGCAAGTGGAAGGTCGTGAGTTCGGTTCCCGGTACCAGAGAAAAACCAAAAAAAATAAAAAATAAAAAAAATAAATGCTTACTTTATAATATGCATCAAAATGCTGCAGTCCAATAATATATTCCATTTGCAAATATTTGATCACTAATGGGGATGAACAGCATGAAAGAATTACTCTTTTGATCGCTGGGATAGGGAAATAAGGAGAGTATACATATCTTAGAGAATGTGCACCTCATTTCAATTTGATTGGGGAAAATTTCATTTACTGCTTTGTTGGGGATAGAGGATCACATCAAATGAAGTAGCTGTTTTGGACATAACTTATAAAGCTCATTATATAGGTTTTTAAATTAAGTTTTTTTTAAACACTATGATTCATGTCAAGTTGGGATGTTTAGTCAATTTTTATGTTGTTCCACAGAAGAGATAAAAGTTTCCTAATAAAATCTGAACTTATTTATTTATTTACTAGTAGGGCCTAGATGGTGATTATTAGCTGCAAGGAGATGATTCTACAGCTGACAGAACTTGATTCCAAGCTTTTAATTTCATGCCTCTGGCCAGAGTTGTACAACATACAGTTTTGTTCACTTAAAGTAGTGATTCATTTTCTTTTTAAAAAGTACATTTCAAAAGTTCTATTCCTTATGAAAGGAAAATGTCTTTTCTTTGCCTTATACTACCTACTTCCATGTTGATAACAAAGACAATATTTTTGTCTAATTTTGCTTATAGCAGTAAAGCTATGCTGGCTTAGTTTTGCACAATAAATCCGCCAGCCATTCACTGTCAAACCCTTTATATAGTTTTATTTCTTTTTCTATACTTTTATTTTAAAACAGTCTCAAACAAAAAATTTGCAAGTGCATTATAAATAATTAATTCTTTCTCCATGCTTTTAGTCTTGAGTTAGTTCCTTTGCACTTCACAGGAACTTTTTTAATTCTACTAATATAATCATAAGAATACAAGCAAAAATATAAGCTTAAGATAGAAATTTATTTATTTATTTTTGGTACTGGAAATCAAACTCATGACCTCAGCCTTGCCAGGCAAGTGCTTGTGCCGCTGAGCTATATCCGCTGCTCAAAATAGAGATTTAAAACATAAAAATTATTTACATTCAAAAATTCAGTGTAATAACAGCAGAGAAGGAAGAGGTATTTTACAATAAATATGACTACCTTTAATTTTTGTTTTATAAAGGTGAATTAAATTGTTTTTAAATGTGTACTTCTAAATAGTGTCTTGTATACATTGTTTCAGTTCATCCTTCTGACAGCTAAGATACCTTTAAAATAATCATTACTATTTTATAGATTTCATTGAAAGAATACTTTTCAGAACAGTGAAATAATTAATATAAAGTGTAAAATTACCCAAGTGGATGAATATAATTTTAATCTGATTTTGCTGATTTGAGTGAATAAAATTTCTCAAATTCTGACTTAGTATCATCTGCTTTATATGGAAAAGATACATCTTTGTACTCTTACTGGGACATGGATGTTTATTAGTTTTCGCGTTGCAAATTGTTTCCCTAGTTAGCTTTCACAGGTATTAAATTATTTCCTTCACCAATTTAATAGTATTTCTTTGTTTAATTAAGACTTTCTTTCTACAACCATACTTAGCTGAAGATATAATCTGTATTGAAAATTATTTCTGTAGTGTGTAATTAGCTAATACCCAGTAACCTCTCAGGAAAGGCTTGTAACTCAAAAACAAAAGCACATTTTTTATAAATTTTGTCACAGTCACAATAGAAATAGAAATAAAAGTGAGGCAATGACAAAATGAGAAAAATGGAAATATTTACAGTTCTGTGACCTACAGGTAATAATCAAGCATTATTTTTCTGTAGCCTTTCCATAACTAAACACTTGAATTTTTTTAACACTTTCAATTCTTTTAGGTACATTGTTAAATCAACAATGATGTGCTATATTTTCTTAAAAGTGTGTATAATTGCTTTTACAGGGCTTTATAATATATGATTCTAACAGATATGTACTTATTAGAAAAATTAAAATTACATGTTCATTATATGCTTCCAGGGGCGGCAGGTGTAGGTGAAGATAGTAGAGCAGTATGCACTCGATTTCCTGACTAACCTTTCCTTCTTTATATTTTATTTAATTTTTAATAACATTCTGTTACCATATTATGATGTTTAGTTCATCAGTTATGGATCCAAACTGAGGAATATATACTACTATTTAAGAAATCAAGTGAAAATTTTTCAGTAGGTAGAGATGCACGTTCTTCATTTTGCTACTAATAGACACAATACTATAGGAGTAAGATAGATGTATTTTTATATTCAGTGTTGGCAAGGAGATGTTCACTAATGTATTCATCTTTTTATCCCTCGTTTTGTTTCTCATTCATTTCAAATTCATTACATCGTCTGACATTTTTGATAGATCTAAATAAATCTCAAAATTGAAAAGTTTAATACTGTTGAACTGCCTGTATGTTATATTGAGATTTGAATAGAAGACTTTTAAAATTTGAGACAATTTTACTAGAGTAACAAAAAAGTGTATGCATTCATGTTAATGTGTACATTATGTAAAAATTTTCCAAAATGCTATTAAAAATAATATTGAATTTAATAAAAGGTTTTGTATGTAAAAGTAATATATAAAACGAAAGTTAATAATCAAATTTTGCTATCAAAATTATTTTTCACATAACTATCAGAATATAATTAAGTGAATGTCTATATAAGATTCCCTAACTATACAACTTTTATGTAACTTTATTGTAGTGAAGAAACATATGCCTTCATAATTATAAAGGCTATGATTTTGAATTCAGAACATATCAATATTCTAAAAATTATAATCTAAATTCATAAATTTACATGGAGTGGAAAAGAAATATGAAAACTCAGATAATGTCTTGTTCATAAAGAAATTTAGTGAACCAAAATCACATGTACTGCATGATTGTAGCTCTTATAAAATCTATTTCTTTTTGTCCTTTATATATAATATTTGGATAAATTATATAAATGAGTTAATTTTAAAAACCAATAAGAATCAACTTCATGAATCCAAGTGCATTATTTAGAAATATTTTCCTTATGTAATACTCATAAGAAACAAATGCAGTTAAGCTGCTCTTTCACTGAGGCATGCCTTAGTTAATCCTTAGAAGACGATACAGGGTAAACAGTGCCATCGTATCTTGTACCTAAGTATCCCCTTCTACTGCTCCATTGTTTATATATTCTTGACTGTGATATCTTAGGGAACTTTAAAGTAAATACTACAAATATTTCAGAGTACACTTTTTATAAAAGTATATACTTGTAATTTTACCGATAGTAACAATTTTGTGAAATTTTCATCTGTAACATTGTTTTATCAATTTTAAAGGGAACAGTTATGATATGTACAGTTAACATTCTCATATTTTCAGTATATCTGTATTTACTAACGTTAATTGATTAAACTTTTTGGTAATAAACCTCCTTAATTTAACAAACACATGTTGCTTCAAAATATGATTCATTGTTTTCTATTTCCTCATAATATTACTGGAGTATAATCTGCCTTATAAAATGATAATTATTTTTCATTGAATTCAAATGAGTCTGCTTCCACAATTTCAAATTTCAGTTTCCTGAATGATTTCATTGTGTTTCTTGAAAAGTTTTCTTGACTTAAGGAAACCTCCTGAACTGTTAGGTTCATAAACAAGCAAGTGTACAGTTAAATATTTAAAAAATAACATGTATTAATCATAAAATGAAAACAGTTGCAGTTTCATTACACAGTTGAAAAAATGCTGATCATTTAGCTCGAGAAAATTTACTTTTAAATTGTACCTTTATCCTTGCAATGCAAACAAATGTTCTTATTAAATTTAACAAAATATACTTATATATTTAAAGTCTACATCATGCAAACAAAAAATCCTTATTTTGATTCTGTAGTTATTGAACTATAAGGTACAAATAACAAACTCATTATTACACTTCAGTTTGTTTTGGAGAACCATTAAAACTTAGTGGAGAGTATCAGTGAGAAACATGTAACTACCAAATGTCGCACAGAATATTGAGATTGTAAATAGAAGAACATAAATGATGTTATCCATGTTCTATTCAATTTATTCTTATCCCAAGAAAATCTTGAAGTATAAGTTTAAACTTTAAATATTTCAACAATTTAATGCTTAAGTATGCACCCAAAGAAACATACTATATCCTGTTAAATCAATAGAATTTCCTTTGAAGAATTGTTAATTATACAAAACTGATTTGGGTTTTTGTTTTGTTTTGTTTTGGCTTTCTGCAGTTAGATTGTGCTAAAGATTTATTGATAAGTTTATTTTGCCTGAGGGCAAAAACTGGGACTGGGTGAAACAATCCTTTGCCCCGTGTAAAACTGTTTCACTGTAATTAAGTTGTTTTAATATTTTATTGTACTATCATAAGGTTTAAAAATAGACATTAATTAAACATCAACTCTTTCCCAGATCTTCTGCTAGACATTTTTATACCTTCTCAATTTGTTGTAATAAGATGAATAAGTTATTACCAAGCATTTTATGTTTATTTGTTTTTCAATATAAAACAGCTAATGTCAAGTTTTTTTACTTCATACTTACTTTTTTTTTTTTTTTTTTTTTTTTGCTTAAGGTCCATCAGTTTAGAAATACCAGAAAGGCTGTTCACTCCTAGTACCTTATATGTACT
>NW_004955404.1:19020893-19029196 GCF_000276665.1 Chinchilla lanigera | reverse complement strand
CTGAACTAAATCCCCAGCCCCTTCATATTTACTTTAAATTTGCTAGATTTTGTCCAATAGAAGCTTTTGGAGGATATTTACACAACTTCAAAAAATCTAAACACTGCAGAAAATGAGCACTTAGCATTGTAAATTAATTAAAAAATTACACTTTAAATACATTTTAATGTATTTGTATTAGAGCACTTTAAATGCAATAGAAAAAAAACTTAAAGTACTTAAAACTAAAATCAAGGAGCATCATTAGTATCTGATTTGTAGTATACTTCACATTTTACTTTGTGCAAAGAAATTACTTTAACATTTGGCTTTGTGTTTGTTTTTGTTAAATATTTTTAATATTATGTTCTAGTCTTGAGTGTATTTTCCACTTTTAATTTAAGAAGAAATATAAAATCATAGAATTTTCTTTTACTGAAAGAATTTTGCTGCTTCATCTAGTTATATATTATTATTTTAAGGATGAGCTATAACTGGCCTTCCAGAGTCTTTATTATACAGGTTGTCATCCACAGATACCTGTTTCATTCCAGACAAGAAAATCTCCATAGAATTTGAAGATATGTACCACATTTTGTTACAGTCAAAAAACAGTTTTTAAAAACTAAGATGTAGAAATGGGAAAAGTTAAAAGAGATAGCTTGACATGGTGCAGTATATATGTAATTCTAGAATTATGGAGGTAGAGGCAAGTGGATTGCAAGGTTGGGAAAATTAGTGATGTAAAAAGAATGCATCAAAATAAAAAAAAATAAGAAGGCTCAGGACATAGCTCAGTGTCAAGACTTGAGTTCAATTTTCAGTATCACAATAAATAAATAAATGTTTGGATAGCAACTCTACTCAGTTTTCCTAAATACTCAATAATAATTTACCTATGAGAACTCAGAGAAAAAAATAACTCTCATAAAACATTAAATTGCTAGAGTAACAGTATACTATTTCCAGAACCTGAGCTTTCTGATCTACAATCAGAAGTGGTTGGAACCTTTCTCAAAATTACAAGTATCAACTCTAATTTTTGTCACTTGAAACATTTCCTATGTTATATTCAAGCAAGTAACTGCAAGGATAACCAGAAAAGGGTGTAGTTTTATACCAATAAAGAATTAAATTAGCAATCATCATCTGAAAGTGTGCTGTCTATGCAAGTTATCGTGTGTACTTCTCCCTCCCTAGCTTTCATTAGGTAACTTTTTTGTCTTGATTTTGTTTTTTTGAGACAGAGACTCACTATGTAGTTTAGGCTACCCTTGAACTACTTATACAGCCCAGGCTGGCTTTGAACTTAGTGAAATCCTCCTGCCTTAGAATCCTGAGTACTGGGATTCCAGGCATACACCACTACAACTGGTATTTAAGTTACTTTTGTCTTATTACTGGGACAAAATACCTGACACCCAAAGTTAAAGGGGAAAGGTTTATTTAGCTCATAGTTTGTGGAGTTTTCAGTCCATAATCAGCTGGCTGTAAAGCAGAGTGGTGTGGCTGAGGGGCAACTATTGATGGCAGCAGAAGACAGCCAAAGCAACATGAGCAACAGGAGGAAACAAGCTTCTTTCTGCCCCTATATTGTATCCAGACTACTGGGATTAAGGTGATGCCAATCCAATCAGCGAACTGATCCAGCAATCACTCGCCCTTAATCCCAGTACACTTAGTCCCAGCATTGCACTATGAATCAATCACAAACTCTACATTTAGCCACCTCCAAAAAGCCTGCCCTCACATTACCACACGAGGCTTTGAGGGGCCACTCAGACACAAACCATAGCATTTTTCCCCTGTTCCCCTAAAGACTCCTGTACATTCCTTTATGCAAAAGGCATTTAATCCCTCTCTAAGAGTTGTCAAAATTCTAACAGTTTCAGCATTGCTGAAAAGTCCAAGTCCCAAGGCTCCTCTGAGATGCAAGGCAAACTCTTAGCTGTGAACCCCTATACAAATGAAAATAAAGTTAAACACTTACAACATTCAATGGCATAAGATAGACATCTTTATTTCAAAAGTTACAAAAAGGGGGATACAAAGGATTGGGACCAAAACAAGTCCAAAACCCAGCAGGGCAAACGTTAACTCCTATAGTTCCATGTGTAGCATCTGAGGTAATCTCTGGCAAGTTGGGAGCTCCAAAGCACCTGGGTGGCCCCACCCCTGTAGTGCCTTTGGTAGTAGCTTCCTTGGCTTCTCTTGTGGAGCCTCTTTACTTCCTCTTTGCAGCTTTCCTTAAATGCTCCACATTCCTGGCATTTCCAAACTTCTAGGGTCTCCACAGCACTTTTTGCTTCACACTCACAGCTTCACACACTGCCCTCTCAGGGGCACACTGCCTGGCCTCCCAGGCCTCCTGAAATGAGGGTGGAAGCCTCCCTGACCACACAACTCTTCCACTGTTCATGCACCTAAAACCAGCACCATGTGGATAGTGCTAAAGTCTGCTGTTTGTGGGAGCAGTAGTCAGGCTTCCCTCTCACTTTGTTGCAATGTTTGAGTGCCTGGATCAATGGGCACTTTGTATCCAAATCAGAGGAAGAAATTGTCTATGCTGCAGCCATTCTAGTATATGATGCTCCATGGCTTTCTTCTCAAAGTCCTTCACTTTTACAATTGTGAGTCTGCAAAGTGGAGTCTTGCTGCTTCTTGTGATGCCCTCAGGCAATTTTTTCTATTCTCCTCTTCCTTCTCAACAATCAAGATCTCCTCTGCTTTATCTTTGCAGTCCATAGCTTTCCTGAAGCTTCCTTTCTAGCCAAACTCACAATGTTTTAAATCATCCTGCTGGGATCTTTGCTTTTGATTCTCAATATAAATCTGGCTTAAAACCTTCAACAACACCCATGCCATTGCCTCCACACTTGACTGCTTTAAAATTACTTCTGCCAGGTTAATTAGCCCACCATTCTTAATCTTTGTCTCAGGCAATGTCTCTGGATATGAACAAAATGCAGACAAACTTTTTGCCAAGGCATAACACACATTGTCTGGACTCTGACAGCCAATGCAGTCCTTGTTCCAAGCAGAAACCTCCTGAGTCTGGTCTTTACTGGCAGGATTTCTATCAGCCTTCTGCTCTTCTGAGCTCTGACCAAAATCTCCAGTACAGAGCAGCCTAAGGTGTTCTAGCTCTCTTTGTTCAGCAGGCATCTCTGAAACTTTCCAATCTCTTCCTACCAGCCATTCCCAAAGGCTCTTGAACCACATGGTCAGGTACAGTCACAGCAACTGCTCCACTTCTCTGGTACCAAATTCTGTCTTAGTTGCTTTTCTTGCATTTCTGGGACAAAATACACAACACACAAACCTTATTGTATGCAGACTACCCATTCTAGGCTGGGTTTAGCACTCACACCCTCAGTACAGCACTCGACAATGAACCAGTTACAAACTAGATTTATCTGCCTCCAAAAAGCCTACTGGTCCATGACTGCATGAGGCTTTGAAGGGACACCTGGATAGAAACCATAGCACTCAGCTTTCCTTACATAACTTGACTTCTTATTTGAGGACCCATTGTAGAATACACAGCAGTATCCATTATTCAGCCATGTAAAATTTATATCCAGCTCATGTACTGATATTTTATGATCTCCCTACTTTTTCATGAAGAAAAACCAATGATCATAAAAGATAAAATACATCTACCACAACTCAACAAAGAAACAAAAGACTTGCCTTTTACAGACTCAAAAACATATCTGAAATTGTGAAATTGCAAAGTGGGTGAATAGGGGTTCTTTACTACAAGTGAATACACTGGAAAAAGCAATATGGTGGCAGGTTTTCATTTCCATTTCCATGATGATTAGTAATATTGAACCATTTTTGACATGCCTATTGGTCATTTGTATGTCTTCTTTGAATAATTTCTATTTAGGTCTATTGGTCATGTTAATCACACTAGTAGTAGTAGTAGTAGTAGTATTGAGTTTTATGCAATCTAGATCTCAACTACTTCAGATTTGTAGTTTGAAAAAAATTATTTTTTCATTTTATGTTTCTACTTTGTGTTTCTCCTAGCATCATTATTGAAAAGACTGTTTTTATTCCTTTGTGTATTTGTAGAAAGTTTATCAAAAATCAGCTGGCTCTAGAAGTATGAGGTGACCTCCAAACTCTCTAGTCTGTTGCACTGGTCTCTGAGTCTGTTTTTGTGCCAATACCATGCTGCTTTGATTTCTAAATTTGGTAATATATTTTGAAGTTACTTGTACTTTTCAAGTTCTATTAAGTATAATGTTGGTATTTTGATGGCAATTCCACTGAAACTATAGATTGTTTGGGGTTATGTGTTAGCTTTCTGTCACTGTGGCAAAATGCCTGAGGTAATCAATGTATAAGGAGGAAAGATTTTCAGTTTGTGATTTCAGAGGTCTTGGTCTCTGGTCATTTGGCCCCTTTTCCTTGGCTATGTGGCAGCGTAACACACTATGGTGGAAACACGTGGCAGAGAAGTCTATTCTCCTCATTGAGCCAGGAAAAAAAGAGAGAAAGAATACTACAACCCAATATTATGTTCAAGGAAACATCCTCAGTGACCTGTTTCCTTCCTTCATATTCCACCTACTAAAGTTTCAACCACTTCCTGGTAGCCCCACAGATTGGTGATCAACACTTTAACACAGGAGTCTTTGGTAGCTATTCTGATCCAAACTTTATCCAAATATAAAACAAACATTTTAATAACATCAGTTCTTCTGATCCATTAACACAAGGTGTCTTTTCATTTTTAAATCCTCTCAAATTGCTTTCAAATTTTTAATAAAGTTGTTGTGGGGAAATTCCCTCTCTGTTAAATTTATTCCTAAATATATTTTTAGGTATTGCACACAGAGTGGATTTCTTGACTTCTGTTTCATATAACTTGCTATTAATGTATAAAAAACTCTATTGAATTTTTGGTATTGATTTTATATCCTACAGCATTGCTGAATTGTCTATAGTTCTAATAGTTGTTTGGTGGAGTCTTTTGGGTTTTACTTAGAGAAAATTCTGTCATCCCCCAGCAGTGAAGAAAAAGAGTGGTTAAAAGGAAAATCCAAGATAAAATATAAGTCTACTCAAAACTTGCCAGAATGGAAAATTGGAAAACTGTAACTCACACGTCTACCTCATCTCTTTCAACAGAGAGTAAAAACATAGAGCTGCTATTGTTAAATAGAAAGTACTGTATAAAAATATCATGGTTACATGGAGCAAAAAAACACAGGTTCATAAAAAAGCAAAGATGGAACAACAAACTCATTTTACTTGAATTTACACTTGCTTTCCCTTAAGCAGTAATATGTATTTAGTGAAAAATAAATACTAATTTTAAAAAATTAATAACATTTATCTCACATTGTTTATCCTCCTAATCATTAGCAGCTGTAATAGGGCTTTATGTGAAGTTACATGCTTCTCTGGAATTATACATTTCAAACAGAATCATAAGCAACAACAGACTATAAAAGTCTGGAGGGAACATTTGAACAGCAACACCCAGAAAACTACCAGAAACAGGAAGGCTTGATTCTGAAATGAAGTAATTAGACAACCAATCAAGGTTTTCTGCACCTGGGAAAATATTTCCTAGGTATGACTCAGCCTGGATGTTGTTTTCTTTCTGACAAAAGTAGGTCAATCTTTCTAACTCTTCCCCTGGCATTGCAGCACAAAGATGGAATTGTTCCTTTGTGGTCAAAGGCAGTTGTGACAGGCAAAGTTTTATCAAAATTGTGAAAGAGAGATATTCATCTTTATGTTTCAAGATGGAATGGATTTGTGGAATAGATAAAAGAAAAAAATGTTGAAAAAGCCCTAGAAACTCAGGTAAAGCAGAATTCATTTGCACCTGTCTTTCTTAAAACTACAGCAAATAAATTGAAAAATATGGTAAAAATTAGCATTAGAAAGGAAATTATTTTTGATCGAGACTTTCCGATAAATGCCTCAAAGCTTAGAACTAGGAAGCAAAACACAAAGGTAAATAATAGAGGCAAAGAGAAAGGTAAAAGTCCTCCTTCATCCCATCTTCATGAAGAGCAATGTTAGTTCATGAACGAGGCCTGAAAATTTAAGCATGGAGCACACTGCCGTAAAATTGTGCTTAATTTCAGTGTAGAAGGATGGATGTGGAAAGGTGTGTGTATTTCTGGGTATGTGAGTCTGCTCATGTGGGGTTTATACTTGTGTATTCTGATACCAATTACTATACATGTTGTTCATTGCTTGGTGTTCATCAGTCACTGCCAAGTAATGCTTCTGCAGGTTTGATTCTATAAAAGTGAATTTAAAGTAAGTGAAATATATATGTTTAAAAATATGAAAATTGGAAAATTTTTAATTGACCTTTTAAGTCAGATTCCATATAAAAAGATGCACAGAAATTCTTTCAGAATAATGTCTAGGACACTGTAATATCCCCTAAGGATAACTAAAATCCAGTCCCAACTACATATGAGCATGTGACCTGAGCTGACAGAAGAAACGTAATACATAACATTAAGATAACAGACTGTAAAACAGGCAGTGTATTTACCATGATCTTGAAGGGCCGTGTAATTTTTTCCTCCTTCAGAAGGGGATGTTGGAGGCAGAAAAGTACATGGAGAGGTGTGGCAGAAGACACAGGAGGGGGTCAAAATGCGAGAGACACCCCAACTGCTGTATCTAGTATTGAAGACGGAGGGAAAGGCCTTAAGCCAGAGAATGTGGGCACCCCCGAAGCTGCCAGCAAACCTCAGCAGGCAGGCAACAAGAGGACGGGTACTTTAGCTCGACAGAAACTGCATGCTGCCAGAGACTTAGATGAGTGTAAAAGTCCCTTTTCCTGCCAGGCACCTAGAATGTAACTCTATTTACTGGCATCTGTATCTGAGTTCAGTGAAACCTAAATTGGGCTTCAGAAATACAGAACTATAGAAAAGTAAAGTTGGGTTATTATAAGGTGTTAGTCTTACAATACTGTCAATAAAATCAAATAGTTTTCAAATCATGAATCTATGATAATTATATAGCTGATTAAACGCTTCCCATGAACCTATTGTGGGAGTGGCATTAGCAAGGGACCTCTAGATAAATTTAGTATTCACAAAACTCCGTGTTTTAGATGTTGTCATTCTCATTTTGCAGAAGAGAGTTGAAATATAGAAAAAAGTACTTCCTAAAAACAACATGTCTGGTAAACTCTGTGAGAGTCAAATATAAGAATTAAAATTGGATATTTTAAACCACTATTACTTATATTTACTTATTTGTATATGCACATTCCCACTCACACCTGGCACACATCAGAAATTTACTTAAAAATTCTTCTAAGTAGATAGCATAATGTATTATGATATACAGATCAACTATTTTATTAACCATTTGAATATAATGCATCTAGCAGTAAGTATTTAAATAAATAAAAATTATCTTGCTTAGTTCCTTTGAATACATTTACCTTAAAAAAGCTAGTAAAAAAAAAAAAAAAAAACAAACTGCTAAATTTTTTACCAGGCTGGTGGTTAAATATTTGCTAGATAAATTTTAAAAGCTATTCAGATCCAACATAATTTTTATAATGTTCATATAATATGTGCACTTACTTATATGTAACATAAATTAAGACTCAAAACCAACCGAAGTTTGACAACAAGTAATGTTAAAGCTAATTCTCAGTCAAAAAATTATAAAAATAACAGAGAATCAAACAATCTTCATATGTATGTCTGTGAGGCTTAGTTAGCATCTTAAACAAAATGCTGCATTTACATTTCTTACCTGATTTTTCCTGAATTTAATGTGGTTATTATCAAAACATCACTTATATCATGGGCCTAAACCCTGAGAGTCCTCTCAGTGAGATTAGGTGAGGACCTCAAACACCAGAAGAAGAAATTCCAGATGGCATTTCAATAATGGTTTTATGAGGCTCTAAAAATAAACAACCCGATTATGCCATCTCTCTAACTTCTGAGCTATAGAAGCTGATATAATTTGTTATTCTAAACTGCTAAATTTGCTACAGCATCCACACTGGTAATATTGGTTGCAAATCCCACAGTTCATTTTCTAAAACTTTTGCAGTGTGTTTTAGTGTAAAAAAGAAAAAAAGATCTTCTACGTATAGTGGTACTTAGAAGTGGAGTGTTTGACACACACATAAAACTTGGGCACCTCCTTGAAATCAGACATTGAGTAGAGGATGAAATAATTTTGAGTAGTCAACTAGAGAAAATTTAAATTGCCTTAAACATGGTGTAAGTAGAAACTGAGGCTTCAAAGATGCTGTCTACCATGATCGAAAATGAAATCAAGAATGCAGTTAGGGAGATTTTTTT
>NW_004955404.1:18997511-19020793 GCF_000276665.1 Chinchilla lanigera | reverse complement strand
ATATATATATATATATACACACACTACAGGGAATACTTTGAAGTGATAAATTTAAGTAGGATGATTTTCAAAACAAAGTTTGTAACGTTCTACTTGTTATCCTCTTGGTACTTAAAATTATGAAGGGAAGAATTGAGAAAAAAACCTTTAAACACACAGAAACTAAGAATGGATGGCTGAAAAAAAATACATGGCTTTGAAGATAGTCAATGCTTCTGAATGGCAAAAGATTCTAAAATTTAGATAGAACTGCTGGAAACTTCCGTAGAGAGAAAAGATGATGTTTCATTATATAGTTTTTGCTAAAACATCAGACAGACAGAAAGTCAAAGTATTCAATAACATAAAGGCCTTCTCAAGAGATTTAGTGTAAGCCTCACAGATTTTCTCAATGAAATGAGAAAGTTTCTAGGAGGTTGAAATACATATAGGTCCATCAGATCTCTCAGTAAACATCAAAGACAGAGATGAAATGGTCTCCCAAAGTTTTATAGATATGCTTTAGTCTAATGAGGAGAAATATGCAAGGAAATCCACATAAAATCCACAAACCTCTAAGGATCATTGTTTCAGAAGAAATAATCCCAGTTTAGACTGAAGAAAAAAAAAAGCCAAGAGAAGATGAAATTAAAGTATTTTGCTCCAAATTTCTAATGACAAGAAGGAAAATAAAATTACATAGCAAAAAGTAAGCGTTGGATAATTACTCTCAGGCCTTGAATGTCCTAATCATGAAATTCTATCTATATTTGACTGGATAGATTTCAAAACCAACACTGAGCAGTCATTATTTTTACTTTCCTTTTCCATAACATACACACACGTAACTGTGTATGTCATACACATATCTGTGTTTCTCATGCTCACCCCATTATTGTATGTTGAATGTTGAGAATATTGGAGACAGATTATTAAGGCCTCTAGTTTCACATGTCCAGAGATGGGGAAAATTTATGCTTGGTAGGTGTATTTAATGAATTTCTTCCAAATCTACGTTGAATTTAGATTTTAAAAACATTCATGATTTCCTTTGATAATATCATGAGATGAAACTTTGGAATATTTAGAGAATGAAATTGCTTGTGAGGTGCATGAGAATTATTGGAAACACATAGGAGTAGATACGCCATTGCTAAATTCCTAACCTAGAGAGGCCATGCAATGATGAACTTGTTCTTTTAAATAATAAGCCTGTAGTCATCTACTGTACACGAGTTGAAACCGAATACTATTCCCAGGATGTTCTGAACTGGAATTGGCAATTTCCTAAATTTCCTTTTGAGGGATATTGACTCACATTGGGCCATCATCGAACCTCACTTTATGACTGGTGAAGCTTAACTACTCAATCAGGCTAATTGGTACCTCTCAGTTAGTTTTCATAGATATTCTCTTCAAAGCGGGCATCACTTTTGTGTGGAAAAGAGCCCATATAGCCTGGAAGCTTCTTGTCACCATGTTTCCTGCTGGATGAACAAAAATGTTACAGAGAAAGAGCACAAGGAGACAGAGCCAGAGAAAAGAATAAGCAAACAACCATACATGTTCTAAGGAAGGTGGTGCCTGTGTTGTTGTCCCACCTTTATTGGCACACAAGTGGCCCTAGATCTTAAAGTCCCAAGACCTGATCATAAGCCTCTTTAATTTTATATCTTAATATTAATTTTATGAGCTGTCCATCACACACACACACATACACACACAAATACAACGTACATTGAAATTGTTGTTAGAATTGTTCTTGATCAAACTGGATCCATGTTATTTAAAACCAAAAGTAATCTGGCTAAGAAATTCAACCTAAAAAATTATAACTTATTCTATTGATGAAAAAAACAAAGACCAAAATCTACACAGACAACAACCTAAATGTTTACTAATCCTTCAAATTTTTTGCATCCCTCTTGGCAGATCTTTGAACCCGTCTTTAATGAGAATTAAGTTTCTAAATTTTGCTCTCTTCTAAACCTGTGGGTTTTTTTTTCCCTTTTGAAATCCCTATATCACATTAAGCTGCCTTAAGCCTCCTCTTTATTCCCTCTGCTTCTAGGGAAGAATCTGATGTTCTAAGGAACACTATCTCATTTCAAACTAATCACAGATTCTTTATCCACTAGAATAAATGACTTCTATTGCCTCTGGGGGCATTAGTCTCATTCCTTTCCTCTATTTCATTTCCCAAGCTTTCTCATTGCAATAGCACTTCCTTTCCATGCTAAAATACTCTCAGATATTCTTTATGCCTTGTATCAATTCTTTTAAACCATGTCAGTCTTTCTTATTTTTAGTGCCAAGTCACTTCTATCAAATTGTTTTCAATCTATACTCATTTCCTCAATCTATGTTTCTCTCTGTATCAATTAGAGTTAAGTCAGGCAAACAAATCTACCCAGGAATTGTGAAAAAAGAATATGACACATAACGTTTCCTTGAATTACACGTGTGTTACTAAAACATAAACAGGAAACTAATGAAGAATGGAAGCAGGTGCTATAGCAACAATTATCATACCTAGGGCTGAGGAAACCAAGAGAAGATGTTGGAATCACTAATCCCTACAAAGTTCCAAACTTACTTAACTCTGAAGAGACTACAGATAGACTCCTGTGGAGGAAGAGGCAGTCAGTGGCCACTGACCTGTACCGTTGGCTGGTATCGTTGCAATTGATGTATGAAGAATGTTCTCTTGGGAGGTAGCAGTTGGTAGATTCTTTCTGAGAAGTGCACACCATGAAACGGGCATGGAATAGTTTGGAAATGCTGGTAACTGCACTCAGCTGCTGCTACACAAAGGAATAGCTGCTGTAAATATGAACAGGCCAAAGTGTAGAGGTCCTCACTGGACCTGTAACATGAAGTGAGACTCCCAGTAACCAAAACAGCAAGAACAAGTTTCCTTTTGGCTCAAGGCACACAGACTCCTTCCATGGCCACTTACTAGAAATCCTAATACGTGACATTCAGCATCCGAGTCTATCTGTGGTGCCAAGACACCCATTCCAGTTGATATTGGTGCTTCCACTCCAATAACAATTGCTCTTCAATTATGATGTTAATATTTTAGGGGACAATTTTATAAGTTTGAAAATTTGTAATGTGTACAATCAATGCCACTCTATCTACATTTTTTCTTATGTACCTGCTGATCATGAAAGAACCTATAATTGTTCTCTGTTGCAGTTGACACCTGGTTTATGCATCCAAGTATTTCCTTTGTAAGCCCTTAATTGATTTACCATTGTACCTTATCCTTTAATATCTAATATATATTTATTCTTTCAACAAATATTAGCCTTAGCAAATACTATAATGATTCAAACTCTATAATGAGCGAACCATTGTGCTATCTGTCAGCTGCAAAAGGATCATAGTAATATAGTTCCGTCTTGGGGTTTTATCTAGAAAATAATTGCATCAATTATTCAACTGCAATTTGCAGTAAGGACTAAAAAGCTAAAGCACAGTACAAAATTACAGCTGGTAAATTCTAACACTTAAATACACATATCTATATGTATGTCAGCTGTCTACTTCAGCTGTCTTGTGGCTGGGGCCAAATGCCTGGCCCAAACATCTTTAAAATGTGATATTCAATTTTCCTCATGATAGGAAATTCAGTTCATGGTTACCTGAAACCAAGACTTCAATATCATGATAGAGGGGGATAGAGGAGCAAAGCTGCTCATTTCATGGCATCTGGGAGCAGAATAAGGGTACAGCATCAGAGAGGAATAGGCCAGGGACAGGATGAAGCACCCAAGGTCACACTTCCATAACTTACCCTGACATACCAGAACTGTGCTTCACTAATCCCTCTGCAGCTCCCAAGATAAGGTTGGAAATCCAACTTAACTGTCCTGTTTTACCTGTTATCATTTTAACATACAAATACAGCACAGACCACACTCAATTTCCAAATAAATATAAGGTCATAATTCTGTTGAACATGATATAACTATGTCATATACAACATCGAGTAAATGTTTTTAAATTTTCTAGATTATATATATCCTATTTCAATACTATGGTTTTTCATTATTGTTTTGATCCATACCTGGAAATATTTTAATACCTTTTTGTTCTTTTAGCAGATCAGATCTCAATTTATTTTAATAGATTTTTACCGCTCCATTCTGAAATTTTAAAACCCAAAGACTTCTTCATCAGTATTGTATATCAAAATGAAAGAGGTAATCCAAATTACAATGACTGTTGAATTTTAGTGCTATGAATGAGATTTTCTCTTAAAGGAAATTCATAATTCAACTCATTAACAAATTCATGTCTTGAGCTTCCTGTAGTTGAACTGAGTATTACCCATGTGAAACCTGTGAATTAGCAAGAGGAAGACCAACTACAATCACTGAATTTTTTATTCATCTTTCACAAGCATTACAATGGCCCCGTACTTGCAACAAATTTAGAGTAAAGAAGTCTTCACATGTTCTTGTCTGTTTCTCAGTTTTGATTCCAAGACCTGTTCAGGACACGAGTCTATCCCTATTTTACTTTTTCTAGTTCATTGTGTGGATACTGAAGTTCATTCTCAAATTGAACTTGTAAGTATCTGTAATAGATTCTTTTAATATTTTCCTAAACTATAATTACCAAATAATTGCCCTATGCTGTATTATACTCTGCTCCTTAAACGTAACCTGTCTTGCTATTTGAAATCTAGATAGTATATCTAGAATTTTTACTGCTTTCTTAGGTAGAATGTCTCAACACTGACATAGGAGATCATTAGCCATTCACCCCCATATATAGATTAACTTCCATATATAACTGATATATGCTGAATTACACTTTAAAATTGGTCTGTAAGACATAATAATAAAAAATTGAGGCTAATACTATTTTCACTACTTTTAGTGTCTATGAATATCTTCTATCATAATACTTCTCATGAACTTTCTCAATTTTTATTTCAGTCTCAGCAGTGGTCAGTGTGAAATCTCAATTCTCCTAGAAATAATTGAAAATTCAGTTTAAATTATGAAATTTAGCTAGATGAAAACCAACACAGGTCATAATGAACACAATGAATATAAAAAAAGTCAATTAGAAAAGATGTAATGCTTACATAGAGACATGGATCTGAAAAATTGAGGAAAAACTTGATGAATTAGTTTGATTACTGTGGGAGGAAAAAATTTGAGTCAGAAGACATCAATGAAAACAATAGATAAATTGCTACCATTTTCATGAGTGTGCTGGTTTGGGGTATATTTTTACAAGGGAAACAATATAATACAGGGCACATAGTTTATAAGACTATTTATAATGGTCACCCAAAGAAGGATATACAAGAGAGTAAAGGAAATCTGTCCACATACTAAGATTAAAATATCCAGCCAAGGGCCTGGATCCCAAAGAAATGTCCTGTATGAGTCCAGCTGAAAGCCTAGAGCTCATAACAGTGCCTCCCACTAATCCAACTTGAGACCCAGAGCCCACGACAATGTCTCATGCAAGCCTATTTCACAGATCTTCCCTGGGAAGGCCCAAAGGTCAGTGGTGGAATCTAGGAAGTCTGTGCCAGCGGGGATGAAAGATCTGTGCTAGCAGGTTGAGGGATGTGCACTGGAACCAGGAAGCAATGCTCCGAATGGCTTTGGGTCACTTTGGGGGAGCTCTGTTTTTTGAACATTGATTGCTTCCTGGCTGCAGAGGGAAAGATGGTGCACTGCCAGTCTCCTGGAGAAGCTTGCTGTGTTGGCTTCCTTGATAGGAACTCGGCAATCTTGATCATTGGAGGAGCCTAGGACCTCACTATTGCTGAGGATGGCTGTGGTATCTTTCAGGGGAGCTGTGGTTCTTATGAGTGTCACTTCCTATTTTAAACAAATTCAGCAAATGTGAGATAAAATTAGTAAGAACTCAGATATTATTATGATTTGAATCCAGATATCCTGCCAAAGCCTCATGTAGTCATAGATGGGGAGTTTCTTAGTTCATGAGTCACATGTGAGGGGCTGGATTAGAATGGGTGATGCTAAATTTGAGAATATGATGCTGGAATTAAGGGTATGATGCTGGGATTAAGGAAGGCTCACCCTGGGTGTGGGTGGGACAACCCAAAAGGTGAGTAGCCTGGATGAAAGATAAAGGGATAAGAAGAAGTTGCTTTGCTACTTCCCTTCTGGCTGCATTCTGCCTGTCCTAATTTGGAAAGGATTGTTTCTCCTCTGTGATGCCCCTATGCCATGCACCCTGCTTTGGAGCCAGCTGACTAGGGACTGAAACCTTTACAGACTGTAAGCTAAATAAATCTTTCTCCCTTTACTTGTAGGCTTCAGGTACTCTGTCTCAGAAATGAGAAAAGTAACCAAGACAGACATTCTGCTTCTGATAGAATCAGAAACAGTTCTATCTTTGAATTCTCATAATACTTTACACATCTGGAGTGAAACGGCTGAAGGTAAATCACTTTTCATTCACTAGGCTTCAGATTTGGTAGCTGCTTTCTGGTGATCTTGCTACCAGAATTATGTACAACATATTCATGCGTTCTTGTTAACCTACAATTCCTGAGACTATGGGGGGCAAGAATACAATCTGTAAGAACCAATCAACACATATACCTCATGGTAAGGGATTTACGGGTCCCAGAACTCCATATATACATTGAAAATGCAGGAGCAGTTTTCAGGTAATGGATTGTTAGCTTGTCAAACCTCCTTCTTAAACTCTTTTGTATAACCATTCTCAGGAGAGACCCTTTAACCTGCTCTGAGTAGGCACTACTTAATGGAATTAGCTCAAAATTAGTTTTGACATCTGAGTCAGGAAAGAACAAATGACATATAAATCACATTAAGAACTACTAATGAAAATTTATATGCAACTGTGAAGTTGTATGAACTATATGAAGTTTGTCTTAGTTACTTGTACCATTGCTGAGACAAAATACCCAAAACCCAAAGCTAAGGGAGGAAGTATTTATTTGGGTCACAGTTTGTAGAAGTTTCAGTCCGTAATTCACTGGCTCCACGGTATGGCAGAGAAGCATCACAGAGGAGAAAAAGTCCATGACAAAGCTGGAAGTCAGAAGGCAGTCAGCAGCAAAGTAGCAACAACAAGCAGGAAGCAACAAGTGATAGCAGTGGCCCTCTTTCTGTCCCAAGTATTCTGTCCAAGCTACATGCCCTTCTGGTGATTGTACCCACACCCAGGAGGACCTTCCCATTATCCACCGATCAGTAGACTAACTCAGGATTCACACACCTTAATCCCAGCATCACACACTCTGGAAATAGCCATGTCCGAAAAGTCCCACCTATGACCACATGTGGCTTTGAAGGGATATCTAGACACAGCAGTAACGAAGTTCAACATATTACAGTTAAGAATAGGAAATGATATACTGAGCATGGACAATAAGCATTCTAAACAGTCAGACACAGTTGGTAAGAAAGTAAACTGGATAGACATACAAAGCGAGTTTATCAACATAATAGTAAATGCACAGAATTAGATAAAGCCATTTGTTTCATATATGTATTAAGATTAAGTAAGATTTCTAGTATCCTGTGACAGCACAATTTTCCTTAGAGGGTAAGGTAAAATGAAAATTGTATGTAATGTGTTATCTTGATGGTTAATCTTTAAATAAATTATAAAGTTATCAGTCATGGAGACTTAGAATAGAGATCTCAAGTCTGGAGCTGCTACTACATCCTGTGGTAATTTTTTAGGGAAGCAAATGAATACATTCTGTCAGCTTTATTTTATAGTCATATTAACCACATAGGAACATCAAGCTTATCTAAAACACATACTCCTAAATGCAACTATGTCATGAAATAAACGACTCATACCCCCAATATAAAAGTGGCAAAAACTAAGCCACAAAAGTACTGAAAACAGAATGAAGTGGTTAAAAAGAAATCTCTGAACACAACGAATAATTACAATTCCTTTAATTTAAAATAAAATCCATTAAATTCTAAAAAGTATGAAAGGTTCCTGAACATAAACAGAACCAGTATCACTTTTTGAACATACATGTATTAAATTATTCCAGTGAGTCACTGGAAACTAAGAAATAAAAGCTATTGATGAAAAAGAATGTAGACAAAAATGACAAAAATGTAAAAAATAGAAGATTTAATGATGAAAGGAAACTACTGAAAAATATAATTCTGATACTGAGAAATGAATATCCTTACACACAAGATACTAAGTTATATTTTGTTTCACTGTTTCCCATTCATTGGATGCATACTGTAACACTGTAAGTGTTAATTTCTAAACTTTACCTTTGAAATGATAAATGGAAGAAAAAGAGTACCCCTATCACCAAAACTTAGTTCCTTATATTAGAATCTAGACTCCACAAAGAAAAAAGAAAATAGTTAATTTTAAAACCAGACCATCCTAGACCATCCTGCAGTGCCAGAATATAAGGAAATGTTCAAGAAAATGAGTCTACACAAATTGTATGATAGTGTGCAAAACTGACCCCAGAATCTAATCTGAAACAACTCCCAGTGAAAAAAAGCTGGAGCAATTTTAGAAATAAAATAAGAGGACATTGAAGTGTAAACCAGATAATGAAATAAATATTCATAACTCTATGCTGATGCAAATAAATTATGAATGAATATATAAACAAATAGATAAATTGAACATAAAAGGAAAATTGCGAGTGGAGAAGAATTCCACTTTATAAAGATAGAGCATACGTAATAAGCCTTGAGTCCCCAAGTGTAACTGCACATGGTGACTTCCTGCCGAGGAGCGCACGATATGCAAGGACTGAAGGAGAAAGTAGCTTCACTGTGGGGAAACGCTCTCTTCATCAGGTGGGAAGATGAACAGCAAAAATGATAAAACATGTTGGACATGAACTCTGGTTAGTAAATCTTGGATCATATGGATAAAAGAGTCGCTCACTGTTGCAGACTGTTGGATATGTGTGTATACAACAGTCTTTCCACACATCCTAGAAAGTGTGTCACAAAAAAGAAGGCAGCATACACCCAAACAATACTACTATGATGGAGAGGAAAGTGAATAGAGAGTTTCCTAAAGGAAGCCTATAGTATTACTGTATAGCTAAGTGGTTATAGCTGAAGCAAAAGGTTTGAAACAGATGAACAAAGTAAGTAATATTTACAGTATGAAATTTGTGTAAATTACTGTCTGATCTTTCTCCCTAAATGTAAAGTTTGAAAATTATATTTGGCCTTCCCATAGTTTTTGTATTTATGTACTCTACTTAAAATATAGTATTCACTTTGTAATTGTCTTTTTGTTCTTTGTCCTTTCAGATTTGTGTCTCAGAATTTCTCTTTGTATTAAGCTGATTTTTGTACATATTTGTTTTATGTTGTTCCTTTTAAAATAACTCATATCCAGTTTTTTTAGATTTAAGAAATACACCGGTTTAGACTCTCCAAGAACCAAATGCCCCGCACCGGAAGATGTGCAGGGAACTTTGCAAGCTGAATACCTCTGAAAAGCGAGAGGAGAGATGGGATTCGGCAGAGAGGCAGTGGGGAGTGCACAGAGCATGTTCCTGTGCAGGGCAGGTGAGCTACACAACTGTGAAGGCACGAGCACCAGACACATGCCACCTCATTGGCTGAGAACAAGCTGGTAAAATGGTGCACAGCAGAACGGGGTGTAGCTGTACTGTCCGTCAATTATGCCCATCTTCTGTGGGATCTGAGTGGTACATGTCTAGGACCACCACAATGAATAACAAAAATTATAAATAAATATAGTATAGAGTTCTCCAAATCTAAGCATAGTATCATGAAAAGTCATCAAGCAAAGGACAAAGATAAATGCTAATGAGTCAGTCATTTGGGGAATAGTCTTGGAATCACAGAGGGTTGAATGGAACATTCACAGGTACTGAACTAGAGTCCCAGTGTGTCTGGGCTCCAGCCTTGCCAACAGGAGGAGTGTGACCTGGTTTGTGTGTCAACTGTTTTGCCTTTGCGCGAGTCACTAAAACAAAATGCCTGGGATAATTTTTACAGATAAAAGTTTTGTGGTGGCTCATATTTTTAGAGATTCTAGGCTCTGATTAGGCAGATCTACAGTTTTATGCTTCTGATGGGTGTGCCAGATGCCAAAGGCAGAGAGGATATGGCATGTGACAGAGTAAATGGTGGACCAAATGACCAGGAAGAAAAAGAAAGTGAAGAAGATGCCAGGATTCCACAGTACACGTGAAGAGCTGCCAATGAACGAGGACCTCGACTAGGACCACGGCCTAAATTTCACCCCCTCCCACTAGTGCCAGCCTGGAGAACAAGGCTTTGCTACAAATTCAGGGATATTACAGACGCCTACAATAACAGATGGCGTCGTAGCCCATAGAAGCTTCTAAGAAAGCAGATGTCAGCAATAGCCCTTCCTGCTCTGGTTTGGAGGAGTCTTCTCACACCTGTCTATGAATAACCTAGACAACTGACAACCTCTCACAGAGGTTCCCTGGGCTGTTTCCCAGGCACAATTGTTTCACTTCTCAGATGTGATCCCATCAAATATTTAAACCATAGGGTTAGGACAAATTGAAGGGGGTACGTTACTCTCATGGTAAAAAATGGCATTCTGGGAGCTTATTAGAATGCAAGCTCCTAATTGTTTCTGAATTACAGTAGCTATGAGAACAAGATGCTATATAACAAAGTGCTGTGGAATTCATGTTGTAGTTGGCAATACCTCCCAGAGAACAGATGATTTGCTTCAACACACAAAAGCAGGCAGCAGGAGGTGGTCTCTACATTAGAGCTTCTTAATGAACTGATTATGACATGCCTGTAGTTTTCAAGAAAGGGGGTGCAAAGAATGATGAATTCGGTGAGAACTGGAGGCCCATTGTCAACTACTGGGTGCTACATCTCAAAAAAAAAAAAAATGCAGGGAATGTATGCCTTGCAGGCCTGTTGTTAACATTATAATAAAAAAATAAAATTCTGATTTCATTCCAGTTCTGCAAATTATCTTTTCATGGCTCTGTGTCTTTCAAAGAGGAGGGCAAATGCAGGACAGTAAGGAGGGGGCGGTTTGTTTTCTCCCGTACCTAAGGACAAGACGATAACATCAGAGCCATTTCAGAAGGAGCAAAGAAATATACAGTGAAAACCGCAGGTGGTATCACATGTGTCAAATTAACTTCATCCAAATAAATCTTTTCTCTAAAATCCCCAGCTGTGCGGAAAAGTAGAAACCTATGAGAGTCTCCCCATGATGACATTTAAAAGGAAGATGCTATTGGTGGTGCCTTGAGATAAAGCAATAACTTTATGGTTGAATGTTAGGAAACTCTTCCTTTATTTTTTTTCTTTTATTTCTGCCACAGCATCAACTGTGATTTCTCTTCTCCTTAGCATTAAAATTCAGTGGTGGTTATAACAGTATAATCAAGATCAATGATATGTAATTTCCTCTTTCTCTTCCTAATTTACTAATATTTCTTCAAAGATAATCTGAATAAGGATGGTTTTTGAAATAAAGTGTTAAGATGAATTATTAAACTGGGAGAACATTCACGTTCATATATACAAAAACCCTGAGTAATTTTCTCAGGGAAACTTCACGTCTTGCACAAGGTGATAGCTATTGAGAGACAGGGTTAGAGCTACTATCTAGGTATTTCTTACCAAGTGGCTCCATTCCTCTACTCAGAACAGGTGCTTACATTTTTTTTTCTGTTACATCCTCATGAATCTTTCCAGTGACTTCTTTTTCCCATGACCACTCTTACTTTTGTAGACCACATAAGGTTAGCGATATAGAAGGTGTCAAAGAAAACTTTTTCTACCAAGTTTTAGTTAGTTAGTGACAAATTGTTTTAGATTCCTCTTAACATCTATATAAAATTTTCTCAATGTTGCACTCATGATTTATAGAAAAACAGTTGCCTTCTATATCTAAACCCAAAGAAAATAATATCAAATGAAGATAGTTGTTTAGATGTGAGGTAGAAATACTTAGAAATAGGTCAGGTGTGGTGACACATACCTGTAATCACAGCTACTTTGGAGACTAAGGCATGAGGACTAATGCTTGATACCAGCCTGGCAAACAAGAGAGACTCTGCCTCAAGATAAAAATGAGGGAAAAGGAGTCAGGGGAGTGCAGAAAAAGCTCGCATCACAGCGATTGCCTAGTATGTGCAAGGCCATGTATTTAATTCCCAGTTTCACAAGGCAAAAATAAAAAACAGATACATGTATGTACAGTGGGTTGAAAGTGGATTAAATGGTGAGACTTTTCCAAGATACCTCTGCAACCATACAACGCAGATGGCTGGTTCTTTTACTGAAGTCCAAAGCTATCCATAATTAGGAAGTAAATTTGAATATATATATGAATAAATATATATATTAATATATATACATACATGTGAAAGAGCAATAATGTTGGAAAAGATGATTCAGTTCAATAGCAATTTTGTGTTTCTTCTCTTGGTAGGCTTCATTGAAATGCACCAAGAAAGCTAGTTTAATAGAGTGGAGAATGTGCAACAAATGAACACTGTTCTAGGAAAACGCACAGAATTACAACCATGTATGGTCAAGGTTTTATTCTTCAAAGTCTCTCATTCAGTATAGTGCATGTAAGTATCACTTCCAGAATATCAATATGAGAATTTGACATATTTCTTAGAGTGCAATGTTTCTGTGGGGAAAAGAAAAAAAAAAAAAAAAACAGTGTACAGTCAAATACTCCATAGGCAGGAAGCACTCAGTAGGTTTGTTCAACTGAATTATGACGAGACATTGAATATTTTATGCAGAAGAATCTTTTTCATAGGAATGAAAGTATTTGGGATGCAGTTCATTTATCAATAAAATCATGTAGTTCACTAGATACATTAACTAATATCAACTATTATTTTCCTCCCTAAAAAAGGTAACAAACTATATGTAGACTTACATTCACTATCAGAATATTTTACAACAATATTCAGAAGTTCAAATGCATATATGCCTTACTTTCAATGAAGCAGATGAAGGGAAGTTCACTAAAGGTGCTACATGCTCAGTAGGAAAACACACACATGTACAAGTTAGAATCAGTGCAACTTGGCAGAGGGGTCTTCTGCCTCCTTCTACATTTTTGTGCCTAAACCTTCATGGAGACTAATGATGTTGTTGAAATTCATGTACTTGGAATAATTTAAAATGTTTTCCTTTTATCATCAATTTCAATTCTATTAAAATGTTAACCTCTTCCAGATACACATTTTTAATTCTTTTCCATGGAAAAATATCAAAGTAGGCTTTTTTTAAAGAAAATTAAATGCACACATGAATATAATTTTAATCAGTCCTATGTTGCTCTGACTTTAGGTCTTCCATCCTTCATCTAAATAACATAGAACTTTACACTTAAAGTTAACTAAAACGTTTAAATTCTATAAGTTCTCTATGTGAGGCAGATTGGGAGATGGGAGTGAACTGCAGGGCAGGAGAAAAGGAGAAGCGAAGGTGATTAAGATGTGATACCTATGTGTAGCAATTTTTCAAGATAAATTTAATTTTATGTATTGCAAGCATATACTAATAAAAGCACCCAGAAAATAAATTGTAATTTTGAATAATATGATTTAAATCATATGAGGAAAAAAACTCCATCCATACTTTTGGTTATGTGTGAATAAGAATGCTGGGATAGGCCAATATATTTACTTTTGAAAAATTAAATGCAGAGCTAATTCATCAAAGAAACCAGTAGGATAAAAAACAGATTTTTTTCACTTTGATTCTCTATAGAACATTTGCAACTGTGACTGATCATAACGTGATAGAACGGCTTTGTTCTGTCAGTCCCTGTGTGGGAAGTACAATTGGAAACAGTGTGAACCTTTTTTTCCATGTTATTTACATTTCAACTCAAGATCAGAGAACAATGGAAAAGCATTTTCTGTGCATAAAAATGTGTTGAAAGCAAAAAAGGACACGTAGCCTGTGAGAATTGGTATTATTAGTTGCCAAATGTATAGTTACATATACGGTCAAAAGCATAAGATTTGCAACCTGATAACCTGAATTTCCACAATTACTTCATTGCATTTCTACTTAAGTAAGAGCTATACTTTTTAATGCTGAATTCTATGATGGATACAAAAATGTTAATAATTACTTCCCAGAAATTTGTTATACAAATAAATTAGGCAATAGCTTAGCAAACAATAATAATTATTTTCACTTAATCTCATGAAATTAAAAGATATAACATCTTTATGTTTTATTTAAAAATGTTCAATGTATGACTGCTTTCATAAGATTTTATGAAACATATCTTTGCATAATGTTAAGAAGATCTACATCTGATAGTATTTAGAAAATATTATTTCTATTTAGCAGTTCAGGGACACCCAAACATCATTCCAAAAAGTAGGAATCTCTGGAAAATCTAACACAAATTTTACACAAAACTTACAAAACATTGAAAATTTACTTCAAAAATCATTCTTCTCCATTAACAATAATTATGCATAAAAGTATTTCTTAATTTCAAGGTCTATTTCCAAGTTTATGAGTTATGGAACTTATTTAATCTGTAAGAAATACTAATTTATGTTTCATTATTTAAAACTGGCATAGAAATCAATAATTTTTAGATTACTCATTAATTTGCAAACATTCCTAAGTATATAAATCAGTGATATACTTATAACTGAAAAACATAAAAGGAAAAAAAGCATAAGAAATCAAAAGTCCTTGCTGATATATTGAGACTTCAATGTTCATAAAATTATATCCATAGATGAGATTCTATAAAATGAGGTACACATACAATAATTGAATAATTGTGTAAAATATATAAGTCACTTTTTTGTTTTAAAAAAATCCTTTGCAATCTTTTTAACATTATACACTACACTACTCTGTCCAGAACGTAATCCTAAACAAATCAGGACTTTTTCCAATTTTCGTGATTCGTATTCTACTGAGGTAACTTCCTTGAATTTGGATCCCTATGTTTCACAAAACCATCATTATATATTTAGTCTTAGTAGCTCCTTGCTGTAAGAAAGGCAAATTTTGTGTGGATTTAAACGTTCACAGCACAGATGTTCTGTGGCTTATATATCACACTGTTGAATTACCTGGTGCTGTTTGTTTTGTCTAGCTGTTCAGACATTTATAATCATTTTTACAATTTTCACAAAGGTCATAAGGAGCTTTCACTATTTGCAAATATACAGCTGTGGAGCTCAGCAATATGAAAATGCCCTTGACTACATATTAAGAAAATATTCAGATGACTGACTAAGTTACACAAAGAACCTTGAAAGTATTAAGCATAACATAATTGAAAGTTTAGCTCTATTGGTGGTTAGTCAATTAGAAAATACTTCAGTAAAAAGACAAGTAAACTATATTTCCCAAAATCCAAAGGTAAGAACAAATGTAAGAGTTAAGAGAAATAAATTTAAGAGAGATAATCAGTAATGAAATTGTTTTTAGACTCTACATTTTAAAGTCATGCTTTAAGAAGACAATTTCTTCAAATCTGTGAATATATGAGACGTTTTAAATTAATGTGATCTCATGAACTAAGCAGAGATGAGCAATTCTGTAGATCAATGTAAATAATCAGAAATTAAGCATCACCTTAGAAATTTTCTTTAATGTCTTGAAAATCATGTTTCCAACTATTGGATTGTAGCTCCATGTTATTTTTCTTCAACAATTCTGAAAAATGGGTATTTTAAACTTTTAATTAACCCTAGGTCTACAAATGTAAATATAAAAATATTGTGAACATGTAATATCGATTTTTATGCATTATTTGCATAGACCACAGAAAATTGTCCTGCTATGACCAGGATAAAATGGAAGAAAAAAGTAACAGGGTCTACACCCTGGAAAGGGGTCTCAATTAGTTTGATTCTTCATGAAATTGTATGGAAAGCATTTAGTCCCTTTAATAATATGTACTTTATTTTCTTGCCCATTTTTATGCATGTGTTACGTACGTTGTTAAGTATATAAGAATATATATATATTCAGGTTTTCCATGTTTACTGTATAAAAAAGAATAAATACATACTTTAAATGCAAATTCCTATACTTAACAATGTTTTTAAACTGGAATGATTAGAATGTAATTCCTTGTCACTTCCACTGTTACACTGAAGTGAAGTTTAAAAATGGCTGTCCTGGGGTTCATAAGCCATAGTCCCAAAGAGCCATGGCTGGGTCTGATCTAGAGAAAAGGATAGCTGGAGTGGCCTTGGGCGCTTCTGCCCGGCATAACCATGAACCCACAGTGAACTCTAATGTCGGCAGAGAATCTTTGTCAACCTTGGCGTAAAGAAAGTGACTGATGGCAAAGAGCTACATGAGCTCATGACAGGAAATGATTCTGCTCCACAAGGCCTGTGACGTTTCCTGTTTTGTTTCACTGTAAATTCCAGAAAAGAAGCTGTTCAAATTAGGGCACTGAAGTATTGTCCCAAGTGCTGCTCTATTTTCAAAGAGCTTGCAACATAGAAACAATCAGCATTAGTGTTACTGTAGCTTCTTCAGAAATTAGTCTAATATTTAAAGCTGTCTTCAGAGAACAATATTATATTTTAAAATTGCATTATTTTTCTTCACATCTGAATCAATATGTGACTAGTTTAAGTCCAAAAATTGTTCATTTGAGGCTAACAATTTTAGACATACCTAATTAATTTCAATTTTGTTCTATTTGCATCAAGGATCAGGCTTGCTTTTTAAACTAATGCAAGAATTTTGTATTTCTTTTCATTTTGCAGTAATTTTTAAGAAAGAACAACTAGGATGAGGGAAAAGAGAATAGAAAGAAGGGGAAAATATTCATGTTTGTATACACAGGATAGCTAACATAGTTGTACTACTGACTTTTATTGCTCTATTGAAAGGAACAGTTAATGTTTCAGTGTTTGATCAATCTTACATGTCTATATTTGTTTATCCACGCATCCAATTTGAAGATATCAAACCATTGTTAATTTCCTATCGCCTTATCTGACATTCTTTATTGCTTGTATTGTTTTTGTGTTATTTTCTAAATGTATGTGTGTATGTTAATATGCTTTCATTCTTTTATCTTTAAAATGAAAAAAATAAAATAAAATTATATGCAAAGAATAGAATAATTCAAAACCACACAAATCCTGATGAACAACCTGGGTGCCATCACCCGAATACAGCTGTTAGCTAGCCAGCAGGAGCATCATGTCATAGCTCAAACTGTTCTTCCATCAGCTGAGGCACAAAAATCTTAATCTGGCACCAAAGTAGGATTACAAAGGATTACCCCATCCCAGGAGAGCGGTGAGAGTGCTGAAAGAATGAAAGTGATGAATGCTTTACCAGACAAGCTCATCCTGTCTGCTGAAGAATTAGAAAACATTGTATTTCCACTTCTTAAGAAAAATAAATGTTAGCCTGAATCACCAGACATGAAAGTACATTATGTCACAAAAGAAATAAAACAGCTCCAAGTATCTTAGAACTCATTTTGCCCAAGTTATTTTCATTTTTTCATACAGGTTTACCATCTATAGACTTCTGTGAAATTATATTTAATTCTGATATATGTTACACCTGTCAATACTCCTGATACAGTTTTTATGCAAATGTGCTATCGTTCGCACATATTAAACTCTAGCTAAATATGTAATTCTTCCATATTTTTGGCTTTTTCACATTTTTTTTTTGATTTTCAAAGTTCCTTTTAAGGTATAGAAATCACTTTTATTTGAGAAATATTCTGATACTTTTAGATAAAATGATTTTTCAGACATAAAGGAAACTTTAAATAAAACTTAGAAGCCATTTTTATGTCCTTAGAATTTATTAGACAATTTGATCATACATTTCATTCTTTTCTTTCATGAAAATTAAAATAAAAGCTTAAAAACTTTAGCATGTTTGTGGGACAAAGACCAGTCATTAAGGTACAGAATTTCTATGAACAAAATGACACAATCTTATAAGAGAAAGTTGCGAGGTTTATTACAGTAAATTTATATAGAATAAATGAGCTTAGTTTTACTCAATAGAAAACCACAGAGCATGCAAATTAGAGATATTGCTTTTAGCAATTTTGGTACAAAATGAAAAAAGGATGAAGTTGATACACTTAAGAAATGTCAGTGGTTGAAACTGACTATGAGTTATAAAGTAAAACAAATAAAATTGCTTATAATTGCAAAGAAGACTTCAAAGGTAACTGAAAAAAGTTTCATAGTTGTTATATCTGAACAAAAAAAGGTGGTTTAGTTCAAAAGAAATTTTCATGGTTGAAACTTTAGAATGAGATAGTAAATTTGAACTATTTGATAGTAAATTCGCAGACATTATCAATCTGAAGAATGTACTTTAAATCTGATACAATATTTTTCAAATTAAATTGTTTATGAAGAAGATAATTTCTATTTACATTTCTCATAAAATCAAATATTGATGTGATTTATCTTTAGAGTTGACAGTCTAATTAAGAAGAGACAAAGCATAAGTGTGAAATACTCATTAAGAACTACACAGGTAAGAACCCTCCAGAGGGTAAGAATGAAATTAATCCAAATTCCCCACGTGAGGATTCAGAATCCTGTTTGTCAAAGAAAGCTTCTTCATCCATTTTAAAATATTTGTTCTTGATGATTTTAATATTATATTCCATCCTTACTCTGAATACATTTTCACTATGAGTACAAATTAATCCTATTATCATTGGTGTCAAGTCTAATTAAAAGCTTTGAAGTAAAAAATGGTAATGTGATTATTTGAAAAAAAAATTTTTTGAATGTAGTCTTGGCCCTCTTTCAAAGATAAATTAATTCTTAATAATATTATAATGTCAAGATAATGTTAACCTCAGAAAATCAATATAGGAAACAAGAATATTCTAAATTTTGAAATAACGTAATGCAAAATTCAAAATTAAATCTGTTCATTCCTAATTTAAATCTTTAATTATTTTAATGTCTATGCTGTGTAATAAATAGTTACTTTAACTCTATCTAATAATTCATACTTTATGGGAAAACATTTAACGGGATTTTAAAATTATTGCTGAGACTTCAGAATTTTAAATTTATATCTATATTTACGCCATATTCACTTGCATTTTAATATTAAGAAATCACATTAGGTTTATATACAGGAAGAAAGCCTTGAGCATATAAACAAGGAAATAGTCACATACATTTTAAGAATAAGGAAATGTTATTAAATCCCCTGACACAGCATAAAACATAGTACGACAAAGCAGCATAGCATACAGTTATTGTGAGACTGAGATACAACTGAAAACCATGAAGAAGACATCAAAAATTTCAGTCTTTCTCCTCACTTATTATTGCACTTGCTTCACTTTCTTTATTTCACATACTACTTGTGTGTATTTCTTTAACTTTAAAAAAGTTGGAGCACATTTTGGGGTGTTTACTGCTAATTAAATGTTTTCAACTAAATTATTCTATTTTTTCTTGTGTGTGTCTTGCTTATTGTCTAAGTTACTTACATTATGATATTAATTCAATTAAAACACTTCCTTCCACTTTGTAAAATTAATCTTGTCTGAAGTTAAACATTTCACTCATATACAGTACTTTCTTTCTGCCACTTTGACAGACTTATAATAGCACTTTCACCATTTTAAATATAAATTACATTACTCACATATTTCTATTGTTTCCTTTTATTTTAGACTTTTAAACCAGAATATACTAATTTTGCTTTGCTGTCAATAAATTAAACCAAAATATATATTCATCATTAAAAAGAAATTCTTTTATATCACAGTTGCTATGGGGGAATCCCTTTCCTCTGTGCTTTCTTTTTTCCTTTAGTAAGGATCTCGGTGCTACCACTTAATATTTCTCTGTCTAAAAGTCTAATACCTTATGATCTTGAACTATCTTAAATGGTGTAAACTGTAGACCAGTAGATGTTCTCTCCTTATTTGGCAGATATTTTAACCTCATCTTGTTTTTGAGGTTAGTAGTGAGAAGACCACTCTCACATACATGAGAAGGACCCAGTAATCTATACATTCAAATGTTTCATCTCTTCTTTTCTGTTTTAATCAGTGTTTCTCTAAGCTCACTGAAGTCACTAATGTCCACATTTTATTTTGGATAAATGTGATTCTTCTCCATGTACATGTACATAATAAGTGATAGGTAACATCATTTCATTCCTTTCACCTTTACTTTCATAATTATTTCTCATTTCTACTTTGTCTTATTTTATGACTGCCCCTTTTTATGTTAAGGTTTAGGTTTTTAAATTTTTATTTGTCTTTTATGAAGTGGCTTATGTACTTTCTCTGTAAGCTAAATGTATTTATAGTATTGTTTCAAATGTGTTTCTATGCAATTGAATATCATATATAAATCTGAAAGCAATTTGTCCATTTAGCATTCCAAGCATATGTTTCAAAATTAGTCTCTTTAGTCATTTTAAGTGACTTATTTTGTTTTTACTGGTGTAATTTTATTTTTACTTATGTCACAGATTTTTAAAATTTACTTTTCCTCAATGTTCATTCCTGAAAATCTAGCATTTTTGAGATTTAGCTCCTTAGACCTATTCTGTGTTTTGCAGTTCTTACACCACTGCAGCATGGCAGCTCTCATGGGCTTGTCTGAACTGGCCCTACTTACATCAGGACAGGATAGGTAGGCACCAAATGAGATCCCACAAGCAACTTCTCCCCAGGGGTTAGTGATTGGAGTAAGTGCCCTGTGAGACACAACCCAAGAAGCCTTGCTGTCTCATCACTTGCACAGAATCTTGAGATGATCTACATGAGTATAGGTTTGGGAAAGGCTGAGAGCCGGAAAGACAAACTGTGAACGTACGAATTGCTGCACAGATTGTACCGCAAGCACATACTAATGAAAGATACAGTACTCACGCAACTACAGTGGGGGAAAGTAATTGAGAGAGGGCACATAAAAATTATTTTAGAGCATCATTTTAGGGAGAACAAATGAGAAGCTATTGACAAATGGTCTGAGTTTGTAGGTTTGAGAGAGAGAAAAAAAAAAAAAACATTCATTATTAAGAATTCTCTCCTAGGGGGCACAAGAGCTGTAAAGTATGTATGACTTTTAAAAATTTGCTATTGTTTCAGAACCCTTAGCTAGGATGACTGGTCTATAAGACTAGAGGAGATGCTTTTTCCAAGGACAAAACATTAAGGAAAGCCTTCAAGAAACAAAAGTTAAATGAACATAGCACTAACCAAGGCACACTAATATTCTCGCAACTCATCCCCGAATGACTGGAGACCTATGAAATGCATAACAAAGTATTCAGAAAGGATGTGTTAAATTCAGTGCCTTCCCACTCCCTAGCTATCTTTAACTTTTGAGCTTTTGGTAACCACTTTTCTTCTATGTTACTACGATGTTTTCTTTTATGCATTCAGCATCTGCTTTTTTCAGACTAGCTTATTTCACCTACCATACTATCTTTAATTTCGATCTATGTTGTTGCAAATGACAAAATTTCTTTTTAAGACTGTGCAGTATTCCATATTATATATTCCTTTATACATTTATACACTGATAAAAGAACAAATTTTACTAATCTTTGTACTGCATGGAGGCCACAGTTAATAATGTATTGGATAACACTAAATTTTTAAAATATGCTTTTAGTGTCTTCACACACACAAAAAAATTAACAAGATAAAAATGTGTTAATTGCCTTCATTAACTCACTATACATTACAGTGTATACAAAACTTAATACATCAAAATGTACTTTGTAAATATTCACAACTATTTTTAGTCAAATAAAGTTTAAAAATACAAACAAAATTTCAGAAAGATACAATAAGGCACAAATCAGTGATATTAGAAAACTGATATATAATCAAAATAACAGGTTCAATGAAGTAATACAAACCATTAAACTGTAAAAAGAACCATGCAGAAATACTTCAGCTGAAAAGCACAGTACTTGTAACAGAAAGTACAATAGTGAGTATCACTCAGCAGAAGAATGGATAGTTGAAACTGAAAATTTGTCACCTAAAAGTATGTAGGGGTGGGTGGGGGTGTGAAGGAAGATTACAAGATTTGCCAGACCCCATTTTTTACCTCATGAAAATCCCAAAAGGAGAAAGAAATGCTAATGAGAGCATATCTACAAAACTAACAATTAAATACTTCCTACGTGAGGAGAGATATGTGGGTCAAGGTACATGAAGACCGAAAATCTCCATGCAGCTTTAATTCAAAAAGAATTCACTAAGTAAAATAATCAAAAGAAAATTTTGAATTCACCAGGAGAAAAGAGCTTCACTGTATAAGCAGGAATTCATAAAGCTGTTAGCAGACTTTTTTAAAAGAAACTTTTCAGGCCAAGAGACAGCAGGATTATATCAGTGAAATTTAGAGAGAAAACATCAACAGAGTACTTTATTTGGCAAAAACGTTCTTCAGAAATAAAGGGAAAATACAGTTTTGTAGATAAACAGAAGATGAAAATGTTTATTACAACTCAATCCACCTTAAAAATACATTAAAGAATTTTTCAAGATAGAATTAAAGAACACTATTAAATAATAGGAAAATATATGAGAATATATACCCACTAGAAATGGAAATTAATTAAATATTATTAAATTCTACTCTAACACAGTTTTAAAGATGTGTAAATTACTTATAAATGCAGTTTAAATGGAGGTAAGATATAAAAAGATGCAAATGCCACATTAAAACAATATGTGTAGGGTAGGTGTAAAATGCACAATATTTGTAGTCAGTCAAAGAAAACAAGTTATAATCGTAAAATATTCGTGTTATTGGATTTTACTTTTCTTTTGGATCTAAGAAAGTCTAACTCACAGAAATATAGAAGTATGTTTTCCAGCATTCAGAAAATGGAAAAATAGGGAGATGTTAGTCAAAGTATAACCCTTCAGTTATAAGACAAATATTTGTGGAGACATACTATACACTATGATAGCTGCAGTTAATACATTCTACAAGTGAAATTTGTTAAAGGAATAGTCTTAAATATTCCCAACCACATGCTTTCCTATATAAGGAACAGTAAGGTATATTAGACATATTCATTAGTTGTTGGTTATCATTTCACGTATATAGGCATGTATACCAAAGCATAACACTGAACATCTTAAGGAAATATAATTTTATTTGTATACTATATCTCAAAAAGAGTGGTACTGTCAATTATCTGAAATTAATTAAAAATAGAACACTTCATATAACAGCAAAATCTTAGAATAGAAAAAGAAAATGAGGGGCTGGGGATTTAGCTCAGTGGCAAAGCGCCTGCCTGGCAAGCGCAAGG
>NW_004955404.1:18949543-18996486 GCF_000276665.1 Chinchilla lanigera | reverse complement strand
TTTTTTTTTTTTTTTACTGAACTATGATTAAAAGTTGAAAACCTATTGCAGAATGCTTCCTTTTAGGTACACATATAAAACTATCTGTCCCTATGGTTTCTAATATCATGTGCATCTGCCTAATCATTCTACTTATAGAATTTTTTAGATACTATCTTTTGTTGCAATATCTGATAACTTAATCAGTAACGTGATTATAATTCAAGACTAAGTCTCTTATGGTAATGTAATAAGAAGTATGATAAACTGTGTTGGTATATTACTGGGATGCTTCCTTATGTTCTAGTAACTAAGCTGAGCTCTTCCCTGGATAAAATGATGCCACTCTGGCATAAATTAAAATGAAAATTTAATTCTGAATTTTCCTGCTGTATCTTTCTTCCTTCCTCTTTTCACTACCCCATCCCAGTCTCTTAGAGTATGATTTTTAGGTGTTCAAAATCTCTTTTGCTAGGACTAATTTATCCAAAGTACCTTAAAAAGACTTCAGTTATTTCAGGAAAAAAAACTTTCTTTTCTCATTCACCAACTGATATACAAAAATTGAAGGCAAAGTTCAGATTTAAATATCTGCAAAAGAATGTCCTAGCTGTTTGAAAATCAAAAAATCAAGACTCATTCCCCATCGATCTTAATAGAATACTGTGTGCACTTCATTAAGGTATATCAAAGCTAAATTAACTAATCCACAGAACAGAGGAATGAAAGCAAATTGATTACTGGTTGTTCAGAGCTGGGGGAATATGCACACACAAATCAGGTGTACTTAATCATTCAGCTTCTGAGAGTTGGATGTTATCTTTTTTCACCCATTTTAATAGACATGCATTCACCCACTTAGGTAAATGCTTAGACACTAAGTGACAATGGAAAAACTTGAATGAAGTCCATTTGACGTTAAACCCTCTGTTTAAAAATCTACCCAGAGGGGCTGGGGATTTAGCTCAGCGGCAAAAGCGCCTGCCTGGCAAGCGCAAGGTTGTGAGTTCGGTTCCCAGTACCGGAGAAAAACCAAAAAAAAAATAAATAAATAAAAAATAAAAATCTACCCAGAGTTCTCATTAAAATCCTAATTCCTCCTCTGATATTTAATCTTTTTCTTCCTACATAGCTATCTTTTGAAACATTTTTTAAAATCTATGAATGAACACTAATTTATTTAGTCTCATTTAAAATTTCCCTCTTAAAATAGAATTTTTACAAATGGGGAGGGGCGGAAGATCTGGAGGAAGCAGAGCAAGAGAGGAGGGGATGGGGAAAAAGAATAAGATTTGTTATGCACACATACCAACTTTTCACAATAAATGTAATCATTACTGCAAACATGTACTAATAAAAAATAAAGTAAAATAAGTATAAATAAAAATAAAATTTCCAGCTTACAATTTAGTGTAATTCAGCTGGTCTGTTATGTATTATTTTGCATGTATTACAGAGTGTCCTATATTATGACTAATCGTTTTGCCATAAACAAAGCTATTAAGTACATTACTTGATTTCAAAATAAAATAATCAAGCACAAAAACAAACAGTTTAAAGCAAAGTTGTAAAATTTAGGATGAAAATAAGACTTTGCCTGAAAGATACATATATCATAGGAGGATTCTCATCAATGTTCATTTAATCAAACTTATACAAGTTTGTGCTTTATATTCTAGTATTTTAATTTTATTCTTTTTAAAATGACAGGACATGGTATGTTTCAGTGCTACATAAGTCTTTAAAAACTAATAGTTTAAATTAATTGATCATAAAGAAATGGCACAAGCCAGAAAAAGATTGTAGGTATTAGTATTTTGCTTTGGAAATTCAATATATTTAGTTTTCTTAGAGATTTCAAGGTTGACACTTCATTTTAAAGAAAGTTTAAAAATAAATTAGATCATTTGTTTCTAAATTATAATGCAAGGGAGAGCCCTGCTGGCAGACTTTCATAGATGCAGCAAGTACTCATAATGGAAGCTAACTATATTTGGGAAAACAATAGTAATGTATAACACATCTGATTGTTTTTGGCTCTGCATATTCTATATTATGGAATTGAATTTCATTAGCTTTAACTCAATGAACTGTGCTTTAGAAACTGTGCAGCACATTTCCTGTAGTTTGCCTGTTGAGGCAATTCTGAAATGACATTTAACTTGTTATTTGGATTCTGCACATTTAAAAATATGGGACACATGGTCTGTTTTTCAGTATGACAAAACAATTCTACTGAAATCCTGCATGTATTAATATCAATGGCACTGACTAAATGCAGCTAACACATTTTGACTTCTGGATTTGTTCTGTTTACTTCCTGTACTTAAAAGATGTTTATAATTATCACTGAGGAACATTTTTAAAGGGAAAAATTTTTGCATTAGACTATAGGAAAATATTTTGTTTCCTATGCAAAGTCAGATTCAAGAAGGAATTGACTGTAGGATAGTATTGGGGAACTGGATGGAACTGTATAGTTTTCTTACCAGTTTTTTAGGCTGGATTACTTACTTGTTGTTTAATTATTTGGAGGGATTTACAGGTATAGAAAAACAAACATACTTAAATGTGAGTCGAAAAATTTCCAGCATCAGGCCTTTAATATTATCTATTGTATTTTATTGCATATCTCACTGTACTTTATATCTGAACTAATATGAGAGCTGGCTATATATTTGGGGAAATAGTGGTAGCAACATTTTTTTGTTGAAGACATAAAGCTGAATAATGTATTAAAGCTTGAGGCAGTGTCTATAGAAATGGAAAATTGAAATCTAGCAAATGTAAACAAGAATATTGGTAAAAATTCATAATAGTAAGTGGTTTTTTAATCAGCTAAACATTTTGAGCTCCTAGCAATATCACCATAGTAGGCAGAAATTCACCATAATGGAATTGGTGAGCTATCCTGTCATTTTTGTTTTATTTTATGTAAGGACCTAAGAAATTTTTGAAAGAAGGTACTTAAAGCAAAATAGTTTATTATGAAATCACTTGCAATAGTCAGGAAAGATATATTTACTTCTTCATTCATTTAAAATACATGCAGGTGAGCAAAGGCCCTTGCTCTACTACTGAATCACATCTTCAAATCTGTTTGTTTGTTTGTTTGTTTGTTTGTTTAATTTTGAGACAGGATCTCCCTAATTTGTCCAGACTGACCTCCTCCCGGCTCAGCCTGCCAAGTTGCTGGGATTGTAGGGGTTTACCACCCTGCTCAGTTTAGTAAAGAGTTTTATTTATATTCAGTTTTTTACTAAAACACAAATTTTATTCTATGATATAATAAATTATTATGCATAATAAGTAGTAAACTATTATTAATAAAATGGATATTACAATAAATATTCTTGGGCAAACCCTATATTACGCAGTAGTTCGGGCATGGCCCAATATTTCTAATCACTCTAGCATATTTTTATGCATGAAACACCCAATCCTACAGCATCCCTAATACTAGTTAATTTCCATAAAATTATAGGCATTTGTATTTTTCTCAGTGTATTCACAAATGAAAATCTATAAATACAAGTAAAATATTTAAATATTTTATACAACCAAGGTCCTATTTTAATATTTTCCAGAGTACCATTGCAAAATGATTGCAATAATAACAGCACATTAAAATGACCAGAAATCCACTGTCACAGGTTTTTCGCAATCACTACAACTGTTTGAAGAATCACAGTCATAGTAGATCTTTACTTTGGTGAGTGAATTAGATAACCACAAACAACAAAAAGGAATTTATAATGTACTTATAGAGTGATAAAGAAGATAGTTGTGTTTCTTCAAGGTCTGTGACTCCATGTGATCTATTAGTCAGGATTTAGTGCTTGCATAAGAGTGGTATGTCGTGCAGAAAATAGTCTTTCCAATTTAAAAGTTACTTTCTACTTCTAAAAGACATGGCCTGAACAGAACCACTGTGAAATCTAGGGGACTCGAAAGTCTTTAGTCTCAGAATAGAGAGTTGAGTTCAGAGAGATTTAGAAGCTTAACAGAGCTTCTACGTCCTACTAGAAAATGTTAAGTCACTCTAGAGCTAGTCACTGTCCTTTAAGCTTTGTGTTTCAGTACTTGAATCTCTAAGCTTTGCCTTCTAATTACTTAGAGTTCTGTTCTTTCTCCCTTCCACTGAAAAGAGGAAGGAGATAAAAATTAAGGAAATTGGGGATGACAAGAAAAGGAGAGGTGAACACAGAAGAAAAAACAAAAAGTGAGCATTTGAATGAGGATAAGAAGGAAGAGAAAGAAAAACAAGACAAAAACTATTGAATACAACACATGTTCTGGTCATGCTGGTTTTTCTTTTTACAGCCTTATTTCTTTTTTTCTTTTTTTTTTTTTTTTTGGTTTTTCTCCGGTACCGGGAACCGAACTCACGACCTTGCACTTGCCCCGCAGGCGCTTTGCTGCTGAGCTAAATCCCCAGCCCTTACAGCCTTATTTCTAATGTTGTGTCTCAGGGTGACTGTGCATAAGCTTATGTACTCAGAACAATCCATTCTGTACTCGAAAGAAAGGAGGCTGTTTTACAAAATGAATTGGAGTCTTTCTACATCAGAGCTCAAACCAGAATATCAGATGTAAATGTCTGAAGAATTAGAAATTAAGCTTTTTGCAAAATAGACAATGTTGGCAAATTCTGAAACAATTTTACAATCCTCTCCTAAAGTACACATCTTTTATGCACACACATACTTATATATTCTTCTTTTATTTAAGTTTGATTTTTAAATCAATATGTACCAATTAAATTACCAAAATCATCAGTGAAAATTGCCAGCAAAACTTTAGCCATGGAGAATCTGTCTTTATAATTGTAGTCAGACATCTTTTATTGTTGAAAATATTATGGCAATATACAAAATTAGAAAAGGGTGTTAAAGTTTCATACATTAGAAATGAGCATTCAAACAATGTATTATTGCAGTCAGATTCTCCTGGTTGCACCAAAATGTACTATGAATCTTCCCAAATGGGATTTATGCAACAAAATTTCCACCAGCTACTAAGAGACTTTGTAGGAGCACTGAGAATCATTTTAAGAACTGCATATTATACATTGCTTTCTACTTCCTTCTTTGTTTAACATAGCAGTGCCTTAAAGGGAAAACAATTTCCAGTTAAATTTCAGAAATGGAAGTGCATAAGGTGACTCACAATATAGCTTCCTTGTAAACTAGAGTAATGTGTTCTTAGTCCTATGAAAAGATTGATTACCACTTTATGAAGTTGATAAAGATGTAAGATTATCAATACAGAATAATCTCCTAAAATTCATATGTACATAGTATTGGTTTTATTTAGAACATTAAATGCAAAGCCTTGGGTATCTGAAAAAAAACTAAATATTTTTTCAGGTGAAGAGGCTACTGATTTCATTATATTTTTCAGGAAAATTTTCCTAGTTTTGCAGAGAAATTACTATTATTTCCTATTTTCATATTCTGCCTTCTTCTTCATGAAGTATTTCATAGAGTAGATTTAAACCTTTAAAAAGTGGATATTAGGGCTGGGGATTTAGCTCAGCGGCAAAGTGCCTGCCTGGCAAGCGCAAAGTCGTGAGTTCAGTTCCCGGTACCGGAGAAAAACCAAAAAAAAAAAAAAAAGTGGATATCAGAATTAGATATTGTTAGTTGGATTAATTTAATAATTAGTACTTGTCCTTACAAAGATGCAGCAGGTATATTGACACTCATGTTCTCTTCAGTAAACATGTCTTCATGTTTGTCAGTTAAACTTATTGTGACAAAGTACAAAATTCTTAGTTTCACTAATATATCAAAGAATAACACAAATCATCTTTCCAAGTGAGTTGTTAAACAAGGATAATTTTTTTTAATTTGTCAAATTAGCAACCATTTGTTTGTTTGTTTGTTTGTTTGTTTGTTTTTGTAGCACTGGGTTTTGAGCCCAGAGCCTTTGCACTGAGATATATGCAAAGCACTTTCTGTACTTTTTGTTTTGAGACAGGGCCTGGCTAAGTCATAAGTTGTCCAGCCCTGTGACCCTTCTGCCTCTACCTTTCAGAGCACTGGGATGACGGGCACTTGCCACAGAGCCCTGTTGGTTACTAGCTTTGTAGTGATCCTCACGGTATCACCCTTATGAAATGCTTTCAACTCCAAGCAGAGAAACTAAAGGATGAGATGAAAAGGCTGGGCTGGCTTACTCCTGAGAAAAAAATTACTTCACTGGGTAAGGATGTATTCTTTTGATTGATGTGAACCACCTGCAAAAGAGTGACAGTGTTATTTTCTTTTGAACTGTGACCTCAAGACACTCATCAATCCGATGGAAGGAAATCAAGATTTTACTGGATTCTGAGTGACTTGAGAATACCAAACTGTCATCCTATATAGGGAGACCATCCCTCCTCCTGCATAAATGTAACAGGACACGGGGGATAGAATAAGGGCATTTCATAAGTATGACCACTCATCTGTGCTTATTTCAGTGTGCAGGGCATAATTTTGATGAATTTATAAATTATATCTGTGTCAGTGTTAGTCATGTCACTGTTCATTCACATTTCATATATAGCAGTTATATAGAAAAAACTGATTTCCTAACATTTTATGTAAGTGTTTCAAAAATTCTCTTCATGTCATCTGGTTTTCTTTTCTATGCACTTACCACTTCAATAGCAAATTTTGGAAATAAGACAGTAACATTTCTGAGGTTAATATTTTTCACTCAGTACATTGGGTGAAACATCTAGTGTGGTCACAATGACTATTTATGGTAAGACAGTTCTGAAGTGACTAATATGTCAACTTTGGGAAATACAGAGAAGAAACTAATGTTAAAACTGAGCAACAGATTTTAATCACATCTGTTAGGGTTTAGTAAGACTAAAAGATTTGTAAAATACCTTTTGACGCAGGCTTTCCTTCAGATAAAAGCTAACGTCTGAATTATTTCTCAGGTAATTTTGATCTCAGAATTTGGAGAAAGACTTAAAATAAACATTTGTAAAATATGCCTTAAATGCTTTATATTTTTAATACTTCATCCTTATATTACTTTCTTCCAGTGCTTCTACATCCTGACTTTCTTCATCGTCTTCTAGCTTCTTCTCCTTGACGATCATCACGGACATTTTTATTTGTGCTTGTGCATTTACCTGAGTGCTTGCTGACCACTCTGACATTCTCATATTTATATGACCCTGTCATGACCCCTGTAACTTCTTTACACTGTTTTTAAAAAGCAAGAGAAAGACAGCAAATAAGACATTAATAACTTCTACCACCTACACAGTAAATAAGGATCTAAAAGCTTGGCAACCAGAACATTTGTCCAATCTATCAAAATGGAAGCCGTCCCATACTCCTTAGCAAAGAGGCCTGGCTTGTTTTCAATCTTCTCATGACTACCATATCAATAGACATCTACTGTCTATAAACACAGCTAACAACAGTCTTTGAAACTACAGTTCTTTATTTCCAATATCCTATGGAGTTATCTACAAAGTACTTCCTTTAAACACTAATGGAAACTGAAAACCAACTTTTCTAAAAGAAAATTGACCCTCTCTCTCAAAATCTTTAAGCTGGAATTCTTTTTCTATTCCTTTAATATTGCATTATTTACTGTAGCATGAAGAAAAGCTATTCAATCTGTCATTTAAGCCAAAAACCTGTACTCTACACTTATTATTTTTATTATATTTCATTCATGCAGAAAATCCCTTGCTGTTTCTTACCAAAATCACTACTAGTGCTTTAATCTTTTCTTGCTAATATCTCTTCAGTATCCTTGTAGAGAAGTTTCATTCAACTTTACCTCCTGTAATAATACTACATTGATAAGTACATCTAGTTCAAACACATTAAGTTAGTAAGGAAGACGTTTATTTGAAGCCTATTCCTGCCTTCCGCGTTAGTCCCATTTCCTGGACCTTTTCCATCTATGTCATAGACCATCCAAAATAAACTGCATGAACTTTGCAATTCTCAGTGGTCTTTGAGTCCACCAAATATAATGTTCTCTCTACTGCCTTTCCCTTGTAGTTTATCCCTACATGGGATTTTTTGAAGTTAAATTCATTTGCATAAAAAAGAGTTTTTAACTTATAAACTTTGTGCTCTAGAACACATATATTCACATCTCAGAGATTCATTTATCTCTTATGCAAAATGAGGATAATTACAATATTCTCATAAAGAACACATCAGCAAACTTTTCCTACAAAGACACAAAGCAACATTTTAGGCTTTGGTCATGTAGTGTTTTAGTCACATCTACTCAACTGTGCTATTAAAGCATGAAATTACCCATAAACAATAGGCAGTGAATGAATCTGGCCAATATATATTTAGAAAACCCAGTAAGGACCAGTTGCATTCTGAGAACCTTGGTTTTCTTATGTCATCATTAACATGATATGTATGTTATTCCTACCAAAAGTGCTTTCACATCCTCAAATAGAGGATGTGAAAGCCAAGCTATTGATAGAAACACACTAGTGCCAATTTTTAAACTTGAATAATTTTCAAACACCATTAATTTTTTTCATTTTTACTTAAATATGTGGGACAAAAATTTTAAATATGCATTAGCTAATAAAACAAAAATGAAATATGTCTGACTTTTTCCTCTAAAGAAAATTCTCTGCTCTACGTGTATCTAAAAATATAAATATTCTTTAAAAGTACAAAAAAATATACTTAAGTGATAGCTAAGTAAATCTGAATCATACTTCTTGTTGTGAGTTTTAAACTTTTGGGTTTATATCTTATTTGAGTATTCAAAAATTTGCCTATATTATTGGATCAAAGAAGTATTAAATCAATTGTTCATTACCTACATAAAAGCTTAGGAAGTTGGCATGAGTTTGACATAAGAGTTAGGTTTAAGAATTCAACATATATATGTATATATGTCTTTTAATCTACTTACATTTTATTAGATTACAATATGTTTCATAGTTGTATGCTGGATTGATAAGTAATCTAAAGTAAACGTATATTGATCATTTTACTTCTCTAAATTCCAAGGGAACATTGAGAATAGTTAACGGATACAATTAAAAAGGACAGTATTTGAGACCTATGGATGGAATCTATGCACGCGGCAAGGCACTATAAAATGCCAAAATTCAAGTAAACATCAGCCAAAGCAGATGCAAATCACATGGCCTCAGGTGTAAGGAAAATATTTCATTTTTGTTTTCTTATTTTCTCAAACTAATAGTCAAGGACCACAACTAAAAACAAATACGTATCCCGCATTCACAGGCTCATCACAGGTAGAATGAAATCCTCTCCCTATACTTGGGAGAGCTCCCATTTTAACAAACTCCGAAGGGTCAGTTACTTCATCTTGCTACTGTTTACCCAAGAATAGAACACCCTTTCTGAAGGGGACGTTATGTATTTTTAATGGGGACACCTTCTTAAAGTGAATAAAGTATATTTTTTGACAGAAACTTCCATCTCTTCTCTTCATCCTAGAGATTAAAGACAGTTTAACAGACACTTTCCCTTGAATCAAAGGAGAAACCCTAATAAATCATTCAAAATAATTGGTGCTAAAAAAGAGGGAGGAGCCGGGCGTGGTGGTGCACGCCTGTAATCCCAGCACACGGGACACTGAGGCTGGAGGATCGTCATGAGCTCAACACCAGCCTGGGCTACAAAGTGTGCTCAAGGCCAGCCTGAGCTGCATGTGGAGACCCTGTGTCCAAAAGACAAAAAAAAAAAAAAAAGAGGAGGGATTACTGACCTGCCCATGGCTACAAAATATACTGGAAGGTCGCAACTCAGAGGAGTCAACACAGTAGGTGACAAAGATTATCAGTTTCTTGCTGCACTATAAATATGTAATTTTTTGTTGTGTAGAAAATAGAACACGTTCCTACTTTCACAACCCAGAAAGGAAATTCAGAAAATAATGGGTGTTACAAATTATCCACCTGCCAGAGATTACAATATGATGTAAAGAAATACAATACTCAAAGCACTGCAAAATGAGTTCCGTGGGTGGGAAGCAGAAGGTATTTCCAAATAATCCAACTGCCTAGAGATGCTACATGGTGCTATGCTGTTATTATCGAGCCTTATTAAGTCAAATATGCTCGCTTTACAATACAAACATAACAGGATGATTACTTGCTAAGCACAATTTTTTTTTACTTTGGCAGTTTTTAGGACCATTGATATGATGGTATATGCCATGAACACATAAATGGAGAGGAATTAACTGAATATCAACAATAAACTGCAAACATATCCATATAAAGTTGCATTTCTGTGTGTTCCTTTCCATACCTCAAAACCATTAAATGAATGAGTTATTTTTGTGAAGTTCCAAAATCGTTTAGTGAAATAATCACATTGTTATTAACAAATACAGGCAAAGATTTTATAATTGTCTGGATGACGTGTATAGAAAATATCAGATCAAGCTATGAATTTGACATTTTAATTTTTAGCAAATTATTTAAAAGCAAAAGTCAGTACAAAGGAAAAAAGAAATCATCCAGGAATATTGGTCCGGAAAAAATCAATCAAGCGTATTGCTTCTCTAAAGTAATGTGCTTTAGAGGTAGAAAGTCAATCTGGAAATCCCTAAGAACACACAGTCAATCATCTGGGATTAATGGAATCACTTACGAAAAGAAAAGAAATACTCCTGAGAGTTGCAGGTGAACATGAAGTACTGTTTGTATGAAAAGTATGCCAAATTAGCAGTTAAGAGCTCTGGTTTAAGCATGGTTTCCACACATACAATATGTGAGTATGGAGGAGAAATTTTACTTTTCTGAACTTTGTCGATAATATTTGTAATAAAGAAAAATTGTAAGATGCAGTAGTTCAGCATTTTCTTTAGTGTGTAAGCACTGGACGCTACTTTTATGAGAGGTACAATGTGTAGGCGGTAAGTCAGGATGCATGGTAGAGATGCACTGGATAAAACCTGCAGTGACTGTATACTCCGATCAGTCTATTTCCCTAAGAAATACCCTTCAGAAATGAAAACAGAAATGTTATGGCCCGTGGAGCAGTGTTTGGAAACTAGTGTATTGGTGTAAACTCTTTCATTGCAATTCTAGTTACTCTATGATGTATCTATTGTCTTGAGAGAGAAAATTTGAATAATGTCCCCATTAAATATCATGATCAAAATGTAGGAGAATGAAAACATCAGGTCTATGACAGCTTTATTTTTTTCTTCTTAGTCCTTTTACAAAATTAATCCAAAAACTTTTAATTTCTTCATAACTTTATTTTTTAAATCTTAGTTAATATCATGCTATTACTTTCAAATATTTTTAAATCATCTTTGAATCTACGTACAAAACACCAAAAGATAGTAGATAAATACTTTTTATCATCAAGCATGCCACTCTAAGCATCCTTTTTAAAAAAAAATATGTGTATACATGTAAGTTTTTGTAGTTTTACAAGCAGGTACTTTTTTTGAGGTACTGGAGATTGAACCCAGGACCTTTACAGAAAGCTACATTTCCAATTCATTTTAGTTTTATTTTTTATTTTGACTCATGGTCTCCCTGAATTGCTTAAATGATCTAAATTGACCAGGCTGGGCTTGAATTTGCAATCCCACAGACATGCAGCATCATGACCAGTTTCTAGCTAACTTGGGAAGTAGCCACCTGGATTTTCATCTCAACTGTCCTGCTATAGCAGTGACAGTACTCAAATAATTATTATTTCATTCAATATTGGTCCCAAAGTGAGACCAGGGATGCTGAAGCTTTTGTTGCAGTATATTTTATTATTATTGCTGTTAATATCTTAAACAATTTATACATTGAATTTTTTCACAGGTATTTATGTATAGAGTAAAACACAAAATATACAGGCTTCAATACTATGTATATTTTCAGGCATTCACTGGGCATGTTGGAACATATCCCTTTGTTAAGAAAGTCTTACTCTTTAATTTCTTTTTGTACGAGGAAGCAAACTCAGGACCTTGTGCTTGCCAGGCAGGCCCTTGTGCCACTGAGATATATCCCCAGTCCCTCCTATTCTTTAAAAGAACAAAAATACTTAAGAAAGATGGTAGGTCATATGGGAGAGAAAGAATCAATATTCAATAATTTTTAAAATATTTAGATGTGGATTCTGTAGCATTTAAGAATGATTAAAATATAAACTAGCAATATCATAATTATATGTTGTACTCTAATCAAAAATTAAATTCTATTGACACCATTATGGAGTCTATTTCATTTTAAAAAGCAAAAGTCATAATCAGGATTTTGGAACATGACCAAGCCATTGGCCATGAATATAAATCTACATAGCAAAGAAAGTGAATACCCTCTGTTGGACCCTGCAGAAATGGAATGGCTGTGTGCCTCCAGAACACTGAAAAGGGGTACCAACAATAAAAGAGAAATTTGTTAGACTTTCTAAAGGACTACCCTAAAAGAGTCACTAAATTTTGATACCATAAAGTAATTTGATTATACAGAGACTAACATTGTATGCAGTCACATGAAATTATTTTAAGAAAATTACAATCTGTCTTTTTATACCTGTCTTTTTGAAGATAAAAATATGAAAACATATTAACAAACACACAAACATAAACAAAACAACACAAAAACAATAAGAGCAATACGGAATTTCAGACAAGGTGATAGAAAATTAACAATGGCAGTTGTATTACATATTGTTATATCCAAATTGGTTACTCAGATAAACAAATATAGGCATGTAAGATTGATCAAACAATTAAATATTAATTATTCCTTTCAATAAAGCAGTAGAAATTAATAGTATAATTATCTTTACTATCTTGTGTATACATATGTACATAGTTTCCCATCTTTCTTTCCTTTGTTCCCTCATTCCATTTGTTCTTTCCTTTGAGCAGTTTCTTTCCCTTTCACAGTGTCTATTGTACCTTTTCGATTTTATTTACTCTTTCAGGTTCTTACATTAGTGAGACATTACATTGTTTACACATGCAGGTCTGATTTATTTCACTTATGAGTATGGTCTCTAGTTACATCCACTTGCAAATAAATGTCTCCAGATTATCTTTATTTATAGCTGAGTAATATTCCATTATATAAAAATACCACATCTTTTTTATCCATTCCTCAGTTAATGGGCATTTGGGTTGCTTTCACAACTTAGCTATTACAAATTGTGCTGCTATAAACATGGGTGCACACCATTAGTATACCTCACAGATCTAGAAAAAACATTCCTAACATTCATCTAGAACTGGAGAAACCCAGAATAGCAAAAGCAGTCCTGGGCAACAAAGATAAGTCAGGTGGCACCACAATCCCTGACTTGCAATTACACTACAAAGTTACTGTGATAAAATCAACATGGTATTGGCAAAAAACAGACCTGAGGATCAATGGAACAGATTGGAAGATGCAGCTACAACCACAAGCATACTCAGCCACTTTATCTTTGACAAAGGGGACAGACAAGTTCACTGGAAGAAAGACAGCCTCTTTAACAACCTGTCTTTAGAGCACAGTGTACAGGAGTAATAATACTCCTGCCTCTGCTCATTGTGCCTACAAACAAAATAAAATAATTACAGTTACTCTAAGAGAAGAGCAGCCCTCCAAATTCCCCCTGAATAACTGACACCTATGAAAATGTTACAACAAATAGTTTAAAAAGTACTTTGAAGATAGAGATAAGATTATGGACAATAGATTATGGACAATAAAGGATTATTTTGTACTATTCCAATGGGCCAAATATAAACTTAAGAGTGTTTAAAGGTATAACAAGAAAGCAGAAGAACCAGAGAGGTGTGTAAATCACATGAAAGCCAACTGCTGGCTTGCAAGGTGGAAGTAAAGGAACTGTGAATGGGGTAATAGCGGAGCCACTGAAGCTGAGATCAGACATCTAAATAAGCCAAGAAGGAAATGTGCGCTTCACAAAACCACGTAAAACTACAAGGAGCAAAAGCTGCCAACAACCCAAGTGAATCTGGATGTGAATTCTTCTTCATAGACCCAGAAAGCGATGCTGCCTTTTAAACACTTCAATTTTTTATATGACAAATAATAACTGTATCTATTTATGGGACACAATGTTATGTTTCAGTATAATGTATGTGATGGAATGATCAAACCAAACCAATCAGTCATTATCATTATTCTCATATTTATTATTTTTGTAGTGAAAACATTTTAAATACACTCCTTAATAAGAACTATATGGAAATATCAGTCAAAATATAGAGTGTTGTATCATTTTGATGACCATTCTATAATAGATTTCTGAAACTTATTCATCCTAACTGCAACATGGTACACTTTTATCAACATCCACATTTTCCTTATTTATTCTCCCTTTCTTAGTCACTCATAACTGTCTCTCTACTCTCCATTCATATGAGTTCCAAATTTTAAAATTCCAGCAACCCTATTTCTGCTTATATGTACAAAGCAACTCAAGTTAGTATACCAAAGAGTTATCTATATGCCAGAATTTATTGTAACACTAGTCACAACAGCCAAGATATGGAAACAACCTAAGAGTCCATCAGTTCATCACTATATATATACGTACTTCTGACTTCCTATTATATATTATGACTTCCTGTTATATATTATTCAGTCCTAGAAATGACCAAAATTCTATCATTGACAACAATGTGTTGAATAGAGGTCATTATGGTGACTGCAACAAACTAGGCATAGAATAATAAAAACCATATGATCACACTTACCTGCAGAAGCAAATTTTATTTCATTTCATTTTATTTTATTTTTGGTACCAGGAATTGAACTCATGACCTTGCAGTTGATAGGCAGGCACTTGTGTCACTGAGTTATATCCCTGACCCTGGAAGAAAATTTTAAAAAGACACTTATTTTAACCTGGTGAGACCCAGATCTCACTTCTGACTTACAGAACTGTGAGATAACAAATTTGTGTTGTTGTAGTTCATGTATAATAAATATGGAAGCAAGAAAAAACTCATTATGCATACATATCACTCTGTTTCTCACACACCAAACGTAGAGATCCACTCTCCAAAGCATTTCACTTTAAAATATATGATGAAAGCTTTCAAAGATCGATTTTTTTTTTTGGTCTTTTTGAGACAGGTTCTCGCTCTGCAGTTCAGGCTGAACTTGAGCTCACTTTGTAACCCAGGCTGGTCTTGAACTCACAATAATCCTCCTGCCTCAGCCTCCTAAGTGCTGGGATTACAGGTGTGCCCCACCATGCTCAGCTAAGATTGAATTTCTCAACTGGAATAAATTTTATTTTTTCTCTATTGTTTCAATTCATATACATTAGTAGCTGTACCCCAGGAAGCAAACATATCAACAGCCTAATAATATAGGCTCATTTTTTAAGTGGGACAAATTTGTGCTAAAACAAGCCTTTTCTTAATAAAAGTCACAAAATTACTAATTGGCCAGATATTTGCTGAAACTATTGCTGATTCTGTAATCAGGTAACATAATTAAATATTCAATAATTAATACAGTCTAATAAATCTTTACTTATAAAATTAGCATGAACAAATTCAACTTCTGTTTTCATTATACTGAAATATCATAATACCAACTCAGTTTATTACAGTTTCCTATATTTCATTTCACATATACTACAGCAATTAGCACTTTGTTCTACTTTATTTAGTACAAAAATGTAATTTCTTGATATACAGCAGTTTATTTTGAAAGAAGTAACATATGACTTGAAATAAACAACATATTAAAAACAATATTCTAAATACAATGTACTTTTCATAGTAGAATTGCTTTTCCTTTATTTAAATAATGTTAAATATTGCAGAGTTTGACATCAGTTTAGATCATTCAAATAATTTGAAACAAGTATTTTAATAAAGGTTTTAGAAACTGGCTACAAAGAATGATCATTCTTTCAATAAAACACTAGTCTGCAGTAAGATAAAAATCGAATTTACTCCTAATGTTATACTCTCTGAAATGAAATGGCATTTATGATCTTAAAGTATAATAGATGATCATTCACTTTTGCCTTACTCTCTTTTTCTACTCTCTTCTTATTTATCTAATTACATTTCTACTTCCATTTGACTATTATACATCTAAAAATATAATCAAGTGTCACATTTGAAGATAAAACAAGTATATTTGGAAAGAAGAACCCTCACTTTTGGTTGACATCTATTTTGGATGTCTAATTTCACAATATTTACAAAAATGTACATAACTTTAGAAAAATATAGCTTATTTTAAAATAGATCCAATAAGCTTTTGACTACTCACTTTCTCTAGTATGATAATTTTTAAATATAGCAAAGATATCCAAATACTTATATGAAATAAGTATTTTAAAGTCTTGCTTAAATGGGGTTGTCATTATATAAATTTATAAACAAGGGAAATATAATATGAAAAGTATTCCAATGTATTTTAGTGTAACTTGAACAGAAACGTAGTAGACTGAAACTGCTGCTGCTAGTATTTGCTTGCAAATGTGCATACTCAGACACATCTAATTTTCTCTAAGATACAACTTGTTCTTCCCAAAAGAAAAAAGCAATTGAAAATCAATGGATAAAAGCAAAATTTGTCAAAAGAGGTAGTGGATTGGCAATGATCATTTCTAGAGCATTGGTTTTTGTACATTTGTTATTTAGTACCAATTAAATAGATTTCCAATTTTATATGATTCAGTGTTTATGTCAAATTATCTGATTTTAAAATGCTTTATAAATTTATTTTCACCAAATGTGCTTAGTTACCAAGATTTGTACATTTTTATTAATTATTTTTAATGATTTCTGACTCTAACTTAATTTTAGAAGACATATCATTTTCTGCCAAAGATCACCTACGGCCATGTTTGATATCCTCAGGTCAATTTATAGGTTCTTATTGCAGTGGTGATTCACACAGCTTTTCTAAATAGATGAAAATTTTCAGTTTGTACCCATGAAGTCAAATTTTAAAATATTACCATTTTGAAGTAACACCAGCACAAGGTTGGTATAGAAGGAAATATACTCATTTTAAGATTATAAGTAGAGTTCTTCTATCATTTCAATAATGTAGTTATGTATAACATTATATCAGTATTTCTATTTTCATGGCTTTGGCCTCCTGCACAATATAAATTTCATGGAACCAAGTAAACCATTTAATGACCAATGTATATAACATCAGCCCCAGCACCTTCAATGCCATGATAAGATGTATCAAATTGCCCAGAGAAATGAGTTAGCAAAAAATATAAAACCTCACTGAAAAATTGTAGACTGTGGATATCAGATATTTCTCATACTAAAAGTTATAAATATTAAAATAAATGTATATGTTCAAAAATGAATTCACATTATATTATTCTCTGATCATACACAAAATAATGGTATTTATCAAATTCCCCCTGCCATCTGTATATCATTTTGACCAAAGGATAATGAATGCTTAAAAAAGTCATCTTACTTTAATTCTAAATTCCCATAATGTGAATTACTTAATTTTCTTTTGGGTGTTTGACACCACTTATCTTTTTTGTAAATTTTGCATTTACAGAAATTATTCGAACAAAATATCTGCATGAAGGCATTTTAAATTTATTTTTCAGTTGGAACTACCCTAACTGGCAGAAGAACAAGAGAAATGGCAGAGTGGAGTTTTACCATGATTTCCTATTCATCTTGGCTGCCAAGGCTAAACTTGTAATTAAGGGATAATCCCACAGCAAGACCAGGCACATAAGCGAGTAAACACATCACAAGCCTATATTTATGGGGAACCTTTGTTTAGTTTTTGGTGTAGAGAAATATTTTTATAGTGGTTATGAAAATAACTATCATAATAACAGATTACACTATAAGTAGCTCCTTTTTAGGCTGAATTTGAACATTTAACACATTTATTCTTAGAGTAATATGTAAAAAAAGATAAACAGTTCTCAAATCATAGACACAGTAGAATAAGTATTATAATACAGCTTCACAAAATGCTAGATTTTTTTGTGCTGTGGGAACAAATAGACTTGTTCACTCACCCTTCCGCACAAATTTTATTTCATCATCTTTTTCTTAAACTGCTTTAAAACAATATTCTAAATGTGAACATTTTCCATATGACAGGACATAAAGAAATTGAGGCCAAACTACAAGAAAAGGTCTCATTAAATTGAAATCAGAGTGTAGCCTATTTATGGCTACAGGTTAAGTAAGTTTCTTGACAGAGAAAGCTTTATAAATAAAAGACCTGTAATGCTGAAAGGAGGTTGTTTTGTTTTGTGAGTATTCTCACAAAACTGTATGGGCTGGTGTTAAAGAACTATTGAGGTACTTTGAGATAAACAAAGACCATGCAAAACACTCATTGACAGAGGTTATTATAGTTCCAATAATCAGAGAATTTGATGATCATCTTATGTATTTATAAATGACTGGAGAAACCAAACATTCACCAACCCACAGAGTAGAACCTACATAAGACAGACTAACAAAGCCTCAGAATAGACCTCAATCAGACCTACTTTTATCAGTCAATAAATGAACTACTTCCTAGAAAAACTTAAACACTGTGTAAAGAAAGACAGTTGTAAGAAAACTTTTAATGCATTTGTGTTCACATTATTGATCATTTGGAAAATTAGTAGATTGGGAAATTAATATGAAATAGCATGAAGAAAACTCAGTCAATAAAAAGGTCCACATGTACACTAGAGAGAACTTTAAACACTAGTTATGAGTGTACTCAAGAATTCAAGGAAAAAATGAACAGAAAAGAAAATATGGAATAATTTCAAGAGAAAATAAAAGAGAAACAAATGAAATCACATTAATAAGTACAGTTTCGGGTAAAGAAATTAAATAGATTAAAAGAAGGTAATAGCCCTGAAGGAGACCAATATAAATATAGTGAGCTGAGTATACCAAAGGAGCAAAGGCCATACAATAGAGCATGCATAGTCTTTTCAGCACATGATGTGAATATATATATAATATATAATAAATTATATATAAATATATATAAATATAAACATATGTGTATATATAAATTCGTCAGTGGACTGATCCAATTACCTCCAAAATGTCCCACCTATGAACACTTGAGGATTTGGGACGAATATCCAGATATAAACTGTAACAACACCAATTTGTACATGTGGGTATTTATATGAGATTTATTCATAATTGTCAAATCTTGGAACCAAACACAATACCCTTCTAAAGGTGATTGGATAAATAAACTATGACTCATCCAGACGATGAAATGTTATTAAGCAGTACAAATAATTAACATGAAAAGACATGGCTTTACGTAAAATGCATCTTATTAAGAAGAAGTCTGTCTGAAAATGTTACCTACTGTATGAATCTTTATTAGTCAGCTTTCCTATCATATTACCCAGCTATTCTACACAATACCTGACTACATAGCTTAATATAGGAAAGGTTTATTTGGCTCACAACCTCTGAAGTTCAGTCCATGGTGCGCGGGCTGCAAAGCAGAAACATTTTGTGAGAGTTGTTGGGGAGGAATTTTGCTCACTTCGTAGTGGCCAGGAAGCATGGCAGAGTGGATTAAGTGCCAGAGAGAAGCAGGGCAGGATCAAATATAGACACCAAGGTCATGCATTCATGAACCAAATAGACACAGCCAGAAGAGTCATTTAATAATCCTCTAACTTGCTCCAAAATAAAAAACCTTGACAATGAAGCTTACTTGTCACATTATACCACTTGTAAACTTGACACTCAAACATGTCTCCTTAGAGCATAATTCATCTCCAAATAAAGACAATAGTAAGTTCATAATAGCTAACATGACACAACTATTCTGTGCACAACCAAAGATGCACTAATCTCTTCTCCAGTGTCTGAACAATTTCAGTACTTATCAAAAGTTTAGATCAAAAGTCTTCTGAGACTGAAGGTAAACTATTAGCTGGGATCTCTATAAGAATCACAAAGCAGTAATTTGGTTCCAAGATAAATAATACACAGGAAATTTTCCCATTCCAAAGGGGAAAGATGGGATAGGAAAGAATGGACCAAGGCAAGACTGAAGCCCCGCACAGGAAATTTTAAGTCCTGTAACACCAAGTCTGGTATACAGGGAACATGGTGTTAGGATAAAAGTTTCAAACAGCTTGATTGGCTAACTTCCATGATCTTGAAGGTTGCAGTCCACACAGTCTCTCTCAGGGAGGGCTCTTCTCTTGCCTTGTAGCTTTCCTCAGCAGATGCTTCACTTTTCTAACATCTTCAACTTTCTGGGGTCTCCACTGCACCTATGGCTTCATTCCCACAGCTTTACAGATCCCAGGCCTCCAGCTACATTGCCTGCCTTCCAAAACTTTATTTTGAAATCTGGGTGGAAACTTCCATGACCTCATAACTCTTACATGTTACCAAGTAATATCACATGAATGATGCTAAAGTCCATCTCCAGTGTGAGCAGTAACGAGATACCCTTGAAACATGGATTAAGAAAACTTTAAGCTCATGTGTGCCTGAGCATAGTAACATGAATTCTGGGTAAGCAAGTTGCTAGATGGCCCTTCTGGAGCAGATGATCCAGGGTCTCTCTTCTTAAATATAAGTTTTACACATTTGCACACTTCAACCTGGATGAGAGAAGTACTATTGATTCCTGCGAAGCTGTGAAAACATCTTTCTTGTATCCATTCAAAGTATATAATTTTTACAAGATGCTAAACTTTTCAGCAACCACAACTATCTTGGTCAGAACTTAACATGGCAGGTTTTTTGGTCCAAAATTTAAGTTTTAAACTTTGTTCTGGTCTACTTATTGCTTCTGATTCTCATTAAAAATAGCTAGGCATACCCATCAACAGCCAGAATGATGAGCAGCATTTCTTCTGCCAGATCAACTAATCCACTGACCTTAATCTCAGCCTTTCATAAAGTCTTATAGTATGGCAAATTGTAATCATGTTTTTTGACAGAATAGAACATAAATGGCCTCTAATCTAGTTCCCAGTAGAGTTCTCTTTCTCAGCTGAAAGGTCATGAATCTGGTCATTAATGTCCACCTTGCTATCAGTTTGTAGTCTTCTGAGATCCAATCACAATTGCTAGTCAATCTCTTCTTACAACATTCTAGGACTTGTCTAGCCCACATCTCTAAAAAGTATTAATTAGAGGAATGGAAATTAAAACCACAATAAGATATTACCATATTCAACAGATTGGTTCAATCTAACAGATATTTAACATACACAAAGTTAGTAAGTTTATGGAGCAACAGGAACTGTCATACATTCCTTGCAGAGATGTGAAGTCATGTAAATATTGTTAAAAATTAGGTTTCATTTCTTTATAAAGTTAACCACTGTGATACTCAACAATTGTATTCACTGATATAAACCCAAGAGAAATGAAAACTTCAGTAATAGCTAAAAATTAAGACAATGCAGATATGCATAAATAGAAAGAATAGACAACTTGTGTATAAATTTTGACAAATGGAACAAATGCTGTTAAATTCCCAAAAACATTTTATTGAGAGTAAAAAGCCAAATTCACAAAAATACAAATTGTATAATTTTATTCATATGGATTTTTGAAACAAGCAAAACTAATCCGCTGTGGTAAAATTCTGCATAGTGGCTGCTTCTCAGGGAACGTGGGGGTTGATTGAGGAAGGGCCTGTGGGAACTTTCTGGGGTAATGGAAATGATTTTCATTTTGATAGCAGTGTAGGTCTCAGGGGTATAATTTTTGACAGGATAGAATTTATACTTCAGATAGGTTTATCTTAATGGTCATCCTTTGATATCTGTGGGGGGTTAGCTCTAGGACACCCAGGGATGTTCACATACTTTCTATAAAATGCCTTACCAATGACATGTAACCTATGTCCTTCCTTCTCTGTACTTTAAATCATACCTCAGTTACTTTAATACCTAAAAGAACATAAATACTGTAGGACATATTGTCATGTGGCATTACTTGTGGGAAAATGACAAAAATATACATTTTCAGTATAAATGTAATTATTTTTGATATTTTTATATTTACTTGGTTGCATTTGTAGATGGCGACCTGACACTATGAAGTTCTGATTGCACAGGAGTTAGAATTTAAGAAAAAAGAGAATAAACCTTAGCACACTAACACACTCATCCCAGCATATGATACATGAAATATTCAATACATATTCTATGTGCAAGTGTGTGCTGTGTATGCAAATATGTGTATGGCTTGAGAGAAAACAGTGTATATGAGAGAAGAGTGTTTGTTCTTGGATTGCCAAATCAATGTTAAAGCACAACAGTTTTAAGCCAAACTCAGAATTAAGTAAAATATATCGGTAATAAAACGAACTATATAATGCATCCTCAAAACTATATATCTTATTTTTCAAATCAATATCATTCCTGTTATGGTATGAGAGCTAAGCTCTGAATACATTCTATGCACATTAAAATAGCACAAAACAGGTTTATCACACCAACTTCTAAGTTGTATTTAATTGTACAGTTTTTTAAAGTTCATCCACAACTTTTTATTACTTTCTTCCTAGCTCACTTGTGAGTTGAAGGTTTTCATATTACACTGGTGAAACCAGAACCATAGGCTGGGCTACAGTTATGGGAACATTAACATTATGGGAACAGGGCTTTCTTCAAATTTGCCCTCACAACCTCCCTTCCCCTTCTCTCTAATCCTCTGACTAACGTGAAGCCCCATCTAGAGGGTCCGGTGGTAAACCGCGTTTATTGTGTCATCAACTCACACACAACATACAAGTTAATTTGCAGGGGAATAATGACCTGTTTGGAAAGAGAAGTTCAATGTTCCAGTGAAACACATCCTAACTGAGGAAGGACAGCCCATTGCATACCTTATCCTGCCTCCTTACCTCTCAGTAAAATCCCCTTGTGCCCCTTAATCCTCCAAGATAAATTTTGAGGCACTAGCTTGTTCTACCTTCTTAGTTGAATAAACCTGATTCCTTCCCAGCCATTCTTTACTCCGTAGTTTTGATCGCTACAAGTGACAAGTAGCCTAGACTAGATGTGTGACTCAGGTAACAGCTTTGGCAAACCAGCCAGGAGAACAGCGGGTCCCTCTGGGGCAGCATGAGACTTTTTGTACCAGTCAGGATCTATTTGGAATGATTAATGAAAAGAGGTGACTTTCTTGCTTCTGTTGGGCCTGATACAGCCAGAGACCATCATCAGGAAAAAGGACAAACTCCTGAGCCCTTACCTTGTTACTCATTAAAGAGCATGATTTGTGTTTTCTTTTGAAGTAATTGGGGACTTAAAATTGTACTAAAAATACAGAAACTCTTTGCTAGGGTCTATAAGTATCCAGTAGGTAACTAAAAATAGGTCAGAGCTTGCCCTCTATTCTGTATCTGCTCCTTTATTACCTTAAAACTCAGATCCCCCTTTGGTCTACAAATTGGCAAGTTAACCCTTTAGGGAGTGTCTGTGTAAGAGTGGGCAAGACCGGTTTGGTTAGTCCTAAATTTACACAGCCTGTCTCATCTCCCTTCAAAACTGAGGATGCCAAGAGAAGAAATTTATACAGATGAACAGCTACCAATTCGTGTCCTGAAGACTCTAGTTACTTCCTCAAATCTACAGTCACCATGGATTTGGGGGGAGCCTCTACAAAACAGACTGTCCCAAACAGAGACAACTCTCTCAAGGAAACCAGTTTAAGCAATAAGGATTTCTCCAGAATCATCTTGCAAACCAGAGCAGAGATAGCCATCAACCAGACCTTAGCCCAATGCAGAACATCCAAAAAAAACAAAAGCCTATTTTTAAAATCTGCTCAAGGGCCAGTCTGATCCTCTTTTCTCAGAGCTGAGCCTCCTTCAGTTCAAACTGAAATCCTTTACCTATTTTCTCTCACTTTCCAACTCTGCCTAATAAATATCTTTTCCTCTCAGTGAAAGCAAAACCTCTCTGGGTGATTTTAAGTCCCCATCTCCTCTTGGGAACACTATCTACTACTGAGAAGCTTTTCATCTCTGGGATTAACCTTTGTATCCTGTACAGGGCGTCTGCTACCTATAAATGCTTTGTTAGTGAAAGGAAATAGACTTTGGTCTTTGGGGGTCTGACACAGCTCTGATCTGATATATCTTACCAATATACAAACAAGGAATCCTGTATCTCAACCGTTTGAGACTTGAATATCCAGTTAGACACTGTCTGACTTGTTTGAGGTCAGCATTTGGTATGGGCTAAGATTCAGAGGGCAACAATTCCACAAGGTGAATGTGTTTCGGAGAGTGTGTATTTCTTCACTTTGCCGCTGTTTTCTTTTTAATAACTACTTTTATTTCTAGAATGGGCAGCTCAATTTCAGTACCATCAAAGTCCTCTGCATCACAAGCTAGCTGCCAGTACAGTTTTCAGCTATCGCTCTACAACTACAAAGGGAATTGGTGTTCAACTGCGGCAAAATGTGGCCCATTTATGTGTTAAGTTTTGGTGGAAAATGTCCATCTTAATGGATCTTTGCAATTGGAAGTGCTTTGTCAAAGGTCAAGTAAATGAGATCAAATCCCATATGTACAGGATTTTATGCTCCGGCATAATGAAGCTGCTAACAGAGGCAAAACTAAGTTGATGGTTTTGAGAGGAGGAGAAAACATGATTCATCTTTTACATAGGAAAACTCAGATATAGCAAAAATAAAGACATTGGACTCTTAAATATTTTAATTTGGCCTGAGAGTGGAGTGTCCATGCCACTACCGGGTCCCACAGGTCTGTATGTCTTACTGTTTCAGAATATTTGTGAGAATTTTTGTTTGCTCCTGTTTGGGCTTTTCTTTTTATCATGCCTCTGTTACCTAAATTTACCTATTTGAAAATGAAAAACAGAAATTCAAGAAAAGAGGAAATGTTTACTTTATTAAATATGTAGTTGGAAATTCTTTGTCTGCACCTTTTCAAATGTATATACATCTCTTAAAACCCACTTGCCAGATTTAAGACCCAAGAAATCTCTTTCTTAAAGAGATTGCTAACTATTTCTTCAAAATAGAAACATTAAAAGAGGTAGTGTTCCTGTTTTTCTACCTCACTGAGAGAGGAGGATAAACTGACTCCCATCACAAAAATAAGGGAGCTTTTCCTTTTTGTGCTGGATGAAGCCAATTAGGCAACATAGGGCTATCATGTAACCACACACAGCCCAGCTATTAAAAGCTCCCCAGTCCTTTGTTTTTGAAAGCTAACTTCTACCTCTCTCCCCTATTATAATAGTGTTCAATACAGTGTTCCTTGACTGCATAATTTTGTGGTACATTTTTTAATTCTTCTGGAGAGTTTCACTTAACCTTGACTTGCCTGTATGTAAGGGGGTCTAGATTACTTTCTTGAATATAGAATATTTCCCTAAGCAATGCTGATTAAAACAAATTTTGATATCCAACAAACAATGTGGATATTTGGCTTGGGGTAATTAGCTAGCAAGGAAGCACATTACCCTATGGTAGTCAACATCTAAGAGTAATAAATTCTTAAAGGACAGTCACAGATTTTTCTAGACTCTACGGCATGTCTCTGCACATGCTGACAGCCCTTATTTGAAGAACTGTCTAAGCAACTGTGACAAACAGTTAATGAAGCAGCACCCACAAGCAACAAATATATGCAATGCTTGTTTCTTCATGAGAGCTTCATAATCATAGGCATCTTAGTGACCCATATTGCAAGATACTCAATCAGACCTTCTTCTTCCTTAACTAATACTGTATTATCTTCCCAGGCAGGTGGAGGCTGACTGCTTCATTAGTAAGTCAGTGTACTTCCAAGCTTCCTACTGGTGCTGTGCTGCTTCTATCAATGCACACTGTCCCATTATTGGAGCTGACATTTTCTGTTTAAATGTTCTGAAGCAGAACATTACCAGTTAAATCAGTAGATATCCTTAGAAAGTACAGTATATAAATTTGCAAACATAAATGTATTTATTCATCTTTTTTTTCTTCAAGAGTTCCACATTTACAAATCAAGCATACCAGAGAGCAGTTTTTCTGAATGGTTTAATTATTGCATCTTCTTTGAAGAAATAGAAAGAGACAATGCCTCAAATAATCAACATTAAGTTATTCAGAAACATATATGCTGCAGTCATCATAATGTATTAGTCTTGACATCTAATATTATTAAACTTGAAATTTTATTTTCTTTGATCTTCATGCTTTAGGCTTTTTCAAGAATATAACTTCTTCAATTATATCTAATAAGCTCTATTGTAAGAACAGTTTATTATTTTCAGTTTCTTTTTAGTATTAATATTTTTCTTATCATTTATTATGTACATTTATGCATGTGTTTCTTTTAGTATTTTATTTAGTATTTAAATTCAGGCTTTTTATCTACCTGGTCTACAGTCATTAGATTATTATATTCTTGGGTCCCGAGATTTAGTTCAGCAGCCCAGCGCTGGCCTGGCAAGCACAAGGTCATGGGTTCAACTCCTGGTACCAGAAAAAAAACAACAAAAGAAAGATTGTTATATTCATTCAGAAAGCAGATAAATAAAATTTAAAATATTTTAAAATTAATATTATGATTTGACTTGTTATTTTTCAATAATGTACTTAGGATACTTGTGATAAATTTTAGTTAAATGAGTAAGTTAAAAACATTGTTATATAGGGCTGGGGATTTAGCTCAGCGGCAAAAGCGCCTGCCTGGCAAGCGCAAGGTCGTGAGTTCGGTTCCCGGTACCAGAGAAAAACCAAAAAAGAAAAAAAACATTGTTATAAAAAGTTCTGCCTAGTCACTCAGAGTGTCTAAATTAAAAAACAAGTCTCTATACTAGAAACTCAGGTAAAGGTTGCCTTTCAAAGGTCAGGTGATCTTGGCAAAGGGCACAAAGAATATAAATGGTGAAGTATAATTTCTTCAAAAACAGTGATTATCAAACTGATATTCTCATGCAAAAAGTAAAGGCAAAAAAGTAAAAGAAATCTAAAAACTTCATTTTCAGTACAGAAAGTCTATGTCAAATAACCTACGTGTAAGACCAGACACTAGAAAACAACCAAAATTAAACAGGGATGGGCATTCCACGGCACTGGGGTTGGTCAGGATTCCTTGAATATAGCACCAGAATCAAAGACGACGATAGCAAACACAGACACGTGAGACTGCCCCAACCTAATTCGGTTCTGCACAATGAAAGAAAGAAATTTAAAAATGAAAATTAACCTACATATTACAATAACATTTGCAAAACATATATCAGAGAATAGGTTCACGTCTAAGATTTATAAAGAACTCATGCAACTCAATAACAAGAAAATATGAGTATAACCCATTGACAGATTCCTTGCCAGTAGGTTATACATGTGGCTTCTAGTTCAGTTTCCAAAAGATCCCTCATTCCCACTGAAACTTCAGAGTCACGCCTCCATTGTCCACATTCCCATCGGAACTGTGTCCACCAATACACCCCACCCATCTCCGTGTATCGCATTCTGAAGCCTCTCTACCCTGCTTCTCCAAGGCTTTCCAAACCTCACTACCAAACCAGTTCCAAATGGTGCCGAACTAGGTAGTCAGGTATAGTCACAGCAACGATCCTGCTCTTGGTGTCAGTTTTCTATATTAGCTTTCTCATCCCTGAGATACAGTTCTCCACATTCATAACTTAAATGAGGAATGGTTTAATTTGCTCATAGTTTCAGTGCATGAATAGCTGACTAAAAGGCAGGGACGTCATGTAGCAGGTCAGGTGGAGCAGAGTTTCTTACTTCCCGGTGTTTAGGAAGCAGAGCTGGGGAAGAGTACCATGGAGGAAAGGGTAAGGGAGCAGACCATGCCTCTGCAACCACTTGGAAGTACCTATAAGTGCGTCCACCCATCCTGGGAGTGGATCCCATGCCAAAGTCAATCAAGCTGATCCTCTGTCCTAACTGCCACATCATTCTAACAGATATAAGATGATAATCAGGTAGGGCAGAAGAAATGAAAGGCAGGTAGAAAGAAGATAAAAAATCAGGAAGACTGTAACTTCTGGGTCTCAGTTGAAATCATTCCAGGTAACCAAAACCAGCATTCCCTTGCTGAAATTTAGGCTCCTTCCGAAACAGACCCATCACATCCAAAATCCCCCAGGAATACTCAAAGTCCACAAGTAGGCTTAATTGAGAAAATAAAGAGCAGATACCTGCTCCTAAGACAAATATAAAGAACTCTTGTCCATATTTTTTAAAAAATGAAAGAGAGAGAGAGAACCACACTCTTTCTCTGAGTGCATACTTTTGAATTTCTGCTATTAAAGCCCTTCCTGTTTCCTCTTACTGACTAGTCCCAAAAATTCTGAATAAAAACTACTTTTAAATTCTATTTTTATGCCTAGTGATTACTGAACAACTATTAATATTATGACTAAAGTTCAAAAGAATAGATTAGTTTTACTGAAATTGATTTCTTTTATTCAGCTTTTATCATGACTGAGAAGTGGCTACCTATCTGAATTATATGGAAGCAGAGAGGGATATTTGATATGGCAACATTTAGTATATTGGTAAGAAACTGGAAAAGGAGATGTTACTTACTCTGGTGAAAAGGGAAGCATTTATGATCGGAACATTTCCATCTTGGAAATCATCCCATTGTTTCCTTGGTAAGCCACCAATTTCAAGGACCTTTTATTCCCTTTGGGTTAATGCCATTTCTGCTAACATTAGTCTGGTGACTAATATTTCACTGATTTTGATATTATTAATTCAGTATACATTAATGGCTACAATATGTATACTTATTGGCCAGCATTAGTCAATGAATAAAGTATCACTTTACTAATAGTTCTGAAAATATATCAAGGAAGAAATTGTACATAAGCTTAAGCTTAATGATACTAGGTCTAGTGAAGTTTATTAAAGTAAGCAGGTCAGAGCAGTAGAATACGGTGAGCTTTTCAGGAGGTGAAGTATAGGAAACTATAGAACCAATAACATGGGCTTCTAGGAATCGAATCAAAGACAGTTGAGAAAAGATGATCAAATGTCAGTGTGGCACAAAGGGAGGGTTGGGACGGGAAGAGTACTGTTTAATGGAAAGGTAACTATAAGCACATTGCTTGGTAAAAACGAGACCAGGGATCAGACTGAGCGAAATCCACACTGAAGTATTCTGAAGTAGGGAGCTAGAGACAATGAATACAACTTAACCCTTGATCAGTTCAGCTGGGAAGAAGAGGAGAGAGACGCACCTGAATTAGGTAATACTTTGGAGTCAATGGATCTCCCAGTTCTTAAGTCTTTTCATTCTGCTTGGTGACCGCACACTTAACTCTCTAGAGTTACACACACATAAAAGTTAACAAAAATTAACAAAATGTAACCAGAAATCTCATAGGATGTGCACTAAAAAGAGATGGAAAACCAGTGGAAGGAGACGATATTATCCAGTGAGCTCAATTAGAGTGAGTTAAAGCCAATCTCAGCTGTGTCAGCACACAGAGAGTATCAGAAATGCTGAGACAAAGCTCCTGGTGAGCAGCAGAAACTTTGCCAAAGGACACCTGCTCTGGTGGGATAAGGTTACATGGTATAATGATACTGGAAGTTTGGAATGTCAAGAGTGATAGTGCTATGCATGTAGCATTAGAGAACAGGAAAAGCTTTATTAATCATGCAATAAGATTTGCCAAAGCAGGCAGGGAAGGCCCCTAAATTGATATAGAAATGGTTTGAGACAGAATAAACAGGTAAATAAAATTGCATATTTTTTTAAGTTGGATCTGGAGTGAGCATTTTCTCTAACATGGCCGTGGCTTGCACGGTTTACATTTTCCTCTGGAGTTAAAGAAGAAATATCCAGGCTTTCCTACTTTCAGAAGAGTTCAAATGGAGGAAGACTAGAGGACAAAAGTGCAGTGGTACTTGAAAACTCTCAGCACTGCACATCAAAAGTCAATTTAGGGGCTGGGGGTTTAGCTCAGCGGCAGAGCACCTGCCTGGCAAGTGCGAGGTCGTGAGTTCTATTCCCGGTACTTGGGGGGAGGAACAAAAAAGGGGTTGGGGAATTAGCTCAGCGGCACAGCCCCTGCCTGGCAAGTGCAACGTCGTGAGTTCGATTCCTGGTACCAGAAAAAAAAAAAAAAAGTCAATTTAAAGTGTCCACTCAGCAGAGCAAACTTTCAGAGCTCCAAACATGAGGAAATGTTTTCTGTGGCTCCCTGCTAATGTGTAATGCCAAAACACTTTTAAAAATCACTGATATTCTAACCTTGGTTTCCTCAACATTAGAAGATCGGAAAGAGTCCTCCTTATTAGGAGTTACAATTCAAGTATCAACCTAATCTAAATGTGTAATATTATAAACTTTTTAGACAGATCGATTTTAGCTGCAAAGCATCTGCTTGCTTATACTAGGACCCTGAGCTTCTCTTAGGTTGTAACACCTGCAAAAGTTGCTTGACACAGGTAATGGCAAGTAACAGTATGGAGCGAACCTATGGCACACGTGCCAGAGCAGGCTGTTTGTACCACTGAAAGCTCTAAAAGGTTCGCCATCAGTGCAAGTTGCTAGCACTTCAGTGTAGCTTCCTGATTTTCAAGACTAAATCAGAACCAGGACCCCAGGACCATTTCTATAAAGGGCATAGCTAATCATGAAGGAGGATAACCTAAATCTGAATTTACTGGCAGAGTGTAAGGGCACAGCCATCATGTGCAAATTAATTGGAAATTGAGTTGCCCTAGCTTTGAAAAATCTAGAGAGTTGTTTAGATTATCCTAACAATATCTGCACAGGACTTTTGGAGACTCCATCATACAACTGACACAGTTATCATGACCTAACATCTGATAATTTGTGAAGCCATCTTTTAGGAGTGAACAACTATTAAAAGTTTGAATCCTTTTGTACTTTTCAGATTTTATTTACTCTTTCAGGTTCTTACACTAGGGAGAGAATGCAATGTTTACACATGGGGGTCTGATTTATGATTGTTATATTCTATAGTGTTGTCTTCAAATTAGTTTTTCAGGTTACCAGATGAAAGCACATGGTTAAAAGGTTAAGGAGAAGAAAAAAACGTTAAGCATTATCTGCTCCTTCCGATAGGTCCCAGATACCCTGTGTGTATACATATATATTTTTTCTCTTCCTTCTCTCTTTCTCTTCCCTTTCCCTCATCCCAATTGTTCCTTCCCTTTGAGCAATTTCGGATTCCCATCACCTTGGTTAGTGAAATTCTGTACCATTTCTAATGTTTTACTATTGTTTTCTATTCTTTAAAAAATTTAAAAATAAAATAAAAAATAAATTTTTAAAAGTTTAAATCCTTAAAACCTTTCCTCTCTATGAAGAACAGCATCAATCTTAAAATTTAAAAAAAAAAGGGAAAAAACTTGTTTCCTGTGTAAGTGGAATTTTACACAAGGAGACAAGCATGTTTCAGCCACCAAAGGGAAAAGACCTTGAGCTAGTTTATAACACACCATATTATTTTAAACAATCCCCAAACTGCCCTTCTTATCCAGATGGAAAACAGCAGAAGCGACAGAGTAAACACCATTTTGAAGAAGTTTATCAGACTTAAACATTTGTCTGTCACCTGCATTTCAAAAATACAATTCTTTCAGAATTTTCACTGACTCTTAAGTTGAAAGAATGTCTTGTCTTTTTGAGACAGGGTCTCACTATGCAGTTCAGGCTGGCTTTGAGCTCATTTTGTAGTTCAAGCTGGCTTCAAACTTTCAAGGATTAGGTTGCACCACCACACCTGGCTGTGGAAAGAATTTATAACTGAATTATCCCACAAAGAGAGATAAAGGAATGTTAATTCAAGACCATTACAATTTAGTATGTGGGAATTGGTATGGTTACAGATGGTTAATGATTTAAATATACCTCCATTCCTGAAGAGAAGGAGATATTTGGAAAACCAGAGCATCAGCCACAATCAAAAGAGATGGGGCTCAGATATCTCATTTTGGTTCATTGAAAACTCAATTGCTACTAAGCACAGACATTGTTGTTTTTTTGGGTTTCTTGGGGGGGGGCCAATGCTCCAGTGGTTTTTTTTTGGGGGGGGGGGTTCCTTTTTTGGGAGCACAGACATTGTTTTGAAAAAGAAATATTTCAACATATTTTATAATAAATGTAATGATAAAAAATCACCTGGCAATCAAGATAACCCTCTCAAAATTAGAAACCAAAATCAATAACACCCTCAAAAAATATGGTAGATGAATTAATATTCTGAACTTGAATTGGTTAATATGGATTTGACACATATAACTACCAACCAACTAATTTTTCTTAAATTGCATGGTGCTATTTCACATGAAAAGGATTAATTTCAGTAGATTTATTATATGTCCAGGGTCTCAGGCCTGGCTTCCCTGGCTAATGTGGTAAATTTTTAGTTAAATGAAGTTGTGATTCATTTCTTGTGCATCAAGTTCTTCTTCAGAAGAGCATTTTATTTCTTGCTTTATTTTTTTGTTTTTGTTTTTGTTTTTTTTTTTTTTGGTTTTTCTCTGGTACCAGGAACCGAACTCATGACCTTGCACTTGCCAGGCAGGCGCTTTGCCGCTGAGCTAAATCCCCAGCCCTCTTGCTTTATTTTTGACCTAAATTCTATTTCAAGACCGAAGTGTGTTTGTGCCTGTCCTCCTCCCTTGTGTTCAGTAAAATGGGAATGATATTTTATGGTTGTTTAACTAGATAAATATATAATGTATGTTAAATACAAGCCAAGTGTCTGCCATGCAAAAACATCAAAATACTGGTCTTTTTAAAATGGGTGTTGACCTATTGTTTCACCTGAAAATTTCTTAAAGTCAAAATACTGATTTTTCTTCTAATAGATCTATGTTCATTGCTCCCCATGCTTCAGCCTTGTTTATTTGTATTCTGCTTATATTTTCTTTACTTATATTTTCCAAGAAAGTTGATCTTCTCATACAGAATTCAAAGGAAGACAAGCTTTGTTTCATAAAAACATAATAAAGCAGGGTGATATAATTTCTAGCAAAACTATGTGTTATCTTTCTGTGTCAAAACTTTGACGCCTAAAAATTATTTAAAATCATTACTTATTATTATTTGCTAATCAGTATGCATAATTTTACTTATGATTACATGAGCAATTTTTAACTATATGACATCATACAGTCTTATAGCAGCATGCTAAAGTCTATGATTACATGCTATGTGTCTCTCAGGTTTTTTTCCTATATTTCTGAAAATTATTATTGTATACTTTGAAGATTAATTCTTGGACAAGGACGCTTCATGAGTTCCAAATTTTCATGTTGATTCCTACCATAGTAACAAAAAAGATCACTGAATGCTCACATAAATTTCAATTATTTTCTTTCACCTCTATAAAGTATATGCCAACCTTACATTTCCTACATCAGGTTTAATGTATGAATTTCACATTCTATATTTTATCATCCCTTTAATTTTCAATCATAGAGTGCTGACCCATGTATATTAACTGCCATGATTTGTGTTTTACACATTTGTATTCATGTTTCATCTCTGTGATCTGCTTTGATCTCACCATCAGATTTCGCATCACTTCTCTTAATTTTGATTTGCTACTATAATCTGAAAGTTCAGGCTCATATTAATTACATTGTTGTTTTTTTATTATACACTAAATTTTCATGTGAAACTGCTTTGTAAAATAAAATAGTCATTTGAAGATGTACTGTTTGTATCATTCATTTGCCAGTGTGTTTCTAGCACAAGCTCAATGTTTGTGTGCCCCTAGTACAAGAAAATTAACTAAATGACACAGAATTGTTGGAGAAAAAAACCTCTTTCTCCTTAAAATTTTCTATCCTGGAACCACTGCCTTTTGTCATTGTCATTTGTGGATGCAAAAGTTCAGTTGAAAGAGAACTTTACTTTTGTCCAGTTATGTAGGTTATTTGATATTTCTGTGTCTCTTTGTTGAAGTGACTGAGCACCCAGGGGATCATTCTATTTCTTACTTTGAGTCTGACCTCTGTTCTACTCCAGAAGCAAAGTGCGGTCATATGTGGCCCCCTCCCTTGTGTTCCAACTTTCCGTGTCACTGAAGAGCGTATAGCAAAGTCCATTAACCTGGTTTTCTGCTGTTTTCCCCACCTTTGTCTTCAGCTCTCCCAGCACACTGTCAGGAACTTGGAACTAACCCGCAGTGCCCAAAGCAATTTTAATTGTCCTGCTTGACCTTTTATCTACTCTGAGTTTTTGTAGCAGTGAATGACATTCAGGCTTGTAGGAGACACTTGCTCTGTCCTGTGTCACAACCTCTCAAGTTACTATGATTTCAGCACAGCTGCTGTGTAGACTTCTGAACTCTCTGCCCCACATTCCAGTTTAAGGGCCTTATGCCGTGTCTCTCTACTTTCTGCCTCAGTTTTTTCTCTATCATTTAAAGAAGAGCACTGAAATTTTGAAATACAAAGACAATGCTCTCAGAGGAAAATTATCCGCAAATAGCAAAGTGACTTGGTTTATTAATGGTCCAGCTTCCAATCCCTTGCCAGGGTAATTCTGAGAAATATCTTGAGTCTCTTATGTTGGATTTTCTTCTTTCTGTGTCTCACTTAATGCTGTTCTTTCACTGCCCCACCAGACTCCCAAATAAATAACTAATTCTCAAGCTTAAATGGCAGGCACAACTTTTAAGAAAACCTAATTAAAACCATGCCCTTTCAACTTTCTATTTTAATCCCTGCAATACCATATTTCGTATTGAGAGGAGGATTTTGAGTTAGGCTTCACCATATCCTTTCATATATCACTTGGTGTACTCTACCTGAAAGAAATTCATTGAAATTCCTGAAGCATAATGGAAGCAAACATGCATTTATTTTATCATTTATTTTTCAATTTATCTGATAATATTCAGTTGCAAAAATATAAAAGGTGGGAAATACTGCAGCCACTTTGAGACAAAATAAAAGTTATATTTACCAAGCATCTTGAAATAACCAAAAATTTTGTTAAAACCCCATATAAATGAATATTTTAGGCATTTGATAATTAGACAAAAAAATCATGAAACTCCCATGGTTGATTCCAGTTTAATATTTGGAGATAGAGCTGACATGGGGAGGGGCCAGTAGTTTCTCTGAGGTGAAAAAATGAGGTAGGAGTTGAATATGACCAAGACAACCACAATTCATAGGGAAAAGTAACCAAGAAGAAACTGGGATAGACAGAAGCACATGCCTGCATGTGATCATTCTGAGCAGTCATTTTATGAACATGCATGTGAAAGCACCAGAATGAACTACAATAATGGAAGACAAATATATGATTTGTCAAATCAAACAAATACAATATTGTATTTGTTTCAAATACACTATTTGAAACAAAGAAATACAACTAACACTAAAGAGACAATGAATGCCTACATACAGGAAGCCTAGAAACTTGCAAAGTGCAAACAACAGAATAATAAGTGAGGTTATTAAAATTGTGGGGTGAGGTCAAGTAGCAAAATCAAATGTATTTATATAAACAACAAATCATCAATAGTAAAGACTACTTGAAATAGCACAAAGAATCAGAAAATTCTGAGTGTATAATGATCAAATATTTGCAAGAATATTACACTGAAAATTTGAAAATACTAGTGAAAGGAAGCAGGGATTTTAAGCAATGAAGAGATAAACTGGACACCTTATTTATAAACTGAAAAACTGAATAAACAAAAATATAAATTCTACAAAAAGGCATATGATATTAATGAATTTCAAAATAATGTCATCGCACAATTTTAGTAGAAATTAATCTGTTATAGTAATTATGTAATTTACATGAAATGTCAAAGAAGCTACACAATTCAAAGAATTTTGAAATAGAAGAAGAAATCTATAGTAATCAAGATAGCTTGGTATTGCTAAAAGACAGACAATAATCAAAGACAGACAATAAAATTCTATTCAAATTTTTAAATAGATCCCACACACACACACACACACAAACAGAAGAGCAATTAACTTCCGAAAAGGGAGAGTTGACTCAACAAAAGCAATAAAGTGGTTTGACACCAAATTCTTGATGTATAATTACAATTCCATATTAAAAAATTTACCCATATCTTGACTTATATTAAAACTTATCTCAAAATTGATCATAAGCTATTGAAATGTGATTGAAAAACATGGGGAATGCTTAAATCTTAAAAAAATTTACTCTCCTTGATTGGAATACATTTATCCCATTCTTACTGCCACCTTATGAAGGAGTTCTGGAAGTCCTCTCTCATATCTGTAGGTGCACTATCTTGGCTGTGTCAGTATCCTGAATGAATTAAAGTGTTTATCTTTAATGGTCATTTTTACTTAGGGAAAGGTCAAGAAGTCACAGAGTACCAGATCTGGTGACTATGGTGCAAGAGGATACACTGTGACATGTCACAAGCATGCCTTTCAGATAAGGTGATATGTAACACTCTAAGACTTTTTGAACAAAAAAATAATATGACACTTTGTTACTTCAGGTTGCATTAGGTGACCTTAGATATCACAACAACAAAAAAAAATAGAACTTTATAGAACAATAACAATTATACTTTATCAAAACTGAGAACTCTTCATCTTCAAAACTCATTTTTAAGAGAATGAAAAAGAAAAGCCAAATATTAGGAAAAATATTTTTTAAAATGTAGAAGTTTTAAATATATATGTCTATATGTCTATCCTTATCTATCTATCTACATATTTATCTATCTTATATCCTGTTTGTATCCAGAAGATATAAAGTTATATTTTTTTTTTTCATTTACTTTCATTTCTCAGAATTGAGGATCAAACCAAGGGCCTCACACATGTAAGGTAAGCTCTCTAAGATTGAGCTAAATTCCAGATCTGAATTTTTAAATTCCAATGCTTAAAAAAATCCCCAAAATTTCTAAAATGGAGAAAACATATGAACAAGTAATTCATTGAGGGAGATATAACAGTTAAACACATGAGAATGTATTCAACACCATTGTTCCTAAAAGATATGTAAGTATAAATCATTATGAAATACCGTAGCACATTATTAGAACAGCAAAAAGAATTTTAAAGTAGAAATGTTGAGTAAAACCTAGACTATCCTGTAACTAGAACTTCCATGTATTTCTGATAGGAGTAGCTAATTATAAATTATTTTGGAAAATAGTTTTGCAGTTTCCTATAATATCAAGTTATAACTTGTCATAAACCCCCACAATTATATCATTAAATTAACTTAAAATATTTAATGCACACATAAAACCTACACAAAAAAATTTTATTATAACTTTACTTATAATCTCCACAATGAAAGGAATTAAATGTCCTTCAAATTGTGATATGAGCAAAATGTATAACATGAATACAATGTAGTATTCCTCAGCAATAAAAAAACACTAATAGAAACAAACATGGAATAATCTTACATCTTTTTTCTGTTGTGTCTGTAACAAATTGGGTTGAAATTATAACTTTGTCAGGTAATCTTGATCGTCAACTTGACTGGATTAAGAGATGACTAGAGAATTAGTAAAATACAATTCCAGGTGCGTCTGGTAAGTGATGGAGATGTGCCTTTAGGGATTGTTTCTGGTACCTCCCCGCTTTCTCTCTAGCTCTTGAGTAATGCTCTGCTTCCCAGCAACCATGAAGTGAATGCCTTTGAGCAACACCACACTTTTGTCATGATGTTCCTGCCTTACAATCAGGCAAGCATGTACTGAACCATCTAGAACTGTAAGCCAAATTAAACCTCTACTGTTTGAAATTGCACTCATCAGGTATTTGGCCCAGTGATGAAAGGTGACTCATATAGCTGCTCCCCCCAAAACATTTTAAAAGTAATGTAGTTTTATATACCAGAAATTTAATATAGGTCACAATTAATTTAAATCAAAATGTTGATAGAGCTGAAATTTTTCTGAAGGCTTTAGTCAATTTGTTTCCCTGATTTAGATTGTGTTAACATTTATTTCCTGTTATGGGACAGAGATTCCTCTGCCTTGCTGTTTCTCAGCTAATGGCTTTTCTCAACTTGAAAAGCACCTTCATACCTAGGCTCCTTTCTTCCATCATGAAATCCACCAAATGGGATTGGAGATGTAGCTTAATAGGATGGCACTTGCCTGGCATGCCTGCGGCCTGGGCTCCATCACCAGCTTTATTCAGGGAACAGAAAATTTAAGCTGAATTCCTCTCATCATTTGTCTCTCACCTGCCTCTTCAACCAGAACTTTCTGTCTGTTCTTCCTTCTTCAGTTGTTAAAGGAGCATGTATGACATTAGCATTACTTCAATAATATAGTATAATTTCACTGTTTTAAGATAAATGATTATCAGTATCAACTCTAAGTACAGAATATGTTGTATTTAGAGCATTGCATTTGCCATGTAACATATACAGAATTTCCAGGGACATAGCAGTGGAGTGCGAATATATGGCTTATGACACACACATTACATTATATTAAATTCTAAAAGTGAGAGTCAAAATGCTATAGTACAGTTTCATCTGTTTACAAAGTATTTTGGTTGGGATAAATTAGAACAGTGGTGGCGAACCCATAGCAAGTGTGCTGTAGCCAGCTGTACTTTTAACACTGAAAGCTTTAAAAGGTTCACCATCACTGAGTTAGAGGAACTGAGCAAGTGAAACATTTCTAGGGATTGGGAGCTTGCAGAGGAATTAAATAACAAAGAAAAACAGGAATTTTTGCTATTGATAGGACTGTTTCTTACCCTGGTTGTGGTGATATGTATTGAATTATTCACAGCTATGGAGTGAAATAGTTTATAAATAAAAGAAAGTAGTATAAGGGAAGTCCAGGCAATTAACATCTTATACAAAATTTAGCATTGCATATGGAAGCAAAGTAAATGTATTTTTAAATAGATGTATTCTAATGCAAATAAGATACAAGTAAAACAAACTTGGTTTTAGAAAATATGTTTGACATGTTATCAGGATCCTCTTTTTGGTAACATGAGGCTGCCTTCTTCATCAGCATAGATGAAGGTGATTTTTTAGAATATTATAGCTCAGCATTTAGCTGCTGCCTAGCAACTCACCATTTTAACATACAAGAAGTTTAGAGAATAACTGCAAAGACATCACTCTGTTTAAATTCTAATGCAAAGGTGTCAATGAATTAGTGATTATAGAATATTAATAGCAACTAATCCTATCTTGTTCCTTTAAAAAAATGTTATGGACACTATCACTATTACCCAATTTAATAGATTGTCACTATATTTTAAACTGTATTATAAGAACAAATGTAGTTTTGTTTAAAAACTTTAATTGTTTTTATTGTTAGTAATTTCTTAATGTAAAAAGACATATTTGAGTATGAGGAGCAACCTAGACAGTTATATGTTCCTAGTGGAGACAGATTGTACCTACAGAGGCAGTTTGTTGAAATTAATGGAAATGCACTGGCTCTCAGATTTTGCTTGTGACTTTTCTCATTACACTTCTGTCTTAGTTGCTTTTCTTGTTGCTGGGACAAAATATCGAAAACACAATGTTAAAGGAGGAAAGGTTTAGCTCAGCTTGCAGTCTGTAGAGGTTTCAGTCCACAATCAGCTGGCTCCAAGGCAAGGTGGCCAGCAGATGAGAAACAGCTCATAGATAGGCAGAAGGCAGCTACAAGCAAGCTATCCTTCCCAGACTTCAAGCCTTCTAGGTGTTGCTACCCACACCTAGAGTGGACCTTCCTATCATCCACACCCAGATTTATGCTAAACCAATTTAGTCACTGTGTGCGCTTAGTCCCAGTATCACACACTCTAATCTAGCACCACACAACCATAACCCAGCTACCTTTCAAAACCTCCCCTAGAATGTATGAGGCTATTGGGGGACATCTAGATACAAGCCAAAGTAACTCTGTATCTTTAAAGCATTCCTTCGGTAAATTGGGACAATGAAATTTTATCCAATAATTAAAATTATGAAAAATCAAATCTCATGAATCACTACAAAAAATTCTTACCATTTACTGTACTTTATATGCACCAGAAAAAGGTAGTACAGTGGTCAGTGACATTAGAAAAAATCATTTTCTATCCCACTTGATTTTACCAGATCTTCCTGATTTATTTCAAGGAAAAGGCAAACAATTTCCACTGCCTTTTAAGAAAATATTGTAATTCCCACTAATTAATATTGTATTCTATGTGTACCATTTAAACACATATATTTCTAAATGATATTCAGATCTACATGTGACAAAGTATTTGAAATGTATTACCTAGAGTAAGATATGGTGAGACAGAACCAGATGAAGAAAAAGAAAGGGTTTTGCAGTGTTATCATAGAGTTCCCTCAAGAGAACACAGAACGCCCCATTGGCCCACTCAGAAGAAACACAAGTCTGCTAAGTCACAAAGAGATATGCATGCCTCTGTGGGCATATGCTTTCATCATATTTTCCTCCAGAAATGATGGCTCATGAAGGGGCAGAGAGTGATGACTATCTAGTTACATTTGAAAATGGCTTCCCCTCAAAATTCATGTTTATCATTACTGTTAGAACATAGGCATTTTTATATGTGTGAAATAGTTGAGTCAACCTACCACAAAATATAACTTCAGATTTGGATTCTCTTCATTCTTTTAATACAAAGCTCCTTTAATGTATGTTATCTGAAAGAAGTATCTTCTTTTATGTTCAGTGAAAGACTGGCAGGGACTAGCTGTGGTACAGCAAAAAGAAATAGAATATTCACTACCCATAAGGGTGGAAGGAGAATAAAAGAAGATTTGAAGGAAATCAATTAGCTGAAAAAATTGGAAGAACATGATGTCATTGTGGAGATACTATAAAAGGATAAGTTGTGTGAATCTAGCATAAACATAAATGTGAAGAGAAACCTTCACTCATCAGAATAATTCACAGGCTCAATCTCTCAGATTGCAGCAGCACATGCTCTAGGTATACATGGACAGTAAATGATGAACAAAGAAAGCAACCTCTCAAATTTGCACACTCATGGGATACAGGAATAAACAATGCTCTCCTTAAGTCTACCATCAGAGCTATATAGGTAAAATACAAATTCCAACCCATATAGACTGGACAGTATCCCAACTAACTCTGCATTAAAAGATTATGCAATATTTGCTGACCGATAAGTCTATAATCCATCCCAGAACTGTATTATAATTTCACCTCAATTTTTCTTGGAATCAGGTATGTAAAGAGCTGTGTCAAACTACTGTTAAATTATATTTAATATACTTTTGTGGAGGACATAAAAATGGAGAGAAGGGTCACACAAATGACAGTAATCTTAATTACTAACTTGAAGGGGAATTGAAGGCAACACTTTGGCCATAAACAAGGTGAATATTGACATAAACAAAAATAAGATAAAAAAACCCCCTTGTTCTTTTAAGGGGTTTCGGAAAGGGTTTTTGTTAAAATTTATTGCCCTTTCTTATTAAAAAACCCTGAAGAAAACAAGAATAGAAGGACCAAATTTTATGAATTTGATAAAAGCTATTCATGGCCAACCAACAGTTGCATCATATTAACTGGAGAAAAACTAAAAGCACTCCTCCTAAAATCAGGAACAAGACAAAGATACCCACTATCACCATTTCTGTTCAACCTAGTACTTGAAATATTAGCCAGAGCAATCAGGTAAGAGAAATAAATAAAAGTGATATATTTAGCAAAGAAAGAATGCAAATCATTATCATCTGCAGATGACAAGATGCACTACAGACAAGACACAAGGAACTCCACCAAAAAAGCTCTTAGAGTTTATGACCAACTTCAACAACATAACATGATACAACATCAACATACAAAAATTATTAGCATTTGTGTACTAATGAACTTGATGAGAAGGAAATTATGAAGACAAAATCATTGCTAGTAGCTTCAACAAAAATAAATATCTAAGAATTAACCTAACCAAGTAGGGTAAAGATTTACACAAAGAAAATTACAGTACTCTGAAAAAGGATATTGAAGAGGACATCAAAACATGGATGCTCCCTGCTCCTGCATAGGCAGAGCCAATATTGTCCAAGTGGCCATACCCCCAAAACTGTTATACAGACTCAACACAGTCCAAAGCAAATGCAAATGGCATATATAAACTACTTTACAAAACTAGATAAAACAATCCCAAAATATTTTGGAACAAGAATAGACCCAGGTAAAGCTTTTGAAGATATAGGTATAGAAAAGGATGTTCTAAGTAGAAACTCAATTGCATAAGCAATAACAGCAAGAATCAACAAATGGGATTATATCAGACTAAAAGTTCTGCACAGTGTATATCTACAATTTTTCATATATGAACTAACTTTCATGCAGTAAAATATCCCCTAAGCAGTGAACAGTGCAGTTCACTGGTGAGGCTACTATTATGCCAAAAATGTTTCCAGGAGAAGGGAAACAATAAGGTAAAAATAATTAATACTATGTCCTACACACATATCATAAAATTAGCTTAATGCCATTTGCTGCAAATTATATGTTACCCGTACATGTCACTGTAATAGAAAACACAGATAGGCCAATTTGCCATGAAGGATCTAATTCTAAACTACAATAAGGTAACTGTATAGCTTGGAGAACTAGGCAAATGGGTAAGAAATTGTATCTCCTGCAAAATAGGGTATATCACTAACAAGATAAAGTGATGAGTCAGAAAAGGGCTTGGCAACTTCTTACAGCACTGTTTATCTCTCCATGGTCTGGGGAAGGCTGATGGCCATTCTGCTAAGGTATCAGCCAGACTGAAGGTTAGCTTCATCACTACACTAGCATGAAGACATAGAACCCAACAGGATAGCATCCTGGAGTGGGTTTCCTACACTATCTCCCTAACAGATATTCAGTTGTCTCCAACTCCCCATTCTTGCTGACGTCTCTTCTCATTGTTGTGTGAGGGTCTCCTTGTAAGAAAAAAATCAAAGATTAGGTCAGTCATTTCTAGGTATTTGAAGGAGATTGTTTCTAGAAAGGACTCACCATGTAATCTGCAGATTATCAAGCCTCATATCAAATGGCATTATATTTGAGTATAAAATAACAAAAGAATAACAGCAGTGATAATAGTCATAAATCTTGAAAGGAAAGAGAATTTATCATTATTTGTATAAATATTTATCAAGCAATTAGGAAAAACAGCACAATCTATAGACTAAATAATAACAGCAATAAGAATCAAAGGAGAGGTCCTGGCTAGAGATTTAAGTTAGGGAATTTTATATTATGAAACCTCCTTCATTTGTAGAATTGAATGTTCACTGAAGGAGAGAAGTAAATTGAAAAGAAATCTAAGACAGAGCCCTAAGGCACTCAACATTGAGGCAAGAACATTATAAAGAACCACAAAAGGGATTGAAAAATCAAGGGCTCAGAAGTTTAAGAGAAAAACATTTGAAAATGGTCTTGGAAATAAAAAAGAAATGGAAAGAGGCTGAACAAGTATGAAAAATGTTGCTGCTAAGTCAAGAAACACCATGATACAATTGCCAATGGATTTGCCAACTTTAAAAATACTGGTGATCTTGAAAATATCTCTTTTCATTGAAGATGGGGAAAAAAACATAATTTTTGAAATTATGAGGGATAGACATGTGTATTTTGGAATGTTCAGTTTTCAGGAAGAGATATGGCAGCTTATTTACTTACTTAAGAGAATAATGCAATATAAAGAAGAAACTTGATATATAGAACAAACAGGAATATTTGCCCCATGTTCTTGCATAGATCTGTTTTACTGAAAAACAGACATTAAATCATGGATTTTAATCTAGGAAATCCACTGGGAATTTCTTTAGTATTAAGCCTGTGGACATGGTGCAACCTGTAGTACTGCAGAGAACTGAGGTTTAGAATGGCCACATTCTGAATTTATTTCTTTTCTTACACCAAAATTTTTAATCAATTTAAAACTTGACAAATTCAGTCTCAAATTTCAACTGAGTCCTGAAAACTTTGTCATCTGTCCTTTCACTGGGACCATGAGTGAGGTGATTTTGAACTAAAGTCAGTCCAGTTGGAGGAGGGTCTCTGAATTTATGTTTCACAATTGCTTGAACTGGAGGGATACAGACCTTCTGTTAGTGCCTCTACTGGAAAGGCAACATAGTTTTGGGCATGATAGCATTTGTTAGCAGGGGTCAACCATAGACAGAGATACAGATTAAAAAATAGCAGCCATCAAGATCACTGCTACTGGGCAAGGATACTTTCAGCCTTGGAGGGAGCGTTCACTATGTACACTATGGTCCTCAAGAAGAAGACCAAGGGCGCTTTACGCATGTGTTCATGACCTCGATGATGATCATGTACAAAGTGTTCACCACTCTAACAGGTGTGACATCAATGGTACATGCCAGGAGAAGAGTAGAAAGGAAGGAAGCAGTTTGTGTGAGAAACTCATTTTGGTTTTTCTAATTTCTCTAATATATTGAATAAAACAGTAAGAATCGGCTGACAAGGTAGTGACTTTTTGGAGCATAGGTGTGAATGGCGGCAAGAAATTATGAGAGACATAGTGGATGGAGATCCATCTTGAAATCCATTACTCTCAGTATTTGTAAAATCTGAGGTTAGATATACTGAGAAGAAAGAACATTGTGTTGGAAGGGAAATAAAACAAATCAAGAAACTAAGTTTAACTGAGATTAACAAATGTGTGAGTTTTCATACTGAAAAAATATGATGAATTATAGAAAGGATAAATTAGGGGAACAAATTCCCTCTGGATACATGCTTGTGAAATTCCTGTTTCTGAAGAATCAGATAGCATCATAAGTATTGCCAGGCTTAGTAACACACACGCAATCCCAGCACTCAGGAGGCTTAGGTAGGAGGATTGCCACAAGTTTGAGGCCAACTTCAGCTACACAGTAAATTCAAGGCCAACAGGAAATACATAGCAAGATCCTGTCTCAGAAGAATGAGAGAGAAAGAGAGATAGACAGAGAGAGAGAGACAGACAGAGACACAGAGACAGAAAGAGACAGAGACAGAGACAGTGACAGAGACAGTGACAGAGAGAAACAAAACGAATCACCAGCAGAGAACTGAAAACAGAGGGGAACCAAGTTCTCACTGGCATTCTGAAACTCCAAAAAAGTTGGATCTGTGCTTCAAATATTTAAGGGGGCTTTTTAAAATTGCATATTCACAATTTTCTATATATCCATGAAAGCAAAGTACATATACTTTCAAAATACTCATTTAGTAAGATATGTTTCTGCTCATAAACTTTGCTATGAGAATTGCTTAAGAAAAACCTGTAGTAACACAAAAGAGGTTTAGGACTAAGTCTAAGAATGTGGGAGCCACAGGCTCAGAAGCCAAGGAGTCTAAATCCAGAGTACAGGTGAGCACGGTGGTTTTCAGAAAGGTCTCAAGAACATATATTCGAGGCATGCCTTAGGAAAAAAAGCACTGATTGATGCTATTCATGCCACTGTTGTACTTATAAATAATATAATCAGCATCTTTTATTGATAAAGGAAAAAGTACTACAATCTGTGGGGGGCAGAAATTTTCTATGATAATTACATGTTTCAAATATAAATTAAATTATTTGGAGACACAATGTAATGATCAAATAAATCTATGTTTGCTAGCTGGTAAAGAACAATCACTATTAAAAAGTCTTAATTCTTCATTCTAGATAAAGTAGAGAAGGGAATGAAATATAAAATTCATTGATTCCTCAGCAAAAAATAAAATAAAATAGTAACTACTACCAAATTCTGCTAAAATATTTCCAAGTTTTTGAATCAAGCAGTGACACAATACGAAAATGCAATGAAAATATCAGTGCGGCACATCTTGGTAATGTAGTAAACCGGGTCAGAAGATGCAAGGCAGTAGGAGAAGGGGAAGGACAGACTTATGAATATTTATGTAGTTGAAAGTAAAGACACAGCTGGGGATTTAGCTCAGCGGCAAAAGTGCCTGCCTGGCAAGCGCAAGGTCGTGAGTTCAGTTCCCGGTACCGGAGAAAAACAAACAAACAAACAAACAGAAAGTAAAGACACAAGCAAAGGTAATGAAAATTTAAAACCACAAATTAACACAAGTACAGAAGGCAAAGTAGATATGGAGACATTTTTAAGGATGATAATTCTTATCTACATTTAGAAAAATCTTTGAATAAAGGGACACATGGATTATTTAGAATTATCTCAGATATTAGAGAAGGCAAAAATCCATTCTGAATAAAGATAATTTCACACAAAGGAAGGTAGAGAGCACTTCTGTGTTAGTGATATTTAAAACATGTACCTTATTACTTTGATAAAATAGATTTTCATCAATTAGGAAACAGCAAGGCAAGCAAATACATAGAAAGTTTAAAAATCATATATTTTGATATGAAAGCATGCCTTTGATTTTTTCAAGAAAGAGCAAACTCGAGGCTTTTATAGGTAAATGGATGCAGCTAGAGGCCGGACTCATAAGTGAAACAAATCAGACACGCATGTGTAAACATCATATTGTCTCCTTAGTGTAAGAAACTAAAAGAGCAAATAAGATCTAAAAGGTACAATACATGTTGTGAAAGGGAAAGAAACTGCTCAAAAGGAAACAACAGGGCTGGGGGAAATGAGAAAAGAAGAAAGATTATATATATATATATTTCTACACACATATATATTAGTTACGATAATGGTGCTACTACTATCCATTAGTTCACTGAAAGGAACAGTTAGTGTTTATATTGTTTGATCAATCTTACGCGCCTATATCTGGTAATCTGAGCAACTACTTTGAAGATAATAATATGAAATATGATAACCACTGTTAATTTCCTATCATTCTGTTTTGAAATTCTGTATCATTTTTATTGTTTTCTTATTCTCCTTAAAATTAAACAAAAGTTTTAAAAAGAGCATTTAAAAAGACCTACAAGTATGTTACTCATATATTATGGCACTGGATTAATAAAATTCTGGCTGATCATACTTTGAAAAATTAATGTTGAATAATAATGGAGAGTGAAAATGAGAAAGTACTGCTACCTGTAGAAATACAATTCAGAAAACTCTAAGAAAATAGGGG
>NW_004955404.1:18921881-18949443 GCF_000276665.1 Chinchilla lanigera | reverse complement strand
GATTTATTAATGCAGTCAGAACCAGACCCAGCCGGCCCAACGGTCCCTCGTCGGGGCAAGGCCCCGGATAAGCTGGGAGCTGGGCCTGGGCAGGGCTGCCGTGGTCCGCGTGGGGTCCCATGCGGCATCTTTCTCACGCTGCGTTTCCATTGAATTTAAAATATCAAAATTTAGCTAAGCATATTGGTGCATACCTGTAATCCTAATGCTTGGGACGTTGAGGAAGGAGGACCACTGGGATTTCAAGGCCAACTTGGGCTACATAGTGAGTTCAAAGTCAGCCCTGATTACATAGAGAGACCTGTCCCCAACCCCCCTTAAATAATAAATAAATAAATAAATAAATACCAAATTCAAAGAAGTATTTTAATCATCCTAAATACTTTGAAATCCTATTGTTGTCAGAATCCTTGCAAGTGTAATTTGGGCAAGATTCTTAATAGTTTTCCCAATAAGAAAAACAAAACAAAATATGAAAATGATTAAGGAAGATTATTCATTTTATCAGTTTTACTTTTCAAAAAGTATCTCTCCCAGTTATGTCATTAGAATTTTAATTAAAATGTTTTCATTAATTAAATCAGTTGAAGATATACACTATGCACATTTATTTTGTTAAAAGAAAGATTCTTATTAGCACTAATTTCCCATTTTTTTTTTAGATTATTCTTTGTAGTTTTTCCCTGTCTATTATGTGAAATTGAGAACTTCTCTTATTATATTTCTGGTCACTTTTTTCCTGAGCATGTTTGGAGTACATGTTTACATTCTTCCTGTGGAGTTGGTCAAGAGATAAGGGAAGGTGGATGGAAGAAGGAATGAAGATGCGTTATATGTGCACCAATTTCCCACAAAAAATGTAAACATTATGTACTATACTAATAAACTAAAAAAAAAAAAATTCTAGTCATTACTAGAGGATGTGTAGTTTGCTCAGGCTGTTATACCAAAATACCACAGACTGGGAAGCTGAAACTACAAAAACTTATTATCTCACTGTTCTGGAGGCAAGAAGTCCAAAATCCTGATGTGGGCAGATTCAGTTTCTGCTGAAAACCTGCATCCAGGACTGCGGACAGCCACCTTCTCCCTCTCCCCTCAGGGGCATTCCAATGAGCATGACTGCTCCTAAGCCTCTTCCTCTTATAATGACAAAAGTCTCACTGGATAATGGCCTCACCTTGATAACTTCATTTAATTATAATTAACTCCTCAAATACCTCAACTACAGATACAGTTGAGGGTCCACATATGAAATCTGAGGACACACAATTCAGTACATAATTAAACACATAAAGTACTAAGCATCAATTGTATACCAGTATATTACTAAATGAACTCATTAACCAAATACAAAGGTCATTTCTGTTAAAAAAAAAAAACAAAAAAAACACAAAGGAAAGTGTTGCTATACAATATTAAAAGGGAAAATTAAAACAGGAATAGTTTCTATTATATAAAGTATTACAAATAGAGTTAAAAGGAAAACATTTATGAGGCTATTAAACATATTTAAAATATATTAGTGTATTATAGTTAACACAATGATGTATTTGAAAGTTTTAAACAGTTTCCACCCTTTAATGGTGCATGTAAGATTTTAGGGAAAAATATATGAATATGTATTTTAAAGTATTGTTCTTATTCACAATCATTCTTTAGTTTTTATAGCTGTTCATATAATTACTTTGCTAAGACAGCTTATGTGAGGTATACGGGACCCTCTCATGCATTCTGAGTACTTCTTATTAGAATTCATAAAGATATCACCTAGATTCTAAGGCTCTCTCTATTCTAAATTCAAAACAAATATTAAGCAATAAAAAAATGAAAAAGTATAAACCAAAACTTACACTCTGATTGGCAGATAATTTTATGAAAATCAACTTTATTTCTAATAAAGGTATTTAACTGTATGGATTGAACTCTCCGAAGAATGCGTGTTTGACTCAGTACTGAATCTTTTCCATCATAAAACTGTGGAAATTTCCGTGAAGAAGATTAAGTACATTTTTGCTGAAATTAAAAAAAGAATTGTGATCCAGAGATCATATGTTAAACTTCAAGATAATCTAAATGTATATATATGTTAACAATCTATTCACTGTGAGGTTCTTAAACTAAACGTGTTTAATAATATACATTTTATGTAATGCATTTGAAAAATTTCATCTCAATTTTTAAAATCTCACACATAACTGTCTGAATATCTATCATCTATCTATATTTCAGAAAAAAATGTAACAGTGTATTAGTATACACTTTTTTTAATACAATGTCATAATCCGGTGCGGGGCCTCCTCATCTGCACACAAAGTTTTATCTTCTTTCCATAGTAAAGCCTTTCTATTATATGATTCACTTTCATGTAAATTTAATTTTTTAAAAAATGGACACTGCATCTATCCTTTAAAATGAAAATAAACAGCCATACCTCTGTTTTGATTAAAACTTCTATAGAATGATCTTTTGTCAAAGAAACAACAAACATAATCTAAAACCCCTTAAGAAAATTGTCAAGCATGTCATTACCCAGTCTCATATCCCATGACACAGCCTTTGACAACACATAATCTCTCATACACATGGGAATCCCATAGCAAAATTTACATCTACTAAGAAAAGAATATAAGGATTGTTAATATTTGTTTTCAAAAATATAACATGAATATTTCTGTGTCAGCCCATATACAAGAGACTGTTTAGTTGAATAATTTCCTTTCAGCTTGGAATGGAAATTCCATTAGGGTCTATGTGTGAGGGACTATGTGCGGCCAGTAGCTGTGTCATGGGATATGAGACCAGGTAATGACATGCAACTCCACAGACACTTTAGGAAGAGTGTTTCAGATAGCAGAAAAAGACATCAACTGGTAATAGTGACATTAACAATTTTCTTAAGGGATTTAGACTGTGTCTGTTGCTTCTTTGTCGCAAAGATTATTCCATAGAAGTTTTAATCAGGGGCTGGGGATTTAGCTCAGCGGCAAAAGCACCTGCCTGGCAAGCACAAGGTCATGAGTTCGGTTCCTGGTACCAGAGAAAAACCAAAAAAAAAACAAAAAAAAAAAACCAAAAAACATAGAAGTTTTAATCAAAACAGAGGTATGGTTGTATATTTTTTTAAAATGAATTGCAGTGTGTATCTTTTAAATATTAAATTTACATGAAAATGAATCAGATAGAAATTATTCCACTAAACCATTCAACAAAACATTGTTTAGTTGAATAATTATCATATATTAATTTCTGTATAGTATTTCATAATATGGGTATTTTCTTTTGAAGAGTTTCTTCCCAATTCACAATATCTATTGTACATTTTGGATTTTGTTTGCTAGTTCATCTTCTCACACTAGTGAGACAATATGCTGTTTACACATATGGGTCTGGTTTATTTCACTTATGAGTGTGGTCTCGAGTTGCATCCATTTACCTATAAGACTCTCCAGTTATCCTTCTTATGTCTGAGTACTCCTCCATTGTATAAAAAAAAAGCACATTTTTTATCCATTCCTCAGTTGATGAGTATGACCATTAGTAACTCAATATGTGAGACATTTTTCTAATAATACGCTATTTCTAAATTTTTGCTATAACTACTGAAAATTATATAGTTATCATGTTCTCTTACACGACAGTTTGCTCATGAACCGATCTATTTCCAGAATGTGTAGCCAGAAGGAAATTTGCAGATTATGTTACACACAAACACATGCACATTTTCTAATCATTTCCTAAAGCTGTATATACATGAGTAGAGACACTCTAGAAAGTGCTTCAAGTGTTCTGCGCTTGTGTGCATGAATGCATATGTGCATATATACACGTTACAGAGAGGTCTGAAAACATACACATCAACTGGTAAAAGTGGTTGTTTTGTGGAAAGTTGGTAGAGCATCTTACCAGAGATGGTGGTTAGAAAGAATTTTAACCTTATCTAATGTACATGTACAGGCCTACATAATAATTTCTTATTTGCATAAAGAGTTGAAAAAAGAGACAAATTTGTTTTCTATTTGTAAACTTAGTGAAAATAAAAACTACTTGTAACAAAAAAATCTAGTGCTATGGTCACCAGTTGCATGTTACCTTCACTGATTGGAGAGAATTGACTAATGGTGAGTGAAACAGTGGCCAAAAGAAATATTCCCAGTGATTTTCCTGTCCCTAAGAGCATTTCTTATTGCTGTAATAGTTTCCTAAAGTATCCGTTCAGTTGCTGATTCATAACAGCTTTTCTGTTATTAGACCATTTTTTAGTAGGTGACAGGCTTGATATTCAGGAACCCTACAGCATGATGCATTGACTTAAAGGTACAACTTTGAACATTTAATAAAATGATTGTTAAACTTCAGATCGTTTTGGAGATATGAAGCAGTACATGTCTTTAACCTTGATATAAATGACAAGAATTTCACTGCACCAATTCTTTAATCTTTCCATATAGTTGAATACGAATATGAACCTTATAAAGAAGTGAATATTAACGTTGTTATGGAATAATGCAGAGTTCAATAACTAGAATTACCTGGTTATTTTATTTCGTGAACACTATACACTTAAGAAATGAGAATTTTGTCCTTCAGTGTTGCCTCTGAACCTGTACTTTGATACAGATTACTGCCAATTACACATCTAATAGAGGACATTTGCAGTTATTACTGGATTAAGATACGTCATTACAGCTTGCAAATGACCAATTTCCCTTCACAATTGTGTAGTAATTATTGTCAAAAAGGAACATCGGGCAACCAGTTAAATGCATTGCATATTTTTTTCTTTTCATAGAAAACAAATGATCTCAAACATCAGCTATTACCATGGCTAATGAACATTTTGTCACATCATAAAGATCCCCTTAAATTTCCCTCTGGACCCATCTCATTAAGTCCAAAGCAAAACATAACTTCAAGGCCCAAGTTATGGCTCAGTAGTATAACTTTCCAGATAGAAGGCCTGTCAAGAAACAGTTAAGAAAAGAAACTGATTCCTTAATCTCACCATCCGGCTAATGCTGCTTCTCCAGTAGGTTATAAAGCAATGAGCCTTCTTCTCTCCTTTTGCATCTTCCCCTTTCCTGCTGTTATTGCCATCACTCCTGCCAACATCTCTTCTAGAGTCCAAAAAAGCCTCCCAGTTTTTTGCATATAGTTAGTCTTTCCCTATCCATTTACAAAATGTGCTAACCCTGAGAAAATAATTTGAAACGCAATTTTTTGACATATATCTTTTCATTCAGAGGTGTCCAAATAATTAGTGGGCTGTACTGCCAAATTATTACATCACATAGAAGATACTTATTTATTCATTTCAGCAATATGTATTAAGTGCATTTTCTGACCAATTATCTTCGTAAATTTAATCCTTGGAACATTATTGTATTTATACATTAAGGTGAGCAGTTGGGCTTCTTAAAACAAAACATATTTTATTGAGTTATATAGTAAGTTTGGAATTTGATCTTTTGCTGGTCCACCCACCCCACTTTTTAGAATCTTTAGCAATATATACAGTTAGAGTTGTGTATATTTTATTGGCTAGCTGTTATTGCATAGACCCATGTCTGTCTGAAGTGAAACTATGCTTAAAGATGATGAGGATGTTGCACTTTTAATTCATCTTGTTTATATTTTTCTGGAGGTTTCAAGTCTGTTTACCAGACAGATTGCTCTATAATTTTTCATATTGGTAGTAGTGTCTCGTTGAAGTTTTGATATTAGAATAATGCTTTCCTTATCATAACAGTTGCAAAGAGTGCTTTCTGCTTTTATTTTGTAGAGGAGATCATGGAGAATTGTTTTATTTTTTTCTTTAAATGAGTACATTTTTAAAAATTAATTCATTTCATTAGAATTCATTTCATTTCAATTGACTTTCCCTATAGAAAAACTATAGGGGCCTTTTGATTATATTTTTGGAGATCTGTTAATGATTATTTCTATTTCTTTAAGAAATACAGTACTACATTCATTTGAGTTTTGGTGGTTTGTGTCCTTCAAGAGTTGTTCCATTCTACTTATCAAATATCAAGATAAAATTTTTGTGACATTATTTTATATCACTTTATAAATCATTTACTGTGCAAGGTATTATCTGCAATGGCAGCTCATTATTTTCTAATACTGCAATTTTTGTTTCATTTCTTATTTTGTTGGATAGTTTGGCTTACATGATTAATGACTTTACTGATCATTCAAAACCAGCAACTTTAGATTTTGTCAACATTTGATATGCCTTTTTCTGCTTACAGTTTTTGACTCCTGATCAAATTGATATATTTCCACTTATTTGTGGTTGTACATTTGTTTTGTCTTAAATTTCTGGTTTTTCTGTAATTTCTTGGCTTGAAAGCTTAAGCAACTGATTTTAGATTTTTAAAAAATTCTAATATATGCATTTAGTGTTATGAATTTCACATTAAGTACTGTCTTTGCTGCATCACATAGTGTTTCAGGTTGCCATTTTATCTCCAAGTAGTTTTAAATAATACTTAAGACCTTTCCTTCAACCGATGATTTATTGTGAATTGCTTTTTAAAGTTCCTAAATATGGGGAACTTTTCAGCAACGTTTCTGTTTTTGACTTTCAGATAATATTGCTAGAAACATGCTTTACACAATCTCTACTCTTTCAAATTTGTTAAGACATTAACCCCCCCAATTAATTCTATCTTGATGAATGTTCCCTGCATATTTGAGAGGAAGGTGGACCTTGTTGCTATGAGATAATGTACTGGATAGATCTCAATAAGATCAGGGAGGTTAACATTGCTATCGACCATGTCATTTCTTTAGTTCATGTAAGATCTCAAACACAGAAAGTATTGAAGTCTTGATATATTGCTCCATAATATTCTCATTTCCACGCAGTTCTCTCAGTTTTTGCCTCAACTATGTTGATATTCTTTTGTTCCATACATGTTTATTATGAATTGGTATAGCTTCCTGGAGAATTGATAATATAACACTATATAATGTCCCTATTTTTTAATGACTTTCTTTTAAGGTATATCTTTTCTTGCATTGACTTGACCTGTGATAATGTAAGTATATTTATTCTCCAACTATTTACACATATTGCATATGTTTATATATTAATTATGGACTCTTTTCAAAGATACATACTTAGATAATATTATTTTAACCAGTCTTACAACCTCTGACTTTTAATTAGTGTCTTTATACCATTTACATTTAATTTGATTCTTTATATATTTGAATTGTCAACCATTATGAGAGGCTTTTGTTTCTGTCTTTTCTCATTTTAGTTGATGATATTATATGAGTACATTTTAATTCTTTCTTAAGTGCATTAATAGTGCTTTTCTAAGTCATAGTTTGATGATTTCTCTAGAGTTTATAATAAATGTTTCAACTAGTCTAATTCTGACTTCAAATGACACTTTTCAGCTTTATGTCTTAGTAGACAGTGTTCCTAATTTCTACCTATCATGAATAGCTCTTATTCATATCGTTCATCCACATGCTATCAGTTCCTAATGTATTTGTAATTTTAATACTTTAAATGAATAAATTCTAAATTACTGAAAACAAGAATATATAATCTACTATGATTTGTAATTTATTACTTTTCTGAGAGTATTCCACTTTTCAAGTCAGTGTCAACTGTTTTTGCACTGTCACCTAGTTTTTGATGAAAAAATTGAACATTTAAGTTCAGATCTTCTGATAATGCATTGCTTCAATTGTTATTTTTAAGGAGTCATTATTTCTCCTTTACTTTAAAAAAATACCTTTGTTCATATGTAAATATGCAGGATATACAATCATTCATTTAAACTCTACAATTAAATGGGTCTATTTTATTGAGTTGTATCACCATCACTATTATCTAATTTCAGAATATTTCTATCATTCCAAAATGAAAACCAATACGCAATTAACTGCTTTTCCAATCCAAACTCAGCATGATGAACCCATGATATATTTTCTGTTGGTTAATTTCTGGCCTGTTTGTATAGATTGAATTATACAATGACACATTTTTCAAAGTATTTCTATTCACTACAATCTTTATAGGTTAAACCATGGTGTAGTGTGTGTATTTCATTTAATTTTATTACTGAATAATGTTACACTACATGTCTATATCATGTGTTGCTATTCATCAGTTAGTGGATATTTGAGTGATTTCTATTTTGTTGGCTATTGTTAATTATGTCACATGAATTTTCATGTTTGTGCACATAGTTACCTCACTAGAGAAAGATGTGCAGCATTGCAGGCTAATTAGCTCTCTTTTTCTTCTTAAGAGATTCGCAGCTAGTTTTCAAAGGTGGTTGTACCCTTTTACATTCCTGTCACACATGAATGAAGTTTCCAACTTTTCCAGTTTCATAACCACTAGTTTTTATGTTTTCTTGATTACATCCTCACTAGTGGGTATGAAGAACTATGTCATAGTGATTGTGAATTATATATATTTAAAGGTTAATGAAGCTATGGATCCTTCAAAGTGCTCAGGTTTCATTATTTTAGAAGTACAGTTTCACTGAATATAGACTTTTAGGTTGTGTCATTTTTCTTCTTTCTATACTTTTAAATACTTCACTAATTTCTTGTTATGCAATTTCTGAACACTTTGCCCTAAATCTTATCCTTGTCACGTTATAAGCACAGTTGACTCTCTGATACTGCTGGATTCCTTCAAAATTTTCTCTTTGTTTTTAGTTATTTGTAGTTTAAGTATGACTTGAAGAAACTGTGTTTTTTTTTTTTCTTATCAGTATTTTTGCTTGGTTTCATCTGAGCTTTTGCAATGCATGGTTTAGTATCTGCCTTAATTTCAGTGGTTTTTGGCCATTGTAAATTGAACTGTTTCTTACCCCCACTTTCTCTTTTATAAAGTTCTGGTATTAAAATTACCCATATGTTGCATCCTTTGCAATTTTCCCACAGTTTATGGGTATTTTGACATGTTTTTGTTTGCCTGTACTTATTTATTTTTCATTTGAGTTAAGAAGATTGTACTGAACTATCTTAAGGCTCACTAATGCTGTCCTCAACTCTCTGAAGTTACAAATGTATCCATCAAAGACAAACCTTATCTCTCTTAAGAGCTTGTTTTCTAGTATATTCTTTTGCTTCTTTCTTAAATTGTTATTTCTCTGCTTAAACTATGCACCTTTTCTTGCATGTTCTACTTTTTCTCTGGGAGTGCTAACATACTTAAGATTCTCTGTCTGATAACCTTACCATCTGTAACCTACTTGAGACTGGTTTTGATGTTTGTTCTGCCTCTTCAACCACCTTGCTTTTGTTTTTTGCTTTTCTACCTTTTAGGCCTTGTTGTAATTTTATTTTGTTTTTATAAAGTCAGACCTGGTTGGGATGACAGAAATTGAGTTGAGTATGCATCTATTATGAGAATTTACAATAAGAATTTAGTTTTATTCCATATATGCTAATGTTCTGAGTCCCAGTGTATTCAAATTCCTCAGTATCATTACTTTTGTGTCCTCCCTTGAGTCCAAGTTTACAAAGTAGTTTTACTCAAAGAGAGTCTCTGTCTTGCAGTTCTTTTAACTACATACCAGTGTTATCATTGTTGTGAGAGTATCATTGTTATCACTGGTATCATTGTAATTTGGTATCACTGTTGGTATCATTGTATGTGAGAGGGCAAGTGTTCGTAATCTTTTGACTAATACCATTGCCACTTCTTTGTAACTTTAACAAGTTTGTCCTCTACATAGTTTCCACAACCTTTAGTTATGACAGAAAGTTTGTAAAGAATTGAGATAAAAGGAATATTCTCTCCCAAAAACATTTCTGCAAGAAAATGTTCTGGTTATACTTATGCATTTATTTCTCTCTTCTGTTGCCAGAGGCATGATCTCTTAACCTTAAGATCCTGGTGGGATTCCTGGAGAAAAAGCAAATGACGAAACTGTGAGACATTCCCTATGACTGCCAACTATGGAGTTTCTCATTCTCAAAGTAGTCTAAACTGTCTCCAGAAATTGGTGAAAACTGCTTTTTTTGTGTCTCTATTATCCTGTTTAAAGTGCTGGCAGTTAGGCACAAAGGAAGCAGATCATGATTATGAATCTGAGTTTTCTAGATTTGGGTGTGGTGTTTTTTTCTTGCAAATTCAGTTGTATTTCTTAGAATAAAATTCAAAAAATTATTGACTTTGTAGTTTTCAGGCTTTTTGTTGTTGTAGTAAGAATGGGAGTTGTAATTTTAAAAATTCTTATGTTGGAGCTGAGACCAAAAACCATCCTATCAATTTTCAAATCTTTCTTTTAAAAAATCTACTGCAAAGACATCCAGTTTGTTAACCATGTTGGTGAGTTAGGGAATACTAAGATAAAATATCTCTACAATTTTTTGGTACCATGTTAACCAGCAATGACATGACATCACTTATGCTTGGAATAAATTTGTAAGAAATATAGTAAATTTGACTTGAGACCTTATTTTCTACAGTGGTAGTCAATTTACATTCCAAGTAAATTATATCATCAATAACATATTTTATATAATCTATATATAATACCACAGCTAAAGTAAATGCCATAGTATTTTGTAGTCTGTGACTTTTTTAAGGGTAGAAAGAATTTATTAAGAGAAAGAAAGCTTCTGTCTGAGAGGGACAGAAGGGGACATGGAAAGTGGGTTTCTCACAAACCCCACTTCTCAAGGGTATTTTATTGAGCAAAGCCACAAAGTGAAGTGTTCTTAAGGTGAGAGAGAACTATAACCAATCAATAAGATTACAGGTATAGTCACTTAGGTAATTTTGATCAAGTGGCTGGGTGTGAGGTGGGACAAAGCCATGGTTCACCAATAAGTACACAAGTATAGTCCCTTGGGTAATGTTGATTAAATGTGAATCAAATGGGGAAACAAGTCACATAACAAGCACATATGGGCAGACAAGGACTTTCCTGGAAGGGGTGTCCTAAAGAGATTTGTTCCTCCACCTCAAGGTGATTGAGGCCTATTTAGAATATCAATCACTGCTATACATTCCTAGGGGAAGTATACGGGTGAGTAGTTCTTTTCCTTAAAGACTGACCCTCACTAAATATGCCTCCAACCACAATTGTCTTCTGCATTGACCTCTTCAGAGCTCAGCCCTATCTAACTGGCTATAATATTCCTACCAATCCTAGCTATCTATAATAGTCCCCCCACTGAAGAAGTACCCCTAACTGCCATCAGGGGCAAGGATGAAAGACCAGTCTGGCTACTTCCAGCTGAAGAAGGTCGTAATTGTGATCAGCAGTCAGAGATACTCCACAGAAGATCTATCTAAAGGCCCTCGAAGGGGCTGGGGATTTAGCTCAGCGGCACAGTGCCTGCCTGGCAAGCGCAAATTTGTGAGTTCAATTCCCAGTTCCCTGAAAAAAATTTAAAAATTTTTTTAAAAAATAAAGGCCCTAGATAAGCTCCACACATTCTTGTCTTGGGTAGATGTACAGCTTTAAGTCTGGAGGAGACTAGGTCACAGAAACAATAAAGTACTTATGGGCTAAATAATAAATTCAACAGGATAATTATGAATATAGCCAACAAAGTTTTCTACCAGCAGGAGCCACTAGTAGTTTTCCATAAAGATGATAAGGAGAAGATCCAGGGAATTTCACAATTTGACATGTCATTAACCTGTCATCTGACATCTTGAACAGCTGTTGTGACACTAGCAGAAAGATCAGGAATGTACACACAACATTCAGCTTTTATAATTGCACAGGTACCCCCTTGCTGCTGTTAGAATATCTAATACTGTCCAGTTTTGGAGGATGGCTTGCCTCATTAATGTTACTTTTTCATTCAGGAGAGAGAGGACAGCCTCAGTGTTGTTTAAGGCCTCAATGTGATGTATGACATCTTCTAACCCTGGGGAATGGATAAAGATAAAAGCCAAATGATCATGCCAATGAAACATACTTCCACGCCATAGGTGGAACAAGTTTGAAGGTTTGGCAATACTTTTGACATTTTTGCCTTGTAATCATGTGTCTTGGTTGCATTTCTCTCATTGCTGAGACAAAATACCTGACATTCAAAATTAAGGAAGGAAAAGTTTATTTACCTCACAATTTGTGGAGATTTCAGTCCATATTTGACTGCTTCCAAGCAGTGTGGCACATGGCAGAAGGCAATAGACCATAGCTGCAGAAAACAGCAAAAGCAAAAAGGGAGCAGTGGCAGAAAGCAAGTCTCCTTCCCTGCCTTATATTGTATGCAAGCTACCAGCTCCAGGGCAGGTGTAGCACTAATACCCATAATCCCAGCATTGGACCAGCGAGCAATCAAAAACTCTAGAAGCCCACCCCATGACTGCATGATGCTTTCACGGGACATCTAGACATAAACTATAACACCATGTAAATCCCAGTGTCCAACTTTCTATCCATCCAACAGGTAGCCAAGGCCTCTAGTTGGTTCCACAGCACCAATGAGGGCCATTGGAGGCTTCCTAATTACAGGACAATTGAACCAGTTTGTTGCAAACCAATATTCAGCCTGAAAAGATATTGTGTGTATACGTTGCTCAGGGTGTGTCTATCCTAGCACAGTTAGGCCAATGAGAACAGGAGTGATTTTTCTGTTCCCAACAAAAAGGGGCCTTTCTTCTAAATTGTCTTTAATGGGGGGTAATATCTGAAAATAGCCATCTTGATGTCTATTGTCATTGACCATCAGGATAGGACCCTTACTTTTATTTAATAGGGGTCCAACTAGAGACTTTAAATAACCTTCAATGGCATTGCTACAAAAAGTTCTATTATGCCTAGGATTATTAAGAGTACAGTTTACAAGCCACTCAAGCCATTGAACTCTTGTAACTCATCAATAGAGTCTTGTAGTTTATTCCAATCATATCCTTGGAGTGGGAATACCTACTAAGGAGGTCCAGATGTACTCAACAATGGAAACAGACCACATATCCAGCAAGATTGTTGTAATGACTCTGCATATTCTTGTGCCCACCTTAGACAGGAATTGCATTCTCCCTTACATGATAAAGTGATTAGAAAAAGAGGTAAGAGTAACATTTTAGGTTACTTATCTGAAGACTTTGTTTTTTCTTAAACAAGAATCTTAAGTCTTCCATGGGTTCACAGGAGTGTTCCAATGATGGTTTCTCACACTCAGTGACAGTCTGGTTCCCAGGACTTGAGCTGGATTTGGTGTATCCAAGAGTCCAGGCTTGCTACCTTGACAGCTGATGGAGTTGACAGGATCAGGGGATATGGTCCTTTCCAAGTTTGTCTTAGGGAAGGAGGTGATTAGGGAAGAGACTTTAACAGTATTAAGTCTCAGGGTGGAATATGGGATTTTTCTTTTCTTTAGGCTGAGCTTCGCTTAGCTGTTAAAGAGTCTGTTGGAATTTAGCTAGTAAGGGGACATCCTTAGTAAGGCATCTCTCTATTGAACAGAAAATCAATAGTGAGAAAAGGGCCACCATAAAGCATTTCCAATGGACTTAAACCTGGAATTTGGGGTGCATTTCTTATTTTGATGAGAGCTAATGGTAATAAGTAAGACTGCTGTAGGTGGGTCTCCTGAGCCATTTTGCAAAGATATCTCTATAGGGACTCATTTATTTTTATTACCTTTCCTGATGATTCCTCCATGCACAATGGAGATGACAGAGAATGCCCAGTGCCTGAGAGACGACTTGTGTGACTATTACTTTGAAAGAAGGCCAATTATCACTCTGTAAGCTCCTAGGAAGGCCAAATCTGGGGATGTTTTCTGGGAATAAAATTTTACTATTTCTTGTGCCTTTTCTGTTCTACAAGAAAAGGCTTCAACCCAGTTTGAGAAGGTATCTACCCAGAATTTGTAAGTATTGAACTGCTTTATTCTTTGGTATATGAGTGAAATCAAGCTGCCAGTAAGTCTAGAAACTTTTCTTAAGAGATTAGAATAGCAATTGTAACTCATTGGCCCTTAGAGCCGTCTACTGATGGAGTCTGATATTTTGTTTTAGGTCCCTGTAATTATCTCCAAAATTCTGACCACTTATGAGAAACATTATAACAATTAACACATTATTTTTGAATAATAAAAAATTCAAATTATCGTACATAGACAACAATATATTGTATTTGTAAAACTAGTCTAAGCATCATTTTGACCAGTTGGCAACCTGGTCCATATATTATACTACTGAGACAGGATAAGATATCTCTCCCTAGTATGGGAGCTCAGCATTTAGGCATAACTAAAAGGAATGGGTGAAGAGAAAGTCATCCTAATTATAGTTTAAGCGAGTTAGCTTTTATCTGATAACTCCTTTTTATTGAGGTATGACAGTTGGAAAGAAGGTCAGGATTGAAAACAGGATAAAGAGACATGTGCCAATGCTAGCAATACACTGGTATCTCTTCCCCCTGTCATCATGATTTCCTAGGGATCCTCTGTGGAGGTGACAGATAGAAATGACAATCCAGCCAGAAGGAGATGGCAGAGTGCCCTAATGCCTTTTAGTCTTGCTAGACCAGCTGGGATGATGCATCTGAGCTTGACAGCCTCCTCCTCAAGATGCAGTCTTAGGGCTGGGGATTTAGCTCAGCGGCACAGCACCTGCCTGGCAAGCGTGAGGTCTTAAGTTCAATTCCTAGTACCGGAAAAAAAAAAAACCCTTTTTAAATCAGACCTACATGTGCAAGTACCACATTTTCTCACTAGTGTAAAACCTGAAGGAGTTAATTTAAACTAGGAGGTATGATAGACATTGTGAAATGATAGAAAAACACTCAAGGGTAAAGGACAACTAGGATGGGGGAGAAGAGAAGGGAAAGAAGGAGAAATTTTGTATGTATGTATATACAAGATAGTTAACATAGTTGTTCTACTGTCTTCTATTTCTTTGCTGAAAGAAACTGTCAATGAGTCCTTGATTGATCAATATTGCATGTCTCTGTCTTCATGAGAAACCACTTTGAAGACATCAATATGTAATACAACAAGCGTTGTTAATTTCCTGCCACTTTGTAACTCTGTATTATCTGTACTGTTCTTTTGCTATTTTGTAAAAGTTGTCTGTCTGTTAATGTTTTTGTCCTTTTATTTTTAAAATAAAAAAATAAATAAATAAAAGATGCAGTCTTTCTTCTAGTGGCAGCCTTTGCACTCAGAGCATGGCAGGGGGCCTCTTAAGCCAGCTGCCCTGGCTTTTGACAGCAACACCAGGTGAGGTTAGTTCTCACTGAACTCCTCTTGGAGCTCTGAGAATCAGACTTAGGGTCGGTACTTTTTAAGGCCATAATAAAAGGCAGCTACTTTCTGGTCTCTTTGCTTTCTCTCCTTGGCTGCTCTAGTCTCAATTATAGAATACTATGGAAGAAGGTTTACTAAAGTATCAAGTGAACTATCTGGAGCAAAAGCTATCTTTTGTTACTTTTTCTTAATATTTATGACTGACTGGAAAATAAACATATCTTTAAGTATAATCTGTCCTTCTATTGAATCAGGAGCTATAGACATATATTTTACCAGTGTCTCTTATAAATGATCTAAGAAGGCAGAGAGGTTTTCATCTTTCTCTGGATAAAGAGTAGACAATTTAAAATAATTATAAGGCTTGGCCTTTGTCCTTCTTAGACCTACTACAATACATACTTGAAAATGTCTCCTGCTCCAATCTCCTGTCCGGCTGTTAGGCTAGCAGGTGTCTTGGGTGGGGACTGCTTGGGTTCTAGTGGCAACTGGTTATAACTCTGGCTGCCTGTCATCTGGCTGTCTAAAATTAATGATATAATATTCACCCCCAAATGGAATATCAGCTTGTAATGCTCCTTGTTTCTCATTAGAAGTTAATGTTTGATTTAAAAAGAGTAACATTACATCTTCCCAGTTTAACTTATAGGCCTGAGTAAATCTTCCAAAGACCTTAATGTACTTATCAGGACCATCTGAAATTTTCCAAGATCTAGCTTGATCTACTTTAGGTCACAGAGAAAAAGAGACATATGAATATAAATAGTTTCATATGGACTATAATTATACTTTAACAGTAAGTAAGAATTACTACTTAATGTAAAGGAATTTTGAACATAAGGTAATTCTGACCATTTTCCTTCTATTTGATAGTATGATTGTAGTTGTAAAATAGCACATAATTAATACTTCTCTCTGCATTCTGTTTTTCCTCTAGTGGGTAGGCAGGACATGCAAATGTGCAAAAAAATATCAAATGGCTATTTCAACATGTAAGGGCTGAACATTCTCCACTGCTTAAGAATATGTTCCAAAGAAACAAAAAACTTTGACATTAAGCTCCCCCACAAATGAAATAGAAAGAATTGAGTGTCCATTTAATTTCTATTTGATTTCCATACCCTCATGGCATCCCTTGAGTATATTCCAATCCAGGGCAGGTAGGTGCCGTCTGCTGAAACAGCAGAAGACAAAACTTGACCAGTTTAAGCACTCTTACTGGTGCACAATTTCATCTTCCAAGGGAACTTGTGAACTTACACTTGTGGTACAAATTATAATTGGTCTCCATTGTGACAGTAATATTGAAAGAAGCAGCACTATTTTGTCTTAACCCACTGATTATTAGTTCTTTGAAAGAGGGTGAGGCAAACAGATCAAAAGACAACAGCTTTTATCTTGCAAAAGAGATCACCTTTATAGACCAAAGCAGACAAAGGGCTTGGAGGATTTCACCCACAAAAAAGCCTCCAAGGCACCGTGTTATCTGCTTAATCAGTTTGGCAAACTTTTCCAGCAGTAAGACAAGTTTATTTAAATTTTTTTATATCTCTTAAGCTCACAGGGGAAACATATTTATCATCTAGCAATTACATTTTATATGTTAATAATTGTAGTGGATTGACAACTAGTGGTCAACTTATAACCCCCAGCTTAACTGAGTAAACATGGTGCTGGGTGCGGGAGGCCCACCTGAGGATTGTTGCCAGCAGCATAACAGGCAGAACTGGAGAGGGAGAAGTTAGGCTGTTGGGAGCTGAGAGGCTGTTAGGAGCACAGAAAGGCTATTGGGAGCTGGTAGAAGCTATAAGGAGCTGTTGGTTGTTTGGGAGGAGCTCGTCATGCTGGCTTTCCTGATGAATTTGACTGTTTTTATCCTCAGGAGGAGCTCAGGATCTCGTTGGTACTGCAAATGGCTTTGGTTCACTTTGGGGGAGCACTGGTCCTCACTTTGAGTATTGCTTTGCCACAAAGGGGAAGATGGTGCCTGCCATTCTCCTAGAGAAGATTGCTGCATTGGCTTCCTTGATGGGAACTCAGCCATCTTGATCATCAGAGTAGCTCAGGACCTCATTGTTGCTGAGGATGGCTGTGGTACCTCTCAGGGGAGCTCTGGTTCTTCTGAACATTGCTTCCTGCCTCCAGTGCAGATCCCTCATCCTGCTAGCACAGATCCTTCATCCCACTGGCACAGACTTCCTAGATTCCACCACTGACCTTGAGGCCTTCTCAACGCAGATCCATGAAGCAGACCTGCATGAGATATTGTTATGGGCTCTGGGCCTCCAGTTGGGTTGGTGGGAAGCATTGTTATGAGCTCTAGGTCTTAAGCTGAGCTTATGTAGGACATTATCACGGGATCCAGGCTCTCAGCTGGATTCTTGGTCTATGTTGTGTGGCCAGATTTCCTGCACTCTCTTGTATATCATTCTTTGGATAACTATTATGGATAATCTTATAAAATTTGTGTCCTGTATTATATTATTTCCGCTTGCAAAATAAGTCCCAAACCAACACAAAATAATGGTACATTTATGAGTCTTCTATGCTCACATGAAATAAAAGACTGACTAAACTATCTTTCTTAGTCTTAGCTAGCATATGTAAGGCACAAATATAAATCATTCACCTGATAGTTATTTTCCTCAATGAAAGGCAGACAGTTGTTTCAAGCTGCCTCAGCCTAATTTCTGGAGGGAAGGGCAGTCTAAGGACAAGGTGGTTTTAAAGTTAACCCCCAACAAATTGAAGAAAATTAGGGGTTTCTGACTTAATAATAATAAAGAGAGAAAAATATGATAGGTAAGTGGATTTTTTTTTCTAATGAACAGCCAGTTTCCACTGAAGGATCCTTAGGTGTCTGACGGAGAGCAGCCCTGGTCATGATACCTTAGTTTCTAAGTTCATATTGATCAACAGAACCACAGATTGGTCACTATAAAGGAATCTGGCTGTTTGATCAACATTCTACTGTCCACTAACTTCAGTGAGGATCCACTGAAAGATGCCAGAGAAGTCTGTCCTCTGCTTTAAGTGTGGCAGCTGCTCTAAAAGCATTTAACTAACTGGCAGAGTAACCACTGTTTGTCAAAGTTCTATAAGGGACGGGTAAAAACCTGAACAAAACCATTACCTAGTGCTTTATAAGTTTACAGTAAACATTTTCAAGTCCATAATTTATTATCAAAGTATTTTCTCCTACACACATAAGTGATAACTAGGCCTAGGAGGAGGAGATGAAAGGTTGGATATCCTCTCATAGACTAAATGTGTTTGGGTCCCATAAGTATGATCCTTTGGAAATAGCTCTTTCTTGTTTCACTCAGAAGTCAGTTCTTCTCACTGTGTCTCAGGTTCACCCTCCTGAGGGAGACTTGCCCAGAACACTAAGCCAGGACATGACTTTTATGTGTGTTTTACTGGATGGGCGAAATTCTGATGCCTCAACTGATGCAGAGATGGAGTATGTGTCCCTCATCTAAGATGACTTCCCTGTCTTTTGTGTTAGTAAGTGCTCATTTTTTGTGGGTTTTGCTTAGTTGTTGGGTAAGAGGAAAAGTTTGAAAAAGTTCCAAGTTCTCTTCTCTCTAATCTTACATACCTCCAAAAAGGAAAGTACAGTGTGGCAGAAAAATATTAGAAGGCCAGAGAGAGGAACTCTTCCCTCATACTCATAGTGAGTTATAGAGTCAATTTGCTCCTGAGTCATCATTCCCATCCTGGAAAGTTAAGAATGAGGAATCTCAAGATCTAAGATTGCTTCCTCACCAGAAAAAGATTAGGCCAGAAAGAAAGCTGACCCCCAGCTCAATATTTTCTCTAGAGTGTAGAGGAGGATCTGTGCCAGTAAATCCCAGGGAAACCTTTCCTCCAAGTCCTAAGAATGACCACCGACCTAGCATTTTTTAACTGGTGGAAGGAATCTTCTGTTTTATTATATAGGCATGTATATTTTCTAAGTATGGACCAAATTCCAAATTCCATAGAATGACCATTTGACAGCATTGTATTGCAAAGCTTACCAGGCAATGCTCTAATATTATGTTTCCCTAGCATTGCTGTCTAAGGTAATAAACTACAGCTGTAAAACAAGTCAAACAGGTAAAACAAGGAACAGTATTAAGTTCAGCAACTAAGTCCAAAAGCAACATTTACAAAACAGGAGAAAAATACCTCATTTAATGAAATATTATAACCCTATAATCTTTCAATGTTTTCAATTTAAATTTATTTCCATTTTAATAAAATTATGCAAGAGTCAAAGCATGACCAATTATAAGCAATGGACAAAGACATAACATCATAAAAATTTTAATTACCTAACTAAGCCAGTCACAATCTGGCCTCTATGAAACAAAAGTAAACTCTTACCTCCATGCAGTTACTGTGGTGGAAGACCTCCAAATGATAAAGGGGAATGACACTCTCAACCTTCTAGATGTCCAAAACAGCAACTTCATGTTCTCTAAAATCACAGAGTGAATTTTAGGAACATTGGAGTTTAAGAATAGGAAGAATTTATTTAGCAAAAGAAAGCTTTTGTCTGAGAGGATCAGAAGGGAACCAGAAAGTGGGTTTCCCCTGCAATGTTTTTGAGTCATTATGCAACACACAAAACAGTTCATATAGGTTAATAGAAGTAATTTTGCTGTCTGTTTCAAAGAGAAATTTATTCTTTGTTGATGTAATTTTTATATTTTCTTTTCACACATATTTTAAGAGTCAATTGCCAAGTATATTTAAATTATATGTATTTTAGCACACTGTTTTCTTCTCTCATTTTTGTCCTAACAGCAAGAATAATGACCTTCATTGATTTATTTTATAGTATTCAGAATTATTTTACAATTTGAACAGCATGGTAAAATTCCTAAATATTTAGCAAGTTGTAAATTAAATTAGCATGCTGCAGTGTTGATGGATCACTAGGAATACCTGTGTAGTCTATATTGCAATACTCACTTCTGTCATAATGATTTAAATATAACATACAAAGAATCAAGAAGCTACATTTACAACAATAATGTCAGACCTTGACTAAAATCCAATGGAAATTCAATTAGAGAAAAAAAATGCATCTTGGTGCACATAAAACTGACATGAAAGAGGATACTTCAAAATGTCACTTTCAAAAGCAAACTTTATTATATAAATATCACCTGAGCAGTTCAAATGGTATACTGTTGTTATAGACACAAAAGTTGTGAATACAGGATACAGTGCAGCTTGTTAACAAGTTGTAAGAAAAACAAGTGTGCTTCTAATTGGAAAAACAAGACACGTTGCTTGTTCTTACCTGAGGATATTTGGCAGAAAGCTATTTCTTTATAACTGACAATAAGGGGAGTTTCACAAGTATCTTTTGGATGAAAATCTCCCTAAGTAGTGCTTTCCTTCCATAAATTTAACCTCTCATGCAGTATAACTGATGATCTGTAGGAGCAATACAATTTTAGAAGTGTTTACTAAAGAAAGAATGAATCATGAAAGCATTTCCCCTTTTGCATTTAGTAAGAAATCCAATATAATTTCATGTATAATTGGAGCTTAAACGATGCAGTTAAAACACATGCTACAAAAAATAAACATATACACTTCCAATTTCAGAGTTCTGAGCTTTGGAATATAGAATTATGTACTAGAAATTTAAAGAGAAGATTAATGAATGTAGAGACAGTCTTACACTTCCTATCATTTATAGTTCTATCAGATATCGTAAAAGTACCTACTTTTAAAGAGCATATAAATATTTTGAACTTGTTCTATAGAATCATTGTTCAAAGAGCTTACAACAATTTTATAGATCAGACAAATTTAAAAGCAGTCAGTTTTTATTAAAAATTATTCCTTTTATTATTGCCATGTCAGGTATATTTGCAGACATTAGTGTCAAGTTCATACGTTCAACTGTTTTTTAGATATCTGCAAAGATTAATATTCTAACTTTACAGGAATGATCAAATATATCTGTCCCTGAGATACGTATTCTTCACACATGTTTAAAGAGCTGAGCTCATCAGGGAGGTTTGCTTTCCCTAGTTCTTAGCACTTTTTATCCTTCATTACCCACTATTCATTTTTCCCTCTTTTCACTCTAGATCTCCTTTTTACCATGAGAACTTTCTTAATTAATGATGTTCATATGTAACATGTCTGTTTTAAGCAGATCCCCAAACATGCTTACATCCTGACAATGGAATCTGTAAATGTACATAGGTTTCATGGAAGAAGGAATTCAGATTGAAAATGGGATTGAGGTTTCTAACCAGTTAACCTTAAAATAAGGAGATTATAAAGTGAGGGCCAAAATAATCATGTGGGGTTTTAGAAATTAAACAAAAAAACTAAGGAAGGCCAATGTTCTAGAAATGTTGCCTAAATGAAAATCTCAACTTTGAACGTTGAATCTTAATGAATGTATATAGACTCTAAACAGGGACAAGTGAGGAGAAAGATTATGTTCCAAGATGTGTAGGAGCAATGTAGCCCTGAAGACACTTATTATACCACAGTAAGATCTACTTAGGACTTATAGCAACCAGACTTGTAAAGTACAAGTTGCATTGCTTTAAATCATCACACTGGATAATTTGTTATAGCAGCAAGAAAATAATATTATATCCAAAACATAGTTATAATTCATCCGGACATGCTAAAATGAAAACTACACAGCATTCCTTTTTGTCTCACTCTTCTTATTATTATAGTTATATCTGCTCATGTTGAATTTGAAGTTTACAGATTATGTTTATCACCCTATATATACTGACACTAAAATGCATATATTGTATAAATCAAGGTAGGTTGTCTGCTTGTTGATTCCTATGTGCATACTAGGCAGTTTCTCATCTTAATTCACCTAGAGAAATGCTGTGGTCTCTTGAGAAGAATCCTTATGGTATGTTTGTGTATGTATGCACGTATGTATGTGTGTATGTGAAACAAAAACGTACTGCCTATACCTAATGATTTACAGAGTCAGCATATTAAAGATTGACATTAAAATAGCTTTTCTCATAAATCTTTGAAAAATCTCAGTATATTCCTTTTAACTAAAAAATTATAACAATAAAAATAATTACAAATTATAACATAATATAAAATAAAATAATAAAATTATAACAATTATGATAAGGTATTATTTGGGAGATGTTACACTGAATAATATGTGTTATCCAAAAACAATTTTATCACTTTTTTCTCAAGTATCCTATAAGTTCATTATTTCACTATTTAAAAAACATTAAATTTCAGAGAAGTGAAATAGTTTACTGTAAGTCATCCAGTCTGATAGCTATATAGTTATTGTTTAAAATTAGAGACATGAGCCTGGCCTGGTTTCACATGCCTATAATCTCAGCACTCAGGAGAACTGTTGTGAGTTCAAAGCAGGCTAAACTATGTAGTGAGACCCTGTCTCAAAAAAAAGTAAAAAAATTAGAGACATGTGACTTTGAATCCATTTAATTTAATGTACAATATTGTGGATTACATGGGTTAGCCCATGTAATGGGTTAGCCCTCGTTCATAAAATTATTTCTCTTTTCTCATTTGCTTTTAGCCATGGAAGTAGTCTAGGTTTAATTCAGGCAATTAATTCATTTGAAAGTGTCTTTTTAAAATTTAATATGTGTAGAAAATATATGTATATGTTTTCAAAATAAATAAATAGTAAAATATTTGTGGAAAAATATTTATCTTATTTGATACCATGTAGCCTGTTTCTCAAACTCTAATCAATATTATCATCACCTTGATTCTCATATACCTTTCTAAATTCTATGTAAATTAAGGAACTATAAACATATATTCTTTTTTGCTTTTTGACACAGTGTTTCCCTATGCAGTTCAGGCAGGCCTTGAACTCACTTTGTAGTCCAGGTGGACCTTGAGCTCAAAGCAATCCTCATGCCTCAGCCTCCTGAGTGCTGGGATTATAGGCATGCACCACCATACCTAGGTAAAATTAAACATATGTTCTTAATTTACTTATTTTCAACAAAAATATCACAGCACCTGCAAGGATTGGCACAGTATTTTTTAAAATTCTGAATGTACATGTATGTGGATAATTAATACAATAATCTCATATGTCTTCTATTAGATTCATCAACTATCTCCTGAAACACGTGACACTATTAGCAATAGTGTTCTCAGCATTACACTTCTAAAACCATCTATTGAAACAATCAAATGAAGGGAAGCAATCAAATGAATAATTAGCAAAACTGGGAAATTCTGCAACAGTCTGTCATCCTGTTATATGAAGACAAAATCTGTCAACTTAATAACAGGTCTGTCAAATTTTTATTGCACAAGCACATATTAGCATCCTAGATGGTGTCTAGTCTACTTTTGGAGCAAAAAGAAGAGGCTGAGTTTGAGAAAAGCAAATTATGGACTCAAAGAAACTTTCTGTTTAGGAAAGGGTAAGTAATGTAAAAATAAAACTAACTCAGGTTGAAGAAGCAGTGGTAAAGACCAGGTATGGTGGTGCACACTTGTAATCCCAGCACTCAGGAGGCTGAGGCAAGAGGATCATTGTGACTTTGAGGCCAGCTTGTGCTACATAGTGAGTTCAAGGCCAGGCTGAATTACATAGTGAGACCCTGTTAAAAAAGTAAAAAAAAAATGATAAAATGAACATCTAATTAAAGTCTTATAAGATAAATAAATGGAGGCTGAGTTAGGAGGATCATTGTGAGTTCAAGGCCAGCATGGGCTACAAAGTGAGCTCAAGGCCAGCCTGAGTTGCATTGAGAGACCCTGCTTAAAAAAAAAAAAAGGTAAATAAATGAATCTGATACTGGAAAAATAAAAAGGGGTGGAGGGAGGGGTAAGGAAAGAATAGAAATGTGTTATGTACATGTAACAATTCTATACAGTTAATGTAATCATGCCCTTCAAACACATACTAATAAAAGTGAAAGGAAATAACAAAGTTTCATTAAACTAAGTTTAATTAATTAACTATAATTACATATGTTTTTGAAATGAGAGAAATTTTAAACAAAGTAATTTTTCTAAAACTCAGTGATAATGATGTATCACAACATAAATTGGTAATCTTAATCTATGTGAATGCTTTTTCTTTCCCTCTTTGCATAAAATAGCTGATAGTAATAAATCATAATTTTAAAATTGGAAGAAATGATGTAATATCACAGTCATACAAGAAAAGTGAATCAAAGGAAACAAAATCAAACAGGATATTTTATCTATGCAAAGAAAAACATTTAAGGTGTTGTTTTATCCAGCTGTAGAGTTTGGCAAATCTGCAGGATATGCACTAAGTTAGAGACTAGAAGGGAGTAGGTTGTATGGTTGAAATCTAAAGATTGTTGCTCACTTAATTCCCTCTTGAACAGGGAAGGTCAGCCGTTGGTTGCATTCAGGCCTTCGATGGACTGGATGAGGCCCTGAAACATGACTACCCATATAAATATTGCTACCATTGAAAATCACACACATCATCTAAAAAACATGCACATTAACATCTGAAGGGCATTTGGTTACATACCAGGGCAACATGGTCTAGTAGGCAATAATAACATTAGCCATCATTTTGTGAGAATATATATATATATAAGATTAAATTTGTGAATTTGTATTAAATTCTCAAGTCAGGAACACTATATTTAGCAAGATACAGAAATACACACACACAGAGCACATATGCAAATTAACATATGTTATGTTTAATTTTATGTAGCAGTTTGAAAACTTGGCTCAGGTATGGTGTCCAGTTTCTTTTAGTTAAACAATACTCTAGATTTTACTATGAAAGTATTTTTAGATAAGATTAATCCTTAAATCAGAATTTAAGTAAAGCAAATGAGTCTTTCTACTGTAGGGAACCTCATCCAATCAATTGCAGGCCTTAAAAAAAGGCTGAAGTCCCCAATGAGAAAAGGATCTTTCCTCCAAACTACATTTCCACTCTTTACTGCAACATTTAGTCTTATAGGAATTCTCATGAGACTGCTGTCTTACACTTTCCTTTTGAAGCTCTGTAAAAGGAATACCCAACACCCACAATTTAAAGGAGGTGGGGTATATTTTGGTTAATGGTTTTTAGAAGTTTCAGTCCATATTTTGCTGGCCTGAAGGCAGAAAGATGTGTTAAATAGGTCTAGGTAAAAGAATGATACTCACACCATAGCAACCAGGAAAGAGAAGAAAAGGAAGGAACCAGGGAATGATATACACTCTTTTAAATGCCTCCAGTGACCAACCTCTTCTGACCAGGACACCCCACCCCAAAAGCATATTCAGCCAATGAACTCATCAGCGGTTGAATTCAATAAAAAGCAAGACCTGTCCATGAACCAACCACTTTCCACCTTGAAAATGTCCCACTCTTGAGTTCAGGAGAGTTTGGGAAATCATTCTAAATCTAAAACATAACATTCCGGGGCTGGAGATTTAGCTCAGCCACACAGCGCCTGCCTGGCAAGGGCAAGGTAATGAGTTCAATTCCTGGTACCGAGGGGGGGGGAAGGGGGGGCAACAAAACAAAACATAACATTCCACCCCAGGCACCCAAAGTACTCATGTGCATCTCTTTATGCAAATGCACTTAGTCCCTCTGTAAGAGTCACTAAAGTTTTAACAATTCAAGCATTGCTGTAATCACCAAGTCCAAAGTCTCCTCTCTGACTTTCAGGGCAAATTCTTAGTTGTGAGGCCCTGTAAATATTAGAAAGTTAAACAATGCTGATATATAGTGGCACAGAATAAATTTCCATTCTACAAAGGAGATATAAGAGGATAGAAGGGAATGGGCCCAAACCAAGACTGAAACAGCGGGGCAAACATTAAATCATGTAGCTCTATGTCCGGCACTAGGTGCATATGGTGGTGAAATGTAAGCTCAAAAAAACTTCAACAGCACTTCACTTACGGCACTACTAGCTGTTAGGTAAACGGAGGCACTAGGCAACACCTAGAGACCTAAGCTCTGGGAAAGATCAGATTTTATTTATCTACCTGCATGCAGACTGCCATGGACGTGATATTGGCAGCTCTCTAGAGGGGAAACTGAATGTATATAGGATTTTGGGAATTGGGGTAGGAATTTCTGAGTGCAGATGAAGTGTTTGAAGTCAAAGTTGCAAGCACAATCAGTACAGGTATAGGGATACAATTCAGCACCAGCAAGATTTTAATTACATTCCTAAATGTCTTTATTTTTCCTATTTCTTGTTGACCAGGGCCAACATATGATTTACACTGTTTATGAGGGGAGACATGGGGTCTTTCAGATCTCTCTCAGGCCACTCTCAGGTTGAATCTGATACTGGTTTTAGCACTCATGGCTTCTCTCTGGAACTGATTGTTCACTGCCTGTGGCTTTTCTTAGACCTTCTACCACCTTGGTTTCTCTAAATTTCTGTGGTCTCTGATGCACTTTTGGCTTTACTATCATAGCTTCAGTCACTTCCCTCTCAGGAGCACCTGCCTGATGTCCCAGTCTGTCTAAAGTCTGTCTGGAAGCCTCCCATAACTGTGCATCCTGTGTGTTCTTAAAACCAGCATCCTGTGGATGACACCAAGATCTGCCACCAGTTTGAGCAACAGCTGGGCCCTCTTAGATCATAGATAAAAGGGCTTCTGAGTACCTGGATGAGGTACTCGCTGGAAACCAACTGAACCCAAGGGAATGAATTCTCTAGGTGGGTCTTATCCAGCTGAGTTCCCTGGGGCTCTCTTCTCAAGGCAAAATCTTACACAAGGAGTTTACTTTTACCCTGTTTACTCCTTTGAGTCAGTAAAGGGTGGGCTCTTGTTTATTGTTGAAGTGCCCTCAAGGCATCTTTCCTATTATCCTTATGCAAACCACTTGGTTTCTTTTTCACTGACCTTTTCAGCAATCATGCTTTCAGTACTCCAACTTTGAGGACTCTTCTTCCTGAGAAATCTGAAAACTTTTCAGCTTTTTCTATTACTCCTGTTATTCATTGTAAACCTGGCTGAAAGCCATCAAGTTACTCACATCACAGCATGAATTTTGGCCCGCCTTGAAATTTCCTCCACTAGATTAATTAGTCTTCTGCCCAGTCTCCTGCAAGTCTTAGGACCTGAGCAAAATATAGACAAATTTTCTGCATCAGCATAACATGCATAGCATCTGGTTCAACAGCTAATGAAGTCCTTGTTCCCAGCTGTAACCTCCTGAGTTTGATATTTACTATCTGTATTTCTATCAGCATCATGGTTTTCTGAGCTCTCACCAGAATCTCCCATCAAGCCCAGCTTTCAGCATTCTAGGGCTTTAATAGCTGATATCTCCAAAGAATTCCAAGCTCCTCCTGTGTACTAGTTCCAAAAGTTTCTCTTTTTTTTTTTTTTTTTT
>NW_004955404.1:18861701-18921759 GCF_000276665.1 Chinchilla lanigera | reverse complement strand
CTGGCCCACTTCCAAAAGTTTCTAAATCACATGGTCAAGTAGTCACAGCAAAATGACCCCCTTTTCTAGTACCACAATCTGTCTTAGCCACTTTTCTGTCACCAAAACACAGAATTCATTATCCACAACTTAAAGGAGGGGAGTTAATTTTGGTTCACCATTTTTAGAGGTCTCTGTCCAGCCTTGACTCCAACACAGGAAGGCATGGGAAGAGGGGCTGGGTGTGTTACATTGGATGGGCCAAAAATATTCCGGGTTTTTGCGTACAACAAGGACAGATTTGCTAAGTGTACACCTGGTAGCGTGTAGTAAGTAGCTATGTTTATTGAAGATGGGATAACACTGGTAGGAACAGGCAAAAGGACTAAGTGGGGAAAAATGGGCAAAGGGAAAAATGGTGATGAGGAAATAAAAGGCCCTCAATAACTCAGCCTTTCAGTATTTATAGGGTAAGATACCTCTGCTTGGAGGTGTCTCCCTCGGTTTTACCGCCATTAGTAACCTCCTGTCTTCGGCATTGTGACCTCTTGGATAATCACTAAGGCGGTGTGACCTTTACAGTGGAAGGAAGGCAAAGGAGTGACTCATCTCCTTTGTTTCCCATTTTACTAAGTGGAGGAAGACTGCTCATGGCATGGTGAGCATGAAGCAGAGTAACAAGAGAAGCCAGGGAGGGAGATGTACCCTTATAGATCATGCCCAAGGTGACCCGCCTCTTTAGACCAAGCCCCGCCTCCTCACAGCACACTCAGCCACTGAATTCACCAGTGGAGGAATCTGATGAATACATTGCCCTCTGAATCTAATCACCGTTCAGAAGTCCCACCACTAAGCACATGAAAGTTAGAGGTCATTGTGAGATTCAAATCACAACTGCCTTGCATTTTTCAGACTAAACACACACACATGCACACACGCACAAAGCCAGCCTCTTATATTTCTTTTCATTCCTTTTCTCTCACGTGTGTATATGGGTTTGTATGTATGAAACACCAGAAAAGCAAGTGGATAGTGATTTCAGGATCTTTACTGCATAGTATCATAGCTATGCATAACATATGTTTACAGAGTTAGTGAGAAAGAAGCAGAGGAAAAGAACATTATAAAGAAATATGAGCCCATTACCATTTAAAGTGCAATTATCAACATATTCTTCTATATAGTCTTCTTGAGGACTGTCTCAGAGTTGTCAAGTTTTCAGTCCCCAGATATAGTGGTCTACCCTTTTACCTAGCATCTAATAACACTACTTTTTAGCATTCCCTATAATAGTTTTACTATATAATTTCTCAAGTTGACTCTTAGATGAGTTTTTCATATACATACATATACTATGATATGTACATGTAGCTTTTATTTTATTCTAAAATATTTTTCTGTATTATAAATTATATTATTGATTCTATCCCACTTTTTGTCTTCAGTAACTCAAACTGTTATCCATAATAGTTCTTTTCTACAGCTAGCATATTCATCCTAATGCCTTAATTGTTTTATTTCCTCTTTGTAATAATAACTGCTACGATTTCTATCCTTTGTCATCACTTGATATATTTATGAACATGTTTTTTCCACCTTGTACTATAGTTTCTGTATTTGAGGTGATTTTATCTTTATCTTCAATTCCTTTCTTTAATTCTATCAGTCCTGACTTCTGTTCATCACTTTCCTTACTGCTTATTTATGATTGTGCTGTTCTTTCATAATTGCAACTATTTTCAGGCTAGCTATTTTCCTCGAAAGATTTTTAAATTTTAATTTTCTATTTTTTTTCTCATTGTATGCATGGTATGTTGGTATTGCAGCTGGTTTTGTTTGTGTGATAAAGTGCTGAATTTTTCTAGAAAAGATACTAGAAAAAATATTTATGTGCAGTATAGAGAGCAAATTTGATTTTTTTGTTTGTTTTCTTGGGTTTAAATTTCTCCATCACCTTTTTTTGCTATGGAGATTTAGAAATCATTATACCTTAACAATATCTGATCAAATCCTTTTAGTTTTCAGTAAAGCTCTTACTGACAGTTGCCCTTTATAGATTAGAAGTCTATAACTCTTCTTGTATTTTATTTAATGTTGACCAATTGAAATCTAGAGTCTTAATGCTATTCATAGAAGTTCCACATTTTTTTCTCTTAAACTGATATTGTAAGAGGCTGATCACCATATTCAATTATTATGTGTGTGTTAATATGTGTTTATACCTTACACAGTACATTTTCAACATATATTCATCGTTGTGTTCTGGACTTGAATTATACCATAAAACTTGGTGAGACATTTTCTTTTCATCTCTGATATACTAAATTAGGATCAGGTGAGAATTCTGAACATGTTAAACTCAGCTAACATTTCTTCCTATTCTAGATAGATTCAAAACTAATATTAAAATGTCTAATTTTCAAAACTGCAAGCAATATAGGAAAATGACTAAACTGAAACACGTGAATAATTACACACAGGTTTTGGAAATTTCATAAATAATGTTGAATGTTGTATAAAAGTAATTTAATTTATTTTCAATTAATCACTGCAAAGACTTCTTTTCTTCAATACAGAAAAGTTCAGTCAGAAAGATGCATTTGTTAAGATAACAAATCAGGAATGTACAAAGCAAACAGATTTTATGCATGTTATGAAAGTTAATTGAGCACACAATTATGTCAGCAATAACTTTTTGATTAAATTATTCCACATGAATTTGCCAAGTCATTATGAATCATTAAATCTTCAATCATTTGTACAAATCCGTACTTACTAACATCTTTTTCTTTTCATTGTCTAATTTTTGCTTTGGTTGTAATGGGAGGGATGCATATATAAATTTAACATTCATAACAGAAAAAAATGAAGTAATATGAATGACAGCAATATATGATTCAATCCAAATTAGCTTTGTTTATTTTACAAATAACAGACAGACAATATTTGAAGCAATAAAACATTTTGATCAAAAATGAATAAAACATGTTTGAAAATACTTTTGAGCCCTTGCCTTTAGCTATGACATTGCAATGATTATAAAAGTAATCACTTTGTTTAATGAGTTACAAACTTTCTGACAATAAATTAAGTTTGAAAGTGTCAAAGGCCACAATATACAAGTTGTTCTATTACTCTTTCTCAGAGCAGCAGCTAACAATTTCTGGAAATAAAACATAAAACAAGGAAATGAGAATGCTCTTTCAGATCAATGACATCCTGAATTTTAAATTAATTGTCTATTGTGGGGTTCAAAACCTACTCAGAAAATCCTTCCATTAGCTGTCATTTTGAAAATTCTGATTTTTTGTGAGGGCATGCTGTCCAAGCATTTGATAAATAAATAACCCCAGGTGTGCTAAATTCCAGTGACAATTTAAAAAAAAAAGATGATAAGATTGATGTAAAAATATGGGTTAATATCTTCAAATTTGTGCTATCTACTTACCCAGTATATTTATTGAATAACCAGTTTGTTCATTTCATTCCTTTATGAAACCAAAAGTGTAAATGCAAAGATGTCTGATGCAATTACCAATCAACAATGTCTGACCCAATCTCATAAAACATTAACAGTTTTAAAATTGTCGCCTATTAATTATAATCATAAAAACACGCAGAGAATAAATGTCCATAACAAATCATTTTGATTGAATCCTTAAAATGGGGTTCTATCATCCTTCCATTTTGAGTAATTATTGAACATTTTATTACCATGTCCAACCAGAGTTCCAAGAAATGATTTCATTCCTGCCAGTTAAATGTGGTCTAGAGATCCTAGGGAAGTACAGGTGATGAGTAATAACCATGTTCCTCCATGGTGGCCATCAGTTCTTACAGAGATGTGTCTTGTGGCCAAATCCTGTACCTTCAGCAATCAACAGCTGCAGTGATTCTAGCATTTTACAGTGAATCAAACAATGGTAATCAACAGAATTGTGTTAACTGAATAATTAAAAAAGAAGAAGAAGCAAACTATGAATATGTATGAACATTTGATGATATTTAGGAATTAAAGACATCAGTTCAACCCATGTTGAAAATCCAGAAGCTGTAATGTACATGAAGAAATGTCAGAACAAATTTATAGCTAACAAAAGTAAGAAAGAAGTTTCAGTCTGCATCTAAGACTATCATGAAATCAGGAAATATATGACATTTTAAAATCAATCTAAATTATTCTCCAAAGAACAACAGTCAACTTCATCAAATAAATGATATTGCTTATACTATGGGGTATAAAATCTATATAATTAGAAAAGGCTATAATAAATGGATTTAGCAAGTTACACATAGAATAGTGTCTTCTAATAAGTGTAATCAAAGAGAAGGCTCATTTTTTAGAATACGCATAGTTAAACCAGCAAGTCATGTCTCGGGTCAGACACCAACCTAACTTTAAAACTGCTCTTTGATGGAGTTGTGCAAGTGTTCTCTGAATTCACCAGGTAGGAAAAATTTTCATGTTCAGAGCTGTTAAAAGATGAGAAGTCTGTTGACAAGTACTTTGACAGCACGTAACTAGAGCTATGTCACTGTGGGTAAGCAAGAGGAGGCATTTTGATATAGCAGAGATTAACAGAAAAAGAGTTCCACTGGGACATTACAGTCCTTAATTTGAAGAAACATAGGTTTTGTTCAACTGTTTGATGTTCTAAGTCTATCATGGAGAGATCTTTAGGATGCCTTCCATCAGGACAATGCCAGCAGCTGGTGTCTCTAGTGATCTTAGTGTGCTGGATAATGATGCTGTGGGAAGTTTTACTGCATGGATTATAGCTCCTCCAGTTCATGACTTGGTACCAGGATGTTAGCAAAATGATCTGAGCAACAGTGCACCAGTGCAATGTGATTGTAACGGTACCTTTTCATCCAGCGGTTTGAATATGTGTAATACGATTGATGACTAAATGAATACACTAAAACAACATCTTATAAGAGTATCTTCCAGATTAAATTGCAAACTGAGGCTGATACCAGAAATCTAGTGACTAGGTAGACCTTAAATAGTGTTTATATTTCTGTATCTGGAAATATTGGAAGGCTAATAAGTGGAGGAGTTTATACCCAGAAACATAAAGTATTGCAATAGGAGAAGAGGAAACATGACAACTAGTGAAAGAACTTGGCAACGCCGGAATGTCAACACATGCTTGTGGACAAAAGCTCATCCAGGATGAAATCCATCCTCGATGGGCTTATCTTAGCAACACTCCATACTGTCCTAGTTGATAGGCTGTGACTGTTAACGTGAAACAAGGTGTACTCAGGGCACAAAGTTGTCAGTAAATCTCTCAGGCTTCCTAGGAAAATCTGAGCCAGTTTTCAGATAAACATTTATTTGTGCGATGTTGCTTCTGACACTACTGAGTCAAATTGCTTTTAGAAGAAGCCACACAAAGATGCAGAGAGAAGAGGATATGGAAAGCGGTCAGTGCAGAAGTTATCTTAGTTGCCTAAAAGAAGTGAGATAAATTGGCAAGGAGTTAATGGAAATGTGTAAATACAAAACTCTATTTAATACTTATTTTGCATAATATTATGGATAGTTGAACTTTTAAAATGATTATAGATTTTAAAAAGCATCTAACTTTATGAATGGAAATTCAAGCTTACTGTGTCTCTAACCAGGAAGTACTGCCTGATATTTCAAAATTTCAGGACATTCTGATGTAAGTAATTAGTTTAAAAATATTACCTCAAATTAGTCTTCATCTCTGCAATCTCAGCTTGATTTTTTGCTGTTGAATAGCAAGACAAGGTCACATCCCTGTGCATTGCAACAGTGCAGACCAAGCCAGGATGACAAAAATCCAGGCCGCATAACTTTGTCCTCTCCTTATCAAAGAAGCTACTATCATGAATTTCCTGTAGATTTATTTTTTCTATTTCCTTTTGTAAATACAACACCTTTGTTGCCTAAAAGAAAAGGTTTTCACTTTTCTAATTATTTTAAGTTAGCATGTAACATTTTTGAGTATTTATAGAGAAAATGGGATAATTTGATCTATGTGCATATTCAATCAGATTAACATATCCGTCCTCAATGAGTTATCATTTTTCACAGTGAGAACATTAAAATTTAATGTTAGCTGTTAATATATACGGTATGTACTTACTGACTGTGGTCACATATTGTGCAAAACATCAATTCATTTATTTCTCCAAGCTGAGATTTTCTTCACTTTAATCAACATCTTCCCTTCCTCCAACTCTGCTCCTCTCTCTTAGTGTCTGGTAACCATGACTCTACTCCCTTTCTAGTATTTTAGATCTACATATTAGTAGCTCACAGAGTGTTCATATTTCTGTATCTGGATTATTTCACTCAGCATAGTGTCTTTCAGTTCCACCCATGTTGTGACAAATTATAAGTTCCCTACGTGTTTTAGAAGATATATAATATACGTATATGATTAGGAGGATTGTACTTACTATATGAGGTGATGCCAAGTCAGAACATGTGTGCTGGAGATGTGCCTGCACTCCCATGTTCTTTTCAGCACTATTCACAGCAGCCAAAATATGGAAACGACCCATGTGTCTATCAAAGAATACAAGGATAAAGAAAATGTGATGCATGTACCCAGTGGCTATCTTACCACTGTAAAGTGACAGCATAGAAGAAATAGACAAGGCTGGGGAGTGAGATGTGACCACAATGACCATGTGTTATTTTTATACACACAAAATTTAAAGAGTATAAAGTTAATGTGATACTGCACTAAAATATAATGTAACATGTATCCTTATATACTAAATAAAAAGCAAAACATTATTTATTGATATATCTGTATTGAAATTGGCATATTCCAAGCATCAACTGTCTAGTCATAGCCTTCCATTTACCTAAGAAATCACTTGAAATTGGTGCTTATTATTTTAACTCATTTATTTCTACTTTGACTATGTATACCACATATCATACATTCATACAGGGAGAATAACCACATATTAAAATACAAATGTATACATTTAGGAAGCATGATAGTATATGTGTACCATTATAGATATAGATTAGATATAGATATAGATAGATAGGTATGGAGAGAAACATAATAATACTATGATATGTTTCTTGGACACCAGATGGGAAACTATAAAACCTGGTAATAACCATGTGTTACTATAATTTGCAGAAAAAGGAAGATGCATGTGCTTCTACTGGGGGTACAACTGAGCACAAACACTTTGAAGGAGTCTTAGAACTATCAATTCATTGGAAATGTGCATAAACCACAGCCCACAACTCCAGTTCTGTGTATAGGCGCTAGCAAAATCTGTCCATGGGAAGAAGAGAAGGAATTAACAGCAAAAATTTTCTCCACATTGCTTATTATGAACCATTCAGAAACAATCTTTTTTTCAAATAAAGAATGTCATATACATATGTATATCTATATATAATTTTTACTACTTTCAAGTGAATAAAATATAGCCATCTACATTTATATGTGTCACAAATATGTGTATCAAACAAAAAGCAAATACTATATCTCAGAACTTATTTTTGTATGTTATAAAGTTGAAAGCATAATATATGGCATTCATAGTACCATATTACATTACTTTCATAGTAAATCATTTTGAAGAGGAGACATTGTTTAATATATGTTGGGAAATGTTAAGAAAGTAATGATGACAAAGAAGGAATAGAGTGTAATACATTTTTAGTAGAAATGTTAGGAAAAGGACACAGAAGATAAGAGGGGAAATTATCTTAGGAAATCACTGTGATTCATTCTTGTGGTCACCAGTGTGTACACACACACACTGATATGAGCACCTCTGACAACTCTTACTGTGAGCTATAAGTCTGCGTGGAGAGAAGACACAATCACATACTTACATACTTGCACACACACATAAACACACCACTTACAAAGTTATATTTATTTTAAATTTTAGCTGAAATTATTCAAAATGGCAATTGCTTTGAATGAGAGTGTACACAGTCAATTTTGGTTGTAAAAATTTAAATGTAAATTACTTTAGGAAAATTATTTCAAATTTTATTGCATTTTAACAGAATGCAAGTTAACTTGCTCCTTATTTCAGTTATCTATTACAGCACTTTGGGACAACCCAATTCTAATCAAAGAAATTCCACATAACAACAGTGATAGTAATTTTAAAATATATTTTATGAGTACCTATAAATTACACAAAATATTGGGTTTCAATGTAGCATATTCATATATTCATAATGTATTTTGATCATATTCATTCCCCCCATAATAATACTTTTTAAACATTATTTTGGGAGCAATTTAGGTTCCCAGCCAAGCTGAGTAGAAAATGCGTGCATATCTTCCCCTAATATCAGCAAGTAACACAGGAGTTCTGTATTTGTTACACTGATGAAACTGTATTGAACATCCTAGTGCCTTTCAAAGGAAGGGGAACAAGAGAGGGATGGGGAGGAGAGAGAAAAAAGAACTAAAGGAAAACATGGAAACACAGCTTTTACAAATGGGAAGGGGACCAAGACTTGGAAGAAGCAAGTAAGGATGGGAGGGGTAGAAGATTAAAAAAAAAAAAAAACAAAAAACTAAGATGTGTTATACACAAGTACCAACTCCCTAAAATAAATGGAATCGTTATGTACTGAAAACAGCTACTAAAATATCATGTTAGAGTTTATTTCTTGCTTCTCTATATTCGTTGGATTTGGACAAATAAAAAGGTATCTACCACTGCAGTGTTATAGAGAGTAGTTTCACTTCTTCATAAAACTCAGCTCTTTCATCTCTCTCAGCTCCTAAAAGTCATAGTCTTTTTCTTATCTCTACATTTGCCTTTTTCAGAAAGTCATATAGTTGGAATCACAGTATGTAGCCTTTTCAGATTGGCTTCTTTCACTTCGTAATATGCATTTCAGTTACCTTCACGGATATTCGTGGTTTGCCATCTCATTTATTTTTAGTACTAACAAAAACCCCATTCTTTGGTTATGCCACAGTTTATCCATTTTCCTACAAAAGGACATTTTGGTTGCAAATTTTTTTTGATTCTTTGTTTTGCCATGATAGTTCTGCTTTGCAGACTGTTGGCTTAGTCTGTCCTAGGGATAGGAGTTGCCAACAAGAAACTCAGCTATGATCAGTGATTCTTCATGTGAGCCTCCATGTAGCTGCTGTACTTCTTCAGGGCATCATGGCTGACTCTAAAGAGTTATTCCAAGGTCTACATATGGATATGTGGATCTGTTAATGTCCATCATGCTATCATTTCTCAGAACTATTTTGGCAGTACACCCTAGAACTCCTATGCTAATACTGAGAGGAAAGACTTTTTGTATATCAGCCTAAGAGTTAGTAACTGTGGGGCAATCCCATTAAGGTTCATATAGGTATCATGCCCATCATGAGGAGTCTAAGAAACATTCCCATAAGAACTATAGAAGTTCATCAGATTAGCACAAAGGTAATAGAATGTGACACCATTAATGCATCTGAGTTTGTTACAAAGAGTGAAATAGTCATGTTTGACTTTTTCTTTTTATTAAATATTTCCTTTTCCTGAGAAACTATTTTGTAGATAATAATATGTAAAACGATAACCATTGATAATTTCCTACCATTTTGTCTGTAATTTGCTAAGTGCCCCCTATTATTATGTTATCCTTCTTTTATTCTTTAAAATAAAAAAAATTAAAAAAAATATATTTCCTTTAAGGACATCACCCTAGGTTTTATTTTGTTCTTGAGAATATTTATTATTTTCAGGAACTTTTCCAGGTAGAAAGCCATGAAAACTGAGTATTATGTATTTTACAACAGTACAATGCTGAGTTGCAGGTTTTTCCTATACATTACACCTAAAATTTAATAATTCCTTTCAGACACATTTTACTATAGACAGCAAACATGAATAAAATATCAAATTTAAACATCCTGCCTAGGAACATACTTAGATCAAAAACTTCCTTATGTACATTTCCATTTTTTTTTTTCCCATTTCAGTGTTAGCGAGGACACGCCTGTTCTAGCCTGCTGTCCTTCAGGCTCTGACTGGAGCTCTATCCTTAAGTCAATGTTTTCCTACTTATCAGCCTGTTTTCATTATAGTAGCATCCTAGCCCCGATCATTAATTTATGGTTCAGTTAGGCATTATTTATTACAAGCCCTTCCCTAAATTTATGCCCTTAAAATAATGGTTGTATTTTATGATTCTCTGAGAAACTTGGGTTATTGTTTGGTTTTGCTTCTTTCTCTTATTGTTTGTTTCATTTTTTTCTCCAATTTCTATTGGTTAAAATGCAAAAACGATCGAAAGATCCAAAATCATTTCTGTAAGAGGCTTGGAAATTTGGAAATCAAATAAGCTGTAGGGAGAAAACGTATTGGTCAGTTTTCCATTGCTGTGACAAAATATTTACAAGACACTACTTGGAGGATAGATTTATTTTGGCTCACAGTTTTAGAGGGCTCATTCCACTGTCACAGTTGGCTTTCTTGATTTGGGTCAGGGACAAGGCAGAGAGAGAAAAGAACCGGGGATCTGCATGCACTTCAAGGACATCCTCCTAGTGAACACCTCCCAATAGCACATCAGCTAGCAGCCAGCCTCTAATGTGTGAATCTTTGGGGGACATTTAAGATTTAAACATTAGGGCTGGGGATTTAGCTCAGCGGCAAAAGCGCCTGCCTGGCAAGCGCAAGGTTGTGAGTTCGGTTCCCGGTACCGGAGAAAAACCAAAAAAAAAAAAAAAGAAAAAAGAAAAGATTTAAACAATAGCAGAAGTTGTTTCAAAGATGGTTAATGTGGGCCTCTCCATGTGGATGCTAGAGTTCCTTCACCCTGGCAACTACATTTTAAGCATGAACACTTCAAGTATTGAAAAATTTGTTTCCAGATCTCTCAAGGCACATTGTCTGAATGAGAGTATAATTCTGGCACATTTGCTTTTTCAAAAATTCTGATGGAAATTCTGATTCATGGGAGAAGGAAGTAGGCCTCATCTCTCAGTGTGAAGAGGGACACAATGTCATCACTAATTTTAATTCATGGAAAGTGAACTTGTCTGTGAAATTTTGAAAATTTTAGGTCTCAAAATTGAACAAGCAAACAGGACCAATTTCCACTAAAAATCTAAACTCCCTACAAAACAATTATCAATTTGACCTATATGATCCAATGCACTTTTCCTATTTTTATCCAGCATTAAAAAGCATATTTAATATCTACATGTTTCTGAGTAATCTGTCCTTCCCTGAAATCATCATCTTTGATTTGTTTTCACATAGTCTACAGAAAAAAGTATTTTTTTACTTATTATTGTTATTGTTATTATTTAGCATCCTATTGGTGTATTTGTAGCTTGCAAAATATGAGAGGACAAGCCATTCTGCCTCACAATAGGATTTCTTCAAAATCCACCTATTAATTTGTCATGGGGCTATATCCTTTCTCCCCCTTTTTTCCAAATGGCAAGATATGCATCAATGCATTCTCAACACGTAACTTGAGCTGGTCCTACATTGCATCAGAAGTGTCCACTCATGCTTTATTGAGATCAAACTGAATAAAAGAAGAAACAATCACTTTCACTTATTTGCACCTAAAATCCATTTATCTGTAATGAGAAAGTTGATTATTTTTGCTAAGCTGTTTTTCCTTTTTTTACCACGATGCTGTCGGTAATAATAATAAAGTCTTTCTCTGTGTTCACATCTCATTTATCAGCTATCCTGGCGGCTAAATTTATGTTGCATCATATTTGCCATTCACAGATAAAATCATTTACCTGTTCTCTTTTGCTTAGCTTTCAAAGGAATCAGAAGTATTGTTTAGAAACGTTTCCTTGTACTATGGAAGTAATATCCTTTTAGCTGTATCAGGAAACCGTCAGTAAAAGAGATGACTAGTAAAATTAGAATGACACAGTAGGCAGTGCTGGAGAGTCTTTATATACTAGCAGATATTAGCAGTTGTGAGATAACTAAGAGAGGACTACACATAGGAAAAAGTATCACAGCCACAAATCCATCAAAAAACTGGGATTGGAAAAATCAAAGGAAACAAATCATGCTAATTTCTCTTCAGCTACCTAATTACTTAGAACACAATTGGACTATTTGAGCTAAGAGTTCAGGAATCCTATACACTGTTAGTGTATCTGCTCCTCAGGAATGTGTGTCTGGTTCATGAAAGTACTTTACATATCCAGTACAGTGTCTGAAACTTAATAGGTACTTGATAGCCTTTTCTTTAATGAATTAGTTAAACAGAGATTATACCCAATCTTTGCAAGGTTCACATACTCACCTAGGACCCAGATTAGCGATCAATCTCTGCCACATTTAATACACTGGAAAATCTAGAAACAGTATATACTGGTTTAGATAGCCCAAATGTTCAAAAGTTTGTCAATTTAAGCCACATCACTCTTAAACTATTAGGATAATTCCTTGGGTCTGATTCTATTAACAGCAGTTATAGTTACTGTAGGGGGGATCTCATAGCGTTTTCCTATGAGTGTGCAATGCGTGAGTCTAAAGCCAAAGGGAAGACCGGGTGGGGCAAGAGTTAATACTACCATGGTTTCTATCATCCTAACAGCACACGAATACATCTAAGCTCCAATGTGTTTGCACAGGAGTTAATTTACAGCAAACAATATTTTTTTGTCAATCTTAAAGTGCCTGTTAAGATAAAGTTCAGATTCAGATTAAAGAAATCAAAGTCTCTCTTTAAAATCCTTTATTCAACATTTGAGCTTATCAGAGAACTCTGAAAATTGTATTGGGAAGATCTCAGCAACAGTTATTGTATGTGATTGACTTAATTATGGTAGCTGTATGGGTCATAACTCTGAATTTAGTAGCAAAAAAAATGCTTGGTTATTAAAATACAGTGGCAAAGTTGTTTTCATATTAGATAAGGAGAAAACTTTTAAGCAAATATCTTCTTTCAGATTGAAATTTATTTTCTAGTTGAATTAAGTGGTCATTATCTTTCGTACTTAACTTAAAAAGTTCTGAGGTGACAGATTTTCCTTTATAAAACTGTGCAATTAGAATCTTAACTGGATTGTCTCCAAAAGGGAAATTCAAGTTCTGCAAGACAGCAACTTTTTTCTTTATTAGAATCTTGGCTTTCAAATTGAACAAAAATTTTAATCACCTTGCAACCCACATGTCCCTCTAACCCACAGGTAACCTGCTAGTATTTTTTTCCCATATGCTCATGAAGCAAAGGTAAAAGAGTCATTTCTAAAGACTTACAGAAGTACATTTTTAAAGTAAATAACATTTTTCTTTATACTGAGCATTGACAAGCTGTGATCTCAACTGAGTCTGTGATCTCAACCTGCCTTGTCCCACCTCTACCACTCTTGGTTTGTATGTTCTGTCAGCTAAAAATGTTTGTGTGTGTGCATGCATGTGATTTTAACAGTTTAAAATATTTATATTTTTAAGCAGTTAAGCAAGTACCTACATAAATATTCTTAATTTTACCTTTAGGCATGAAAACCCTGTAATCTTGCTCTGTATAAGCAAATTATGCTGAACTTTGCTTTATTCATGGTCTATATATTGCTGGCAGAGTCATTAAAGATATCAGTGTATCTAATCTCAATTTATTCGTCGTTGATTACTAAGACCAGAGATGCACCATTAAATTTTTCAATAATTACAGAGCTAACCTTTGATCTACAATCACATTTTGAAATTTACAATAGCATAACAAGACATTTTATCAGAGTAATAGCAATAAGAGTATATTAGATTCATAAAACAACTTCATACATATTCTAGTACTAACACTGAAAAACACATACGTTGAACAGAGTTATCTTCATAAATCTATCTTATAGGTAGAAAGATAGTCTCACAGAGGGTAAGTAATTGACCTAGGATTATAAATCTTATAATTATTGAGGCTCTTTCTGCAATACAGAAACTCAGTTACATGATTTCATTATGCCTTCTCAGGCTAAACTGAAATCTTACTTCATTTAGTCAATTTTGCAAGAATAATAATCATATGCATATAATTATGTGAAGATAGAAGATAATATAATACAATTCTAATGTTTTGTTTCAGCTAATGACTAAGTCACAACAATCAGGCTAGTTGGTAGATACCCTAGTAAAATGAACAAAGAGAGTTAACCATAAAACAGGCACTATAGAAGATAACATAAATTAAGTAATTTAAAAGTAGCAATCTCAACTCTACAAATGAGAACAAAGTCCTTAAATCAGCTACTTTTTTCATTAAATCTGTGACAAATTTTAATAATTTTATAAAATATTTATTAATATTTATTAATGACTTGCACATTAAATTTCAACTTCATTAATCAATTCCAAGTCAAATTAATGCCAGATTTGTATTTCTGTTTTTTTTAGTAAATATTTGTAGTGCATGCAGTTTGAATCATCTTGGAGCATCAGTGCATGCACATAACAGCTTGATTTATCATTTTCAATAAATATTTGCCTTACGTGATTACTATTGTGCATAATTACATATCTATAAATTTTAAAAATTGCTTTTACTATCTAGGGGAGTTAAAACATATGACATAAGTAATTAAGAAAGGCAGAGAGTACAAAGGAATATTAAAGTACAGAATTATTAAAATTTAAATTATATATTGGATATATATACACATCATATATAATATATAATCTGGCTACTTTTCTACTATCCTTGAAAATCAATAAATTGGTAAGGAATATAATTATTAAACCATTAACATTTTCTTCAATACTGAATAAATTATATGGCATGATTTTTTTTCTCATTAATGCAGAGAAGTTTGGGCTTACAAAAGTTTTAGCTTTCTTGTTGGTTTGTTTTTTGATGTAGTTTTTCCTACTTTATGCATTAATCTTAAATTTTAAAAAAATGTATCTTCATGCCCCACCCCTTCAAGCTTATTTGCTACCATTTGCTGGTATGTGTTTAAAAGAAAACTACTTCTACAATACAGGGATTTTTTAAGTAACTCTTTGGGCTATGACTTCTTAGAATTTTACTACTGCTCTAAGAAGCCCATAGTTCCATGTTGTTTCATCTTAAATCTAATACTTATGGAATCATTTTTTTCTGTAATCTGTTTATCTTACTACTCATTACATTTTATCCCTTACTATTTCTGATCTTATCAATATAAAATTCATTATTAAATTTTCTACAGTATTTCTATCATTTCTATATAATACTATTTTGTCTGATCTAGTTCTATTTTCATCTGTAGCCTTTTCATTATATATTGTTTTTCTCTTCTATGTTTTCTTAAATTTTTTGTTAAAAGCAAAAGGAGGTAGCTTGAAATAAGGCCTGTGAGTCCATTCATCCAAATCATTCAGTATTCTTAAATGCGCCAATGAGTCCATTTAATCTTAATCTTCTTGATCATTTATGTCTTCTTAATCTTAAATGTGCGAATGAGCCAAAAGGCCAAATGGTCAAGAAGCCAAATGATTTCTCGTTTCTTTTAACTCTAATTATTTTGAGATTTTCCTATGCAGTGTACTCAGATCCAGTGTTGGCCTGGTGTTCTTCTTGTCCTTTTGCTCTTATGATTACTCTTTCCTTGAATCCAGACCTCAAGATGGAAAGCCAATAAATGGCTACCGACATACTATGTCAAGACAGAGGGAGCTCAGAGTTCTCACTCTCCTTAGACAGCCACTAATACTGTCACAGAGCCTTCAAGGCCTTATTAGTTCTGATTACTTTTTGAAAGTCCATCTCTAAATAGAATTAACCTAGAAATTATTTTTCTAATATACAAAGGTTTGGGAGACACATTCAAACCCTAATAATCACCTTAGGTTTTCAACTTACATCTGCCCACCAGCCTCACATGGAGCTCAATGTCTCCTTCAGGCTGCAGGACATATTCAGTGATTCATCTACAGAAGGTGCAAATCCATCATATCAGAACACTTGTTTTAGAGCTTCAAGGTAACTTGACATGGTGACTCTTGACAAATTGTTTTTTTTAAAAGAAAATGCACCTTAGGAATAGCAAGAAAAATACACAAATTATAACCCTGCTATACTCTTAAGAAGTTTAGAGATTGTATAGGGATTTGCTAATGTACTTACTAGTGGAAAAAAGCTCAATTAAAATGAAATTAGGATGGAAAATAACATATTAACTACCTACCCATCCAATTATCTAAATATAGAATGACCAAAAACTGCATATTTTTCATTAAATTTTTATAAGATAACAAGAAATATTAAAACAGTTGTGTCAAATGAATTCAATAATTTTTCTTTCTATGGTATATCTTAAAACATTCAATACACATTGCAACACTACAATCTGGAGAATAATGTCTAATTTCTTTCCAAACTTCTTTGTATTATTGTCTTTCTTTAAACAACACATTTTACACTGTTGTGTTGGCCTTTCCTTTTTTTCCTGCAGGTGTTATAGTTTCAATAAAATGTCTGCTTACTCAGTATAATGGTGATGACAATGATGGTGGAAGTTCTGAGTGAAGTTTCACTATCCTGAACTTTTAAATTATTGGTCTACTAGAATGAATCTAAATTATAAATGACTTTTTGAACACTCTTGTTTTAAATAACAAACAAGTTTCATATTGTTTGGATCAGAAGATGCATAAATATTTAATAATAATATTTTTTAATTTCTTCCTTCAAGTTCTATCATTTCTGTACTGAGTACTTGACAGTAAGGAGATGTGTCTTTTGTCTTTTCAATTCATAACCCAGATTTTTCCTCACTGATATTCTAGCACTTCTCTCTTTTTCAGTTTTCTCTTTTGCAGACCTTTTGGCACTTCCTTCCTACTCAATCTCATTGTCCCAAACACATCCATTTTGTATTGTAAAAGAATATCACTAAGTCCTGAAGAAGTATGAGAATTATACCAAATGTACTTGTGGTAAGATCTTTTACAGACTGCAGTACAAAAGTATAGGTTATTTTTCCGAAATAAAATAAATACAAATTAGTGAAAGAAAATAACCAGAACTTATTAGATTTCACTAGAAACAAACATCAAAAATGAGCAGACTGTTCTAAATAAAAATGTATGCAAAAGTTAGTTGATATAAAGCAAATAGACATAGGAGAGCATCTGTTGCAAACAAGAATGAAGTGGTTGAAATGACAGCTGCCCACTCGATGCTCAGGGTGACCTGGTAAGTGGCTAACTCACACAACACGATAAGACCTGAATATATTTAGAAACTCAAGCACTGCAGTTACATAGGAGGTCCTTTGCTGTTGATGCTTGACTCATTTCAAACTACTCATGCCTGGGATTCTGGCAGCTCTATTTCTTTACCAGACTTCAAGTAGAGTAAAGAGCATTTTTCTTCAGATTTTCTTCCAAACTCCTAGAATTCACTAAGTGAATAACACATTTGATTCATGTGCTATTCACGAAAATCTTATTGTGGGTGTAAGGATTTGAAATCCTGCCTGGCCAACATGTGGTCAAAAGTCACTCTCATGAAGCCGAACATGAACAAATAATCATCAGAAAACATTTGAATGGTGGATACACAAGGAAATTAAAGCTATTTTTGTATGAATTCAGGGTTGCCAAAACAATAAACCTTCATCATACATTCTGTCATAATGCAGAGTGCGTATTATGTTAAAATGTAATAAAATTCTACTAGAGTGCGCTCAGAAAAGCGATATCAAGGAAAAAATAGGAATATGCAAGTAAAAGATTACTGAAGAAAACCTTGCATCAATCCCATTGGGAAGAATGATGATGCATAGAAGTAGCACAGAGACATTGGTGATGGGAAGTTGTTGGTGGATTTCATGCGAGGTTTGAGGAAACAAAGATGTTAACGATACTTTTGTGAATTCTAAATGATGTAGCCTGAAAACTTTTATTCTGGAATTTGTTAAGATGGGAAACACTGTTTAATGTTTGTACAGGAAGCATCCAGGGATTGATGTTAGGTGCGAATCTGTGATAAAGATTGCCACCGTAAACACTGTGTCTTGTAATGTGTATTATGTGATTTCTTTTTCAAGTGAAAATATTAAGAACAAAGCTCAGTGTGAATTTTTGGTGTACAAAGATGTACAAGTTTTAAATGGAGATATAAATAAAAGGGAAAGGTATGCTTGATATTTTAATCTATGGGAAAGAGGGGAGACAAAAGAGAAGAAGGCTCAGAGCTACACATTTGCCATATTTTGAGCTCAGTTTTAAAAAAGACATAATAATAAAGAAAGCTGAAAACAAAACAAAAAAAGCAGTGGCTAACAAGATGCAAGGAAAATCAAGTGTATGACTATGGTACCATGGAAACAAATAGAAGTGCTTTTAAAAATTCTTAGAGGATGACTGCGTCTAATACTAGAAATTAAGCATCTCTGTCTTTGGAACTGAAAATATGAAAATGATTAGTAATTGTCACAGCAATGTTCAGTGGCTTGATAAGGAAAGAAATAAGAGTATAGATTCTTATACAGAAATAAGTCTGTAAGTCAGAGGTAAAAATCTTGAGACGGCATATACACTCATTATTCTCTAAAATTAAGATGTACAAAAGAACAATAAAAGGAAGGATGGCTGAACAGTGACGCTAAAAATATTCTCTTTTTTTTAATTCTTTAAGGGAATATAATAGATGGCTCAGTCAAAAGACCTCATAAATTGTTTTAGGCCTGGGGGCAGGGGATTTAGCTTAGCGGCAAAAGCGCCTGCCTGGCAAGTGCAAGGTCATGAGTTCGGTTCCCGGTACCGAAGAAAAACCAAAAAAAAAAAAAGAAAAGAATTGTTTTAGGCCTGTTTTAAATCTGTTTTCTTGATAATGAGAAATCATGTGGCTGCAAAATTGTCACATACAGATAAATAAACTTTGCCAAGTTAGTCTGATCCCTACTTTATTATTTCTGCCATGTTAAGTACACGTTTAAGTACTCTTTAACATAATTACACATTCCCAATATTCTGGCAAATCCAAATATATTATAAAACTCAAACAAATTTAGTTCTGCCCAAAAGTTAGCTAGGACACTATAAACAGATTGAGAAAATAAAATTTGCTAGCTTTGAAGAATGTGAATGATGAACTTTTGAAACCGACATTTCTTTTCCTTGAATTTTTATAACAAACTGTAACAATTTTATTCCCCTCTCTCTGACCATTCCAGGTTGCTCTTTAATATTGTTAATTTAAAGTTTTCTAGACCAATGCTGTTCAATAGATCTTTCTGTTTTGATAGAAATGTTCTTCAGTTTCCTACAATACGTAGCCACCAGCCATTAACTACTAAGCACTCAAAATGCACCACTGAATTTTTTTATAGAACTCACATGGCTGGTGGGATCTACTGGACAGCACAGTTCTAGTTGGCCCGCTTCTCACCCAGATGGTCTAATGTATTCCCCAGGTTTTAAACAGCCACTTCTATTTTTCAAATGGCCTCTTTGAATTTTAACATAATAGCTGCACCTAAAAATGCAACAATTGTAATAATTATGTTGTAGTCAGTATTTGCTCTTTTCCCCGTAATTGCTCTTTTGTATACAGTAGATATGTTTATTATTTTTACTTTGACTGTACAACATAAATATCTCTTAAATCTGTAGCACCCTCTCCCTCTTGCTACCTTTCTAGCATAGACTTTTCCTGCCCTGGACCAACAGGAAAGTCTTTTCATTGTTTAACTGTACAGGCATGTCCAACCCATGTCCCGTCAGCTGCAAGGGACCCTGTACAGATAGAATTGTGTTCCTACAAGATTGTACATTTCTAACATTTTCATATGCTTTTAGCGATCTGCTTCATGACTTGACCGTGAGCCCCTGGCCTGAGGACTACGTACAGTGACAAAGAGATGCTTTGTAGGGAAGAGTGCAACACAGAGCTAACTCTGCCTCCTGCACCAGCAAACACAGTCCACAGAAATCTGTGTGTGTCAGACAGTACATGAGCTTGTACAACTTGGTAAGTAAATTGCAGTAATTACTGATAATAGTATTTCAACCTACCTACGCATATGTGTGCCTGTGAAAACAGACATCGTTATTACACACAATCCCTCTCTATTCAGTGCAGCCCAGGCAAGCCAAAAGGTTGGACACCCATGGTTTATTATTTTAAATCTTTTGATAGGATGCTGAAATTCTACAGTGAATATTCAACAAAAGTAAAAAATGTTGAAAAATAGTCACTAATGTGATTTTCTTCTCTGTGTTGCTACTGCACTTTTTTAAGATCCCATTGTAGTGTATATTAATTCAGCCTACTTTGTAGATAGTCCCAGAATTTTTACTCTATTATAATCTCCTTGGGACAGAATCATAGGAAAGTGATGTATCAGAATGATGCTTGTCACATAGCAGCCTTTCAATAACTTCTTGAAGGAATACATGTCTCCACTTTAAAAAGATTATTTAAAGCATCGACGCCTTACTACGTGAAATACATCACAGTGGAGAAATACTGAACAAAGAAAGAAACATCAGTGAAAGAAATACTTAAAAACAAGTTCTTTAAAAATCTAAGAAGAAGCCAGGAACAGGAGGGCACAACTGTAATCCTGGTTATGCAGAGTATCAGAAGTTCCAGTCCAGCCTGTGTGAGTTAGCAAGATGCCGAAGATGTTTCTAAATAAAAAGTGCTGGGATGTAGCTCAGTGCAAAGGGCATGCCTTTAGTCAGCATGATCGCAAAAAAGAAGAGATTGACAGTGAGAGAGCAACAAAGAGAGAGACAGAGAATGAACAGATGAACTGTCTGTGTGAGCCATGTGCTCCGCAGCCTCATGGTTGCCCCGTGATTATGTCCAGGAATACAGTCTGAGAAGGACGTGCCAAGTAGGAGCTTTGAGCAGTAAGTTGTTCAGACATTATGATGGGCTGGACAGGGAAAGAATGAGATGGAAAGAGAAACATAAGGTCAATGACTTTGGCAATATTGGTGAAGCAAAATGATCGTGAACATATTCGAGTGATACTGTTTGACAGGTCCTGATAACACTTATGTAAAATAAACAAGGATTTGAGGGTATTTCTTAAGCCTTTACTGGTGGATTCTCCGCATTTAAAGGTACAGGCCTCAGTACTAATTCACTTTCGGTGCCATGCTGTCAGGTAAGGTGACGTGTTCCACCTTCACAGAGGTAAAGGAATTTTTTATTTTTGTACCAGGAATCAAACTCATGACCTCAGGCTTGCCCGACAAACACTTAAGCCACTGAGCTATACACCCGGCCCAAGGAATTTTTAAAAAACTCCTCTCATTTAGTTTTCTTAACTTCTACTGTTATTTCTACAGATCCAGTCTTTCATTTTACTTATAATATGTACTTTTTTTTTTTACTAAAGAGACTGTGGTGAAGCATGCTAAGACGCCTGAGTAAATCACGGACTTGGGTCACTTCCTCTCCTTACATATAGGCAGAACCTATGGGTTCCTAAAGGAACATGGCCGAAATAAAGGGATTGACAGGTGCAATTAAATGTTCTAATGACTTCACTCTGAGTTCCTCAAATCGGAGATTGCCCTGACTAGACCTGATCTAATTAGAGAATCCCTTTGAGGGGACTGCAGTTTTGTGTGTAGTTAAAGGGTTAAAATAACAGAAATGTTCACTTTCCATGATTGGATTTTAGAAAGCTTCTGCTGTGAATTCTGCAGCTACAGTGTTATTAATTCTGTCAAAACCCTGATTTAGAAGCAAATCTTCTGTAGTCAAGCACCCGGATGGGATGAAACCCAGCCCGCACTTTGATTCAGTGTGTGTGAGACCCTGAGCCAAAAACCTCAGCTTGGCTCCGCCCACACTTTTAACCTATAGAAAGCCTGCCATAATAAATGAGCTTTATTTCAAACCACTAAGTTGGGCTGTTTGGTGCACAGCACAAAAAACTAATGCAAGAATGAATTATATAAATACATACCTTTATATCTGTCATCCTAGTACCCTGGATATTCAGGCAGGAGGATTGCTTGAGCTCAGGTGGTTAAAAATTTTGCAAGACTGCCTCAAAATATAAAAGAATAAAAAAGGGCTAGTGATATATCTCCATGTGAAATCCCTGGGTTCAACATCCAGTACCCCCCAATTAATTAATTAGCATGTGGAAATGTGAATATTTTATTCTACATTGTTACAAAAATATTCTATATACATTAGCTTCCCTTAATCCTTAGAATAACCCTGTAGGTAAACATGCAGCTTCTCTCTTCTGTTTGCTTTCTTATTTGAGAAAACTGACCTTACTGATTTTTGACACATATCTCCATAGCTCATTGGCCAAACAGAGTTAGGAATCAGGTCTGACTTATTTTAAAGAATATTTCTTGCTTAGTTGCCTCCAATAATGTTCACTGGACACTTGTTTTAGGGCACATAATGTCAGGCCATCTTCAGAAAGAATTAATTGCTCGGTTAAAGGATATCGGGTACAAACATATTTATTTTGCATTTTCTTCTGTTTTTTGTGTTTTAATACCAGTGGACATTTTGGAAGAAAAGTTCTAGGTGGATTTTGACTCACAGAAAATAAATTTGTGATGGCAAAATATTATTTATCTAAACATGTTTGGGACACAGTAAGACAAATAATGTCACGAGTCTGGTTTATCAGTCTGGAGTGTTTGTGTTCAAGCTGGCAGTGTGCCTTTTAGAAAGCATGAATTGCTAAGAATAGTGCAAAACTGGGACACTGCTTAGAATACAGTGGAGAAGAAATATTCCATTAGTTATCACAAGCAAAATCACTATTTCTCATGATAAGAAGAGATCAGTTCGGATGACCTAAATAAGTTCTCTGGAAAGAAAGGCCTATGCCTGCAGTGTGCTTCTGTGATTAATGGCCCTTGGTTCATTCCGACATAGCTCTTTCCTTAAAGAGATGAGAGAGCAGCAAGTTAGAATTATGTAAGGCAAAAAAAATTGAATGCATTTTGTTTTTCATCCGTTTTCAGAGCTTGCAAATCACCATTCAAGTCCCATAAGCCTGAAAAAAAATAGAACAGGACTATCGGGTGTGTTATGACAGAGTAATATATCCTAAACCCATTGTGATTCCTCCTGTGGAAATCATCTTAAAAGAGAAAGAACTCAGGAGAGCTAAAGGCATTGTTTCTAAACGGACGCAAGGAAATGAATACATAAATGCAGTCTCGGTTTTGGCCACTCCGTGCGCACCAGGACAAAATCATGGCTAAGCTGGGTTCACATGAGCTGCTTTCTTACATTCTTAGAATCTAGTAAGGTCAAATAAAATTATGTAGATTAAAATATTTTAAATCACATAAAACACTGTATGAGTGTCAGGAATTATTATCAAATGAGATTTTCAGCCTACTATTTTCTGCCCTCAAATACATTTGGAAGTTATACAAATTACTTAAATTCTTTACTTGAAATTATCACCATAGGTTTTTGCTTTAGGTAGCTTTCTAGAGTATTTTATGGATAAAGCTCCCTTTGGAAACCCCAGTTATTAAAATTTAAAAATTTGTAAAAGTACCATTTACTCTATCTCATATAGCTGCCTTTATAAATAAATGCAGTAGATATAGTTATTGCCACTTTGAAATCAGAGAAAATTAAGTACTGAAAATTTTATGTTCTCAAAGTATAATAAAAATGACCAACGGTCTTACATGGTTGTAATTCATGAGACGCTAAATAAATGAAATGCAGTGTTTGGAAACGGGCAATCATAATTGAATGAGCAAAAGAAATTAGCACTATAAAGCTATGAAAGTGTTACAAGAATGAAAGCTTCTTGTTTTTGTTATTATTCACTGTCAGATATGCTCAAATACGCTATTGTTTCCACACCATTCTCAAAGTGCTAAGGAGACACATTTTTATCTTCCTTTTATTAAAATGAAGTCATAAAAATAGAATTAATATTATAGTCAGGCAATAATCAAAGTATTCTTTTTTCCGCATATTGCCTTCCCCATATTTGTCATTTTCTCAGTGCATAGCACCAGATGAACTCACTTTCCCATTCTGTATTTTGATTTACTGAAGATTAGTGAGCATCTTAAACTGACCCGAAACTGGTCACTCCTGATGAACTTCATCGATCTCTCTATTCGTCCTCTGTAAACTTCATATTTCTGATCTGTTGATGTAATGAAATATTTCACCCAGAACAAAATTGAACTTTTTTCCCTAAGCTCAATCTTCCTACTTCCTTTTCATCAAGATAATCTTAACTACCATTTAGTGAGAGTAAGAACAGCAAGCAGAAACTATCCAATCTTTTCTAATTTTAATCCTATGTTTGTACTTATCAACTCTCGTATTATTTGTGTCTCATCATTAATGTCCTTGCTATTTTTCAAGCCTAATCTTTCCACTTTGCCCTCTCTCTTTCCAGCATCTTCACCCGCTTCTTCTCCCTCAGCTCTGTTATTCCTGTATAAAGTTAGGTTCACTTCACCTCTATTAAAGGTAAAAATGCCCTAGAGCTTATAGTTTAAAGCAACCTCTAAATAAATTCTAAATCCATTCCCTTTATAGAAAACAAACATAGAAAATGCAATCCTTTTCAGTACTACGTCTGAAAGTCAACTAGTTTCTGAAATATGGAAGGATTTCCAACAAAAATGTTACACTTTAAGTTCAATCATGCCTCAGCTTTGATGTACGTTTCCATTCTGAACCACAACTATCCCGCTGATGTGAAGACGGAGAGCTGCTATACAAACCTTCCAGCCCCTGCTTCTACTTTAGAGGTGGAGAAGGTATCAGCTAGAGATAAAATGAGGCTGTGACAGTGGGTATGCTAGATATTCTAACGTGTGTGTGAGAGAGAAAGATGGAGATAGATAGACACACGTCCACACAGAGTTTATTTTCTAGCAGTTGTTCAGAATGATAGAAAATGTGCTGTGTCTCTAAAGGAAAAGATGCAAGTTTATGTATAATGAGTGTCTGTTAGAAAATGGAATAGGTCATAAAGCTTTCTGACATTTAACACTGATTTTCTATCAATAAATCAAATAGGACAGAGAACAAGGCACAATGTAAAGTACAATTCCCAACATATCATATTTTGATGTCTTTCTTCCACTGTTAGATTTTGAAATTCTGTACTGAATATGCTGTGGTCATAGACCTCTTTGAGAGCAACTCATAAGAATTGATTTTGTCATTGGCTAAATCTGAGACTTCTCTTCTCCAAACACCTGTTTGCCTTGTATTTTGGCTCCAGCAATATAATATATCAAGTACCCAACACAGTGTCTTATAAATGGAACTATTCAACATGTGTAAACCCCATCAATTTCTACCAGCCCTTGCTGATCTTAAGACAGTATTTACTTATTAAAAATTGCTTACTACTCATATTCACCTGCACTTGTTGAGTTTCATGTGCCATCTCTCCAAGCTCATTTAATATCTGTTGCTTATAAGTGAGCCAATGTAGCTGTTTATTGCTGTCTAGCGTGATCTATGCTTCCAATTCTCCATATCAGAGTATTCACAGCACATTAGTAAATGCAGATAGTGGAGAGGTCTAGCCCAACAGTTACATCAGCCAGAATAATTCTGATTTTCTTAATGCCCTTCCAAATCTTGGAGCTCATGAGGGTTAGGATACTTAGTTCCTAAAAATATTCACAATTGTCAAAGGTTTTCTTTCTGCCTTTTCTCTTCCTATACACTATAGCAGATGTTTTCTCTCTGTTGGCATATTCTCTTTCTTGCAAGATGGTTACAACTATTCCAGGAGATAGGCACAGCAAAATGAATTGTCTATTACTTATGTCACCCTTTTAAAAAATCATGATGAGGAAGCCTCTATGAGAACCTTTAAATAGCCCTAACATCTTACTGGCTTAAATCGGTTGAATCAATGGCTACGGTTAAATCAGTCTATCTAAAGATACATGGAAATCCCTTCTTTGCTAAACATCCTTATAACCAGACCTCAAGGGATAGAATAAGCCTACCATGAAGGAGAAAGGCTCAGCTGTGGTGAAGGAAGGAATTAGCCACCAACAACTTCCATTTTCTCACCAAAAAGTACTTATGATTGTATAAAAATCTTTCCACTTAAAAGGAAATCTCAGGTCCAATTTAAACTCTGAAAAAAGTAATACTCTATGATAGTCATATGAAGCTTAAGATATCACACATTATATTTTTAGTTTTAACTTCATATGCGCCTACTATCTCTAAAAGAGGATGACAGATCCCTGAAGACAGGAATATCCAATTTTTCTTACTAATTCCTTTTCAACCCAAGATAATGTGTTACATTGGAAAATGACATAATAGTACTGTGTTTATTGACTGAATTTAAGCAATGTTATGCTTATATTTCTGTTTTAAAATGCTACATATTTTACTTTGAATTTTCAGGAGTTAACTTTTTTCACATTAACAAAAGTAAAGTAAATGGCAGAGGACATTATATCTAATTATATCTAAGGAGAATTTTATAAAAAATCACATTCTAAAAATGATTTCATTCTTAAGAAAATGTAAATGTGAGAATGCCAGAGAAACATATAACAGGAAACATTTATTTGCACAATACATAAATATTCAATATACTCACCCATCAATTAACAAGCTACATGTTGTAAGATTTGCTAAATCATATTATTTAATAATTATGAAATCTGTCCTTTCAATATATTTTAAATCACATTTAACAGCAGTATTTTTTCTGCCGTGTTTTCAGGAGAGCAACAAAAGTATTAGAGATTTCTGGGCTTGCAATGATTCCTTTAAATGATTTTTCCCAAGAGCAGATTTTGCAAAGATGCATGGATTCTTTTTTTTTCATATTGTAGGAACTAACAACAATTTCTTTATTCATTTTTTTACTAAGGCATATATCCACCAGGCTAATGAGAAAAAATTAAACAACTAAATCAAAGATGCAATATTAAATTACAAGGATAAATGCAATCTTAGCTAATTCACACAAATTTGGATTGTATGAGTAAAAGTGCCTATTTAATACATATCTCTGCATATATATGTATAAAATATATCTTAATATACTAAAATATTTAAACAATTTCCCCAGATATAAACATTTTAAGTAAAAGAACATGAGAAAAGATTGCAACTCATATGTAAAAACTACAATGCAATATTACCTACATATCAACAAAGCTCCTCAAGTATTTTTTCATTAACTACAAAAATCTAATGTTATTAATGCCTGAAATAACTTAGAGGACTGAGAAAGGAGACATTAATTTGCATGTTGATATTGTTTCTATTGATAAAATAATCAAAAGGCTACAGCCTAGATGTGCACTTTCTAGTTCTTTAATATATTTTCCCAAAGTAAAGTATAAAAACTGAACAAAAATTCACATGTATGAAAAATACAACAGTGTACAGTATATGATTTAGATTGATGTTAAAGCTAGAATTATACAGAAAGTGAATGTATGAATATATATAAATTTATATGGCATATTAGAAATAAATATTGGGTACAGTAGTATAAAACATTGGGATGATAAAAGCTTTACTGAACTCTTAAATGAAAAAGAAAGTATTTAAAAGGCAAGGGGAATATTTTATGGGGAAATCAGAAGCATTTTCAACAGTGGTCCGAAATTACTAGTTATCCTGGGTAAAAAGGAGAAATTAGAGTATTTATACTTAAATAGCTAATTTTCTCAGAAAGAGTAAAGCCTTTACTTTCTTCCACTAAATTGGCTTCCTGGTCATGAGTTCTCACCTTGGAAATAAATGCAACTGCTTTCAAAATAAAACTAGGCACAGAATGGTAATTCTATAGAGCAAGGGAATTTCAATTGTGTGTGAATTGAAAAGCTTATGAGTAAAGGTAGATTTGTCTGCCAAAGATCTCATTGTTGTGTTAAATCCCTAACATTCAGCACCGGAGATCTCAGGGGACTGTTGTAGACTTTAATCAAAAGAACATTTTGCAGTTTGGTTGAAAAGGTCAAACTTGCTAACTTGTCCTTATATGACGGTAGTTAAGTAATGATCTAGTAACTTGGCTTGTGGTTTGTCATGACCTAGATCATTTTGTGGCAATAGGAAATTGATGTGAATACTTTCAGCCCTACTCAACCATTAAAAAAGGGCATTCGTTGGTTTTTTGTATCAAACACAGTACAGCTACTGAAAAAAAGAAAGTCTAAGACATTGCAAATAGAACAGGTTCAAGAATATTAAAGCTTTCCTTTAAAAAAATATCTGAATGTAACACAAAAAATGTAAACATCAAGCAGCTTCACAGAGAATGAAAAAATATGAACTAAAGGCAGAGATGTTCAGAATGCACTGTTACTGGAAGTATCTGTGTCCCTACTGCTTCTGAATATGTTCTTGAAGATGGAAGAAATGAAATGGCTCCTCACACCTCTACTATAGTTATTCCTCTCTTATCTTTGCTTTCTATTTTTGAAGCTTCAGCTACCACAGGCAAGGGTAACTAGAGTGCAAAAACCTTCAATAGAAAAGCTGAGAAACAAATGCATCCTAATTTAAAAATTCCATACCATAGAGTAGTGTAATAAAACCTCACTCCATTGTGTTTCCTCTTTGCTCGGAAGTGAAGCACCCTTTTGTCCAGCTTATGTACCCTGTGTACGTTTCCAACATAACAATTACTCAGTAACTGTCATGGTTATCACATCATGGTAATGGTGCATTGCTGCAGTTGCTCCATTTTATTATTACTGTTAATCTCTTCTTGGACATTTACAAATTCAACATTATAAGTATGCATATAATGGAAAAAAAGCACAATAGTTATTCTTGTAGGTACTATGCTATCTGTAAACCCTGATTTCCACTGATGGTCTTAATGTACATCCCTTGTGGATAAGGAAGACTACTGTATTTTCATTTGTGCATGAATCTATCATGGGTCTTTAGGACATGAAGAGCTATTTATTAATTTATCAAATAATAACAGATAATTAATGAAAAGGTTAAAATACACAAAACCAAGGGAAATGATTCATTGCTATGCACAGCAATGTTCTCAGAAATGAAGTGGGAAAGAAGAAATTTTGATGCAGACATCTTTTCACTCACTGCACATATGAACATAGTAAACCTAACCTCTGAGTTATCTATGTATGAGAGTCCTTGACAGATAGTTCAAATAAATGAGTTAGCAGACAGACCAATATAATTGGGACATTGCTGAATACAGGTTCCCTGAATTCTTTGCAACATTATACATGAAAACAATTTATTTTAAGATTTTGCAGGCTTTTGTAATAGTGGCTATTTAATACTTATTAACTTTTTATAAATATTTAGGGGCTGGGGATTTATCTCAGCGGCAAAGTGCCTGCCTGGCAAGCGCAAGGTTGTGAGTTCGATTCCTGGTACCGGAAGAAAAACAAAACATAAATATTTAGACTATTTAGATGGCAAAAGTCTTTAGATAAATATGTTATGGCCAGGTGTGGTGGCCCATACCTGTAATCTCAGCACTTGGGAGGCCGAGGCAGGAAGACTCCTGCAAGTTGGAGGATAGACTGGGCTATATCGTGAGCTCAAAGCAAGCCTAAACTACATACCAAAACCCTGTCAGAAAAAGATAAATACATTGTTGTAGCTTTAAGAATATATCCACACACTCCTCAATAGGTGGAATTTAATTACCTTCTACTGAATTGTAGACTGGTTTTAGATATTGAGATGCAACAGTACAGTGGTACTGATGAGTTAGCATTTCTCAGCTTTTAAAAAAGTGTAGCTTCACAATTTGAATCCTCTGTCTCTGTCTTTGTTTCTCTCTCTCTCTGTATCTCTTGTTGTCTCTGTCCTATCTGCATGTCTGTCTCTCTGTCTGTCTGTCTGTCTGTCTCTCTCTCTCTCTCTCAATCTAGGGGAAGCTTGCTGCCATCTCCTGAGGATATGCAGGGAGCTTACAGGATACTCACAAGATGAAGAATTGAACCTGGGCTGGGCCGGATGCATGTACACTTGAAAGCAGATCCTGCCCAAGTTGACCCATGAGAAAACTGCAGCTCTAAAGACAGCTTGATTGGAAATCCAAGAACAAGCAAAACAATGTCTCATGAACAAGCAAAAATGTCTCAACTGAGCAACTCTTAGATTCCTGATTCCTAGGAACTATGGCATAATAAATAATTGCTATTTTAAACCATCGATTTGCAACAAACTGTGATACAGGCACATAATCCATGCATATGCAGAAATGCAATTGGGTTAAAACTAACAAAGAATATACAGTCTATGTGTATTTACATAATTTTGAAATATCATACTTAGGTGAATAACTGGAAACATATTCAAGGACAATGATCACTTGTTCTTCATTTTCATGTTAAGCCAAGGATGTATTTACCTGATTTTAGTCTAGGCCATTTAAAGAGGACCTTATACTTGAAAGGGCAACTTAAACGCGCTAGATATACACAGGCTGAGCAAATTTTGAGTCAGAGAAGGATGAGCTTAGTGGTGGTATAAGGAATGGCGACGAGGTTGCTTTAAACTTTTCCTTTTTTGCGTTGTGTATATTTAAATAGGCAACCAGAGTTAAGAAGAAGACCTCCACTTTCTCACAGTGAATGCCAACAAAAAATACACAGGACATTTTTGATTAAAAGGAAAGCAAAGTGAAGCACGTGACTGAAGGAAGTTTTCCCAAGGCAAAAGGCCCTGTGCCAAGATGGACGCCGTCTGTGGCCGTTCGCGCGGAGTTTCAGATCGTAGGCAAACATTCAAAAGGTATTTCATGTGTTATTTTATTGAATGCCACCCGTTTAGTTCCATGTATTAAATATTTACTTCCTTTTCGTATAATAACAGAGCCTCTTCTCAGGCACTTTGCGTATAAAGTGTCAACTCAGTATAAATTCTCTTATCTGATCATTCCATAAGCTCCTATTAGAGAGAAATTACTACCTCTTTTTTAAAAGAACCCTGAGATTTAAAAAAAAAAAAAAAAAAAAGCTAAGGTTATACAACTTAAAGAGTCAGACTGGGTTATTCTTAGTTTGCTTGTCCAGGGTCTGTTTGTTCCAAGATTTTATACTGTCTCATATCCTGAATCAGGGAAAAGTTCAGAATTTGAAATTACAAAATCTGGATTCTGTTTATAACTCATACCCTAGACAGCTTGATGTTTTCAAGTTCAGTAGCAGCTGAACAGATATAAGCCACCTTGGCTTCTCTGAAGTATTTACTTTATTTGGTTTTATTTTGAGCAATACTTGGTCAATTGAACTCACCAAACCAACACTTTTCAATCAGATTTGTCAGATAATCAATTTTGAAAGATCCCTATGAACTATGATGTCCATGCCTCTCTGTATGTAGCTCCATGAGAAAAATTCCTTTCAGAATATAGAGTGTCCCCCTCAAAAAAATGTTTCTCCTGAAGCACACAAAAAGTCATGACCATATTGTTAAATCTAAAATAATAAAATAATGAAAAGCTTAGAGTGGCTGCAAAGTTTAAAAGCCAAAGTGATATAATCACATGTTCACATTTTACAACTCCATACAATAATCCCAGATAGCTCTTTGTTTAGTTTTTCATTTATTTTATAAAGCTTTTCTTATATATTTTATGGTTACATAATACTTGACATATACAGTTTTTCATAATTATTTATTGCTTTACTTAATATATGCTCAATATATAATATCTGAAATCATTTGTGAAGTGATAATATAAACATACTGTCCCCTTCCATTTCTTAAATTATAAAATCAACAAATCCTGAAAGCCAGCATTCTGAACTGGGTTTAACAATATTATCCTTTAGTTATATAGGAAATTATATAGGAAGAGAATGGAAAGAAGTCAGAAAGTGGTTATCTGTAACTATATAATTTAACATACACATCTGAAATTTTTACTTTTGATGTGTTGTTTGTGTTCAGAATGTGACAACATTTTGGGTCCCCTATCAAGTTAACACACACACACACACTCATAAAATCATACTTAAATATGTTGACAAAAGCCTTTTAGATTAAGTGAGACACAATTCAGTGAATACAGCTACTATAACCAGCACAGTACAGTGAATATAGGCAGCTGATTGATTTTTTCCATTTCTAATTAACTATTGTATAGGTACACCTTCCAAGTTAAAATGCTAAAACATTAAAAACACACAAGCTTTTTACTTTTATTTAGAAAACAACTTTTATTTTCATGATTTTTTATCACATTTTTCTTTGAAGAGCATGTATTATTCAAAATATGCATATTTTCATCTGATTCAACTATGTGGAGACTGCCTGTAACAAAATTTACACAAAGTACCCAAGTTCTTACTTTGTTATAATTTATTAGAAAATTTCTTCTTGGCATAATAGCTCTATGCATTCCATGTCCTTAAATGCATTATATCACATATACATTTATATCTGTCAGTTAAAAATAAAATAAAAAAATAAATCCATGATAATAAAATAAGACTCAATTATAAATTCCACCTTTTAATGATCAAATAATTTAGACTCCTGGAATGAGGGTTCACCTTCTAAAACACTTTAAGTTAAAAGTATGTTATCAATGTTAAACTAAGAAAGAGTACTGAATTGTAATGTATAGTCACTCTTCAAAAAAGAATGACTTGCTACTTTTCCTGCAGTCTTTGAAGTGATAGATATAGACTTTATTTATCCTGAAGCATCTGTCTTTGGATAAGTATTTCATAAGAACGTCTGTAGAATCAGAAGTAAAATCTCAAGTAGTCATTCTACTGAAAGTACTTTGTAAAGATCCTTTTTCCTCAAAGCCCTCCTGCAAGGAAGAGGAGCTCACTTGACATCCTAAGGGGAGAAACTGTTGTGGCCCAAGGCCCTGCTTTGATCTTAGCATCTCTATACTGAAGGTATATTCTGCGTGTGTCCCTTGGGAAGTAATGGATGGTTATTTTTACTAGTGTTTAATATTGATATAAAGAACCAACCAATTCTCCACAAACTGAAGTCATTTTCTTAAAAACAGTGCAAACTCTCAAATCTTCAGAGTGTTGCAATGGTACTCTCCTGGCATAAACTCTGGAATTATGGTTAATACCTAGGTGTAATGTTGTGAATATCTGCCTGGGGCAAATTTCAGCCAACTACTGTCAGGCAGCTTGTTCTTTCAAATCAGTTTCCTCTTCTATGATATCCAATCTCTCTCCATCCCTACGGGTTAATTGTGGGGAAAGAACATAATGAAAACACATGACCTTTTATTTAAAGCTTGCCACTTAGCAAGTGTTCAATGAGTCACTACAAGAATTTAAATTTTTTGTGTAATTCACTTTTATAAACACAATGTTGTTATTTTCACTACTAACTAAGCAAATGTTTTCTTTTAGAAATATCTCAAATTCTACCTCATGGAAAGAGCAAACTATGTATCTACATGGATATAGTATTATTATTTGCTATTTTTAGAGTCAAATTTACCTTTCTTGAACTGTAAAATATAAAAGAAACCGAACAACCTAGTGCAAGGGATATAAGACAATATATCTTATAAGAACAGGTTGCATGTAATTTCACAGAATCTCTGAACCTAAATCATCCCAGAACAATAAAAGCAACAAAAATGGCTAGGGGATGGGATTTACATCTTATAAAACTGTAGGTTACACTTCCACAGTTACTAGAGAACAGCAGTGCCTTAATAGTCTTAATAAAGATTTTTCTTACTTATTTTGGATTAATTTGCTTTAAAATGTATGATGGATGTAGGCTAGAATGGAGAAATAGATCAATTTTGTGCCTTCTAAAGCAATATTTACTTGCATTAGAATTAGCAAAGTATTTCAATGATACAACATGGATGCAATTTTCAGAAACAGATCCCTTCTAGAAAAAATGTATTTTATGTTTATTGTTTTCAGAGATTATTAAAATATACTTAGATATGCAGCAATATTTGTATTACTACTCTGTGCATCAGGGGATCTGAAATGTATCTCTAGAAGACAATATTTATAAGCTTCATTTTCTGTGTTCTTCAAATGGAAATACTGGCATTCCGCTTTACACATTGAAATAATACAAGAGAATAACGGTGATATTTTTGAAAGTAATAGTAGCTCTGTGTTTTAATAACACCCACCTAAATTATGAGAACTCATGGAGAAGTGATTTATTAGGCACCAAAATGACTAGAGACATCTGTCATAATTGTTTTAATTCTGAATACAAATGTTCTCTAAATGATTTGACAGTTCTATTTTTGATCAATGAGTTAGAGACTTGAACCAAACTCTCTCTTATGTGTTTTTGTTCTCTCTTTGTTCAGCTCGATCTTACAAGTGCCAAACGTCCTCATATTAACACAGTGTGTAATGTGAAATTTCAAAGTTTCTTTGTGATCAAAAGGTTGAGTACATTTCCATTTCATATATATGTATAAGCAATTCTCAAAAGAATACCAAATAATAAATGTGTTCTCATTCTTACACTGGCTGCTGAAATGTTTATAATAACAACAATTTTGTAATATGTTAGTATGTTTTATTATTATTAGCAAGAGAGATACTGATGATCAATTAAAAGAAGTGAACCACAGAAAAGTAAGATGCCTTATTCAATATGTCTCCTATGTTTTTTATGACTGAAATGTTTTTATGACCTTGTAATGGAAAATGAGACATAACTAAAATGTGATATGTATATAAATTAATCTTATGAAACAGGCAGTTACATAACTTCTGATATGAATCCATGCTTAAATATTTCACAAAATGTAATTCTTGCCAGGTAAAGAGTGGAAGTAAAATGTACAGGACAGTTCAGACTGAGTAGGTGATAACACACATACACACACACACACACACACACACACAGAAGATATACACATTTTTGTTGGATATGCTTGTTAGTTATAGTAGGGGAAATTGTTTTCATCATTTATTAAGTATTTTCTTAGCAGTTTTGAACATAAAAATCAAGGACATTTTCAAAAATCATCTAGAATGATATAGATTCTCTCTCCCTCTTTCTCTCTGTCTCTCTCTCTCTCTCTCCACACACACACACACACACACAAACATACTATAGTCTCCATAGAGAAAAATTTTAAGCACTTTTTATTTCCATGACTTTATTTATACATGATAAACTTGGATTATGTAATTAATTTTAAGTTGCTTTGTGCATGGAAAATATAGCTTGAAAGATTATAAAGTATATATTTAAAAGATTACATTAATAAGATACAAATGATATGGTACAATTTAGATAGAAATATACAGTATAATAATCTTATAGTTAGGAAGCTATCCAGTGTAGGGTTAATATTTTTGTTATTATTTTTCAAATTATATTTATTTTTTCCACACCTCCATTCTCTGATTAGTCTATTTAGTTCCAGATGGCGTGATTAAGTTTCCAAATTTCTAAGATTTTGTTCTTATGGTTTTAGCTTTTTTTCATTTATATCAGAACAGTTGTCCTTAACAGCTGGTTTTTCCTGAAATAGTTTTCAGTTAGTAGTTTTTCATTTTTATCAATTCTGATCATCTGATTTACACAATAGAATAATTTTATGAAGTATTTAAGGAGTTTCCTTGTACTGAAATGAAACTTTGACTTTAGTTTTCCAAATTGTTCAGAATCTTTATAAAACTTTCTAATGGACCCAAAATAATTTAAAACATAAATGGCTACTACCTATTGTTTAATATAGATTAACTAATTGCTCTCATGATAGATAATTATATACATCTTTGCCATTTTTAACACCTTCAGTGGTCTCATGCTTCCTAAATGTCAATGATGAGTTATACTGGTATATTTTCCCAGTTATATAATTTGTTATTCTAAAGTTGAAATTTAAATTATACTTTATTGCTATAGACATTAAAGAATTCAACATCCTCAAAAATTCATAAACACCAAAAAGGAAGTGAGGACAAAAATAATAAAAATGTCCATAGTAAATGTAAAATGGATTTTAAAAATGTATTGATAACCATGATAATTAGTAAGAGGGAAGATACTGAATTCAGTTAGCCAATGCAAAATTTTTAACTCTATCACTTACTTGTTTTAATCAACAACAAATAAACTTCTGATTCATTCAACTACAAATTATCAGAAAAAAAAAAGATGACTAATTCTTGAATAAACAATATTTGTGGGGAGAAACACAGTTCTAAGGAATTAAAACATAAGTCCAAAATCTGACCAAAAAAGAAAATGTGGGGCTATCACAGATCAAAATTTATACTGAAGATGAATCTTAATGGTAGTCAGGAAAAGGTTGTACTTTATTTTTGTAGAACACATTGAATAATATTAATGTAAGGAGCCACCAAAGAAAAGTGCAGGAAATGCATGATGCAACAAACATAATATGTAAGAAATTATTTGTGGTTATATCTCTCTACTAGAAAAGTCATTGTGTTTATAATGACTCATGATTAGTTTGACCTCACACTGACAATCGAAAGATATAGATACATCAAATGTACAACCTTCATAAATTCCTGTCCCCATTCCATGTAAGGTAACATATATATAAATTTTAAAGATTAAGATCTGGTTGCCTTTGGAAAGACATTTTTTCTATCAACTCATAAAATGTGAGATAGCCAAGTTGACATGTTGACACGCTGGACATGGATATATATGTGTGTGTGTGTATGTGTGCATATATATGTGTGTGTGTATGTGTGTGTGTGTATATATATATATATATATATATAGTGGTGTATTTTGTACATACAAACACATTGTATTTTCTCATTCTTCAGATGTTTACATCCTTCCTGCAATATATAACCTGTAAAATTAAATGTATTATTTTTGTTGACATTAAAATATGCAACCATCTACTTTATTCATATATTACCATAACATGAATAGAATATACTCAAAATTCCAGTTTTTTGAGTGGAAAAATTAGTATTACCTGGAAACTTAGAAATGCAAATTTTCAGGGGTACACACAGACCCACTGAACCATGTTCTCTGCAAGTGGTTTCCAAAACTTTGTTTTTGCAGGTTATTTAGGTGTGTCTGAAGCACACTCAGGTTTGATAATCATTAATTTAGACAATGGAAAGCTGGGAAAAAATGGTTTAGGAATTCAACATTGACTAGCTCCCATCGCTCATCCAGAGAGTAGGACATGTGACACCTGAAGTGGGAACATATTTCCACTGGAGTATTTGCACATGATTTGCATTCAGAAACATATGGGGAGAGAGCTGATTCAATAATCAGAACTTCTGAAGGCAAATGTAGGCATATCTAAATGTACATAGTGATAGATGATAGATACACATATAGATGATAGATGATATTGATATAGATATATAGATATAGATGATATAGATAGATATACATAGGTATGGATATAGATATATATAATGTGACCTTACAAATAAAAGAGTAGAAACCAAGCAATAAAAATACTTAGACTACAACTGAACTTTCTTGCTTCTTAACTAAGGTATAATATTAGCTAAAGATAAATGTCTTTCCTTGTAATTTCATCAACATAAAATTCCTCTATGGTTCTCAATGAAAGGAGAGTTGGAAATGAATCTGTTGTATAGCCAGTGAGAGATCACCTGCTGCTCCTGTTTTCTGGCATAAAAGACAATACTGCCCTCAGTTAGTCACTCCTAAGATAATGAGGTCTGGTTCTGTCCAGAACACATAAAGGTAAAAGAATGGAGGATGAGAGAGGTCGTAGAAATAAGAAGATTCCAAGAACACTTAAGAGAAATTGGGCATAGACTGAAAATAGGCCGCAGGAAAGACAGAAATGCTTTGTACTACACCCTGGACTCTGAATCTTTAGGATCAACTGTGAATGAAAACAGGTTTCTCTGCCGATAGCTATCTGTGACCCCTGGCAAATGCCATCAGTGTAACAGATAGGTTATGGTTTTGTTCACTATCACCTGAGCTGTTGAACTGTGTGTGATAATCAGCAGCCTCACTTGTGAGCTTACCATCAAATTAACGAAGCACACTACACCATTATGTCCAAAACAGTGAATAGAGTGAATGCTGGGGAGAGAGCAGATCCAACAAGCATAGTTATGATTCCATGACATTCACCTGGAGAAAATGATATCAGGTAGACAGCTAGGTAGTTTAAGACTCAAGATCAAGTAAGAAAGCAACAAGTACCCATTAAAGACCCCTGTCACCTGGAAGTTTCCTCTTGAGCATTTTCTTCAGAATTTATCAAAGCAATGGGAGTAGGAAGGGGCAGATAGGAGGGTGTGTAATTGATTTTAGTTTTTCTCATCCTCCTCAGCATACATGCAATTTAAGCAAAGAAGTAGTTTTAAGGAAATTTATTAACAATTATTTTTATTAATTGCCAGTGTTTTCCCTGATTACAAAAAAAAATCATCAATAAACCCATTCTTATCATTTTGTTTTCAAACCCAATATCATTTTTATTGTTTTTGTGTTGTTTTGTTTTAGCCTATGTTGTTGTTATTTTATTTTGTATTCTCTTTAAAATTGAAAAAACTCATCAAACTAAAAAGCATAGAATATTACCTATTCCATATAACTGTACCTTTCAGTATTTTCGGAAAGAGTTTACTCAACAGGTATATTTTGCCCAAATTGTGCACATTCCATGAGTCTACTGAACTGACCATTAACCGACTTTTAACGGATAATTTAGTTTTTCTTTCCATACAGGAAAAGCTTTATTATGAACTTGGATTCACTAAGTCATAATGATCTCTTCACTTATAATTAATGCACTTAAAATTTTTAAATAGTACAATGTAGACGTACATTATCTAAAATCCCAGAAGGCTCGTAAGCAGATAACAGATTGCTACACATCTTGAAACAGACAGAACAACATTCCTCAACTGGGGCTCCAGAGAGGTATACATCACTTGGGTCCTGTGTCTCAGGGAAGAGAGAAAGTCATACTGTGAACATTAATGATCAGTGGCTCATGGGAGTTAGTCCTTTTTATGCTGGTAAAATTGGGTTCACATTGGTTACTTTGCGAGGGAGTTAGTATCCGGTATTCTTCTTTTGTCCTTTGAGAGTTATCACTCAAGACATTGGCATTATAATGTAGTGTCCAAATGACAGCACAAGTGAAAATTTATTCCTATTCACAATGCAGACCACCTGATATATATGGACCATATCCAAAGTTGGTCTGTAGTTGATCTCAGATAATATGAAAACTTCATCCTCTTGGGACACAATTATATTGATCCCACAAAAAATGACAGGACAAGAAAGCTCATAGCTGAAGAACAGCATTCTTGTTACAGGACAGTTGATTCAGGGTGTTATCACCAATGCTAACTTCACTGCCATTATCAAAGGCCTTTTTTTTTTTCATTCTGGCTATCAGCGGTTATCAGAACATATTGAAGTCACTGCTTTTTCAAGTCCTCAAAAATTTCAAAAAATAAAGGAGGAAGGCCCTAACCAAAAGCACAGAGGTCTTCATCTTGCCAGACCCTAAGACACAAGCTGTCACAGGGAACAGGAAATGACCCTAGGAGATAACTTCTAAACTCTTGGAATATCTTATCTGATATCTAGGTAGATTGGAGACCTAGGCCATCAGAGACTTTTTAATATCAATGTGATTTGTGGTACTTGTCTTTTTTTTCTATTATTAGGATGTGGGGCCACACTTGGCCACTTTGATTTCTGGAGGTCACTGGGTAATTGAGGTCAGTCAGATGGATGTCCTATCTCTGTGTGACTGACCCCCAGTAAAATCCTGGCATGTGCTGCAACACATCGTTGTCAGGGAGAATGAAGAACTGCCCTGCAAGTGCACTGAGAAAGAACAATTGGAAATTTAGGCCTACCTCCTTCTGGACATGAGCATATGCATTTTGATCCTTTGCTGATTTCAAATTGTATCTTTTCATGTCAGTGAATCAAGTGTAATAGCTTTTGTACATTCTGTGAGTCCTAGTGAATCACTAAACTTGACAATATTTCTGCAGCTCAGTATCAGTCAGTGTTGTACTAGAGAAACAGATATAACACAAGATGTACAAATGTGTAAGAAACTATAAGATTTGTTTACAATGGACAGCCACAGATTTGGATGAGGAAGTGTGTAGAGGGTGCCTGCATACTGGAGACTGAAGGATTCAGTCCAAGGTCTGGAGCTCATGGCAGTGTCCTGTGGAAGTCTGCAAGCAGAGATCAATGGATCTCTGATGGAAGACTGAAAAGTCTATGTGGAAGGCTAAAGGATCCAAGGCAGAAGCCAAAGAGTCTGTGGTAGAAGGCAGGAGATGACATTTAAACTGAAGGTGAAGACTGGAGTTTTTCCAAAGAATAGATGTAAGTCCATCCTTCTTCATTTCCCCTTTATACCATCCAGGAGATGAGCTGCCCTAGGGTAAGTCCTCTACACCCTAGGATATAGAATTACTGAGCTGACTAAGTTAAGCTTCTGAACTCAAACTGACACAATCAATCAAGCATTACAGAATGCTTGGTGGAAGTATTAATAAATAAAGGCTAACTGTTCCTGTAGATTATGAGTGTTTGGGACAAAATCAGTAGAGAAACAATGTAATTTGCATATGACATTATACTATACATACACATGTGCACATACACATACATACTCACAGACATGCATGCACACACATACACCCATAGGCACAAAATTGTTTGATAGATTCAAGGCAAGTAAGAGGTAAAGTTTATAAAATTTAATGTCAAATTCAAGTTAAATATACTAAAATTATTTATTTATCTTTTTAATAGTTATTTGGTGCATTGGTCAGATTTATGGATTTGTTTATTTAGATTTGGTTATGTATGAGAATCCTCTACTGGATATTTTGTTATATGAAGTAAATATATAAAGACATAAAGCATAAATTTCAAAGAGTAGTGATACACACATCTGTATGACCTAAATCCTGTATTGCCAGGAAAGACAGTAAAAGTTCATTCTGCTTTTCAAGAAGGTACTAGAGGAAGGTGAAGAATACAAAGAGAGATAGTAGATGAATGGGAATTTACCTTCATACTTTTTAAAAATAGAAATGTGAATCTTTAATTTTCGTGATTTTTCAAATTTTAGTTTATTAGTATATGCATATAGTACATAACATTTATATTACTTGCAAGAAGTTGGTACATGTGCACAATACCATACTTCCTTTTTTCCCCATTCTTCATCCCTTCTTCCCTCCCATTTCCCCTGATCTTTCCCCCTTTGAGAAGGATCTGTCTCCTGACTCCCTGTTATCCATCCTTTATTTTGCTCATTACTTTTACTCTGAATTTTTCATATAAGAGAACCGTGAGATAGTTAATCTTGTGTGTCTGATTTATTTCTCTTAACATAATGGTCTCAAAGTGCATCCATTTTCCTACGAATAATTCAAGTCTTTCTTTATGGTAGAGTAGTACTCCATGGCATGTAAATACCACATTTTCTTTATCCATTTGCAGTTCTTTAAAGTAGCGATGCTAAAAAATTACTCTGGCCCAAAGATCCCCTCTAAGGCCACTACAATAAGTCACCTATTCTCTGAATAATTTACCCCCATTTACCCAAGACTGTCATCATAAACATTCACATCCATGAGACAGACGAGGATGGCACCTTTAGAGAGGGTGAAGAAAACACTGTTTTTTGTGGTTTCTTTTGATATTCAGATTCATCAAATTAGTAGTTAGTGGAAGTTTGATTTAAATTCAAGAACACTACACTTGAGTTTTGTTTTCTTTCTTTTTCATGGTTTGTTTTTGACTATCATTTTAATCTTTTTAGGTAATGGATGTGAATCATTAGGAAAGGCAACTTTAGAATCTGTCTATACAAGACTAACACCAAGCTCATAACGTAACTCCAAGTAATTGGAAAGCCTGCCTTGTAATATCGATTAGGGTGAGTAATTGTCAGATCTTTGCTTAGGATTTACTGATACTCATAATAGCATGTGTGAATTAATGGAATACAGAGCATTAAAACATATTTATTAATTGCTACTGATCTGCTTTCTGTGCTAATTATTGTGAGTGTATTCCAGACAGCCATAAAAATTAGTAACAACTATTCTACTTTTCCTTGGTTTAAAGGAGGCTCTGGATAGGTTGCAATAAATTGTGTTAAAATATTGTGCTCTTAGATCCATATAATTTTAGTGTTTTTGTTAAATGTACATATTTTTTAATTTTTGGGTTTTAGGAGTAAATGATTTAATTTCACTTTTAGGAGTACATAATTCAGTTTCTTCTACACAAATTCCCCATTCTTCCCTATTCTCCCCTGTGTCCAATATATATCTTTATGTTTTACATATTACTTAAAAACACTTACCTTAGCATGTGTTTTTATTTACATAAGTGGCCTTTTTAATAAGTATCCTTTTTATACTGATATTTCTCTATGTCGCAGTTTTTTACTCAACAGTGTTTAAAACTCTATCACACTGCGTGTCATACAAATAGCTTTTCTGTTTTTTAAACACCTTTGAGTATTTTGTCATTTGTATTTTATCCATCCTTCAGTAATGATCCCTTTGGCTTCCTCCTGTTCCTTAGCTCTAGCTAGTATTTCAATTAAAATATCACTCTTGGGTAGTTTGGGAAATTCATAGGAATCCCTCTGCAATCTATAATCTATGAATTATAAAAACACACTGTCTAATACTGTCAAATTCCTTTTCAGTTTAACTACTAGAAAAAAAGGTTTTCTTTTTTATCAGGACACTAGGCAATTTTAGCCTAATACCTACTCTGATATCTAAAGAATTTGAGAATCTCTTTATTTGTTAATCATTTGTTTTGTTCCTTTTGAACTGTGTTCTTGTCTCTATTGTTTCTTTTAATTTTGGTCAATTTTTATCAAGGTTTCTCCTACTGATATTATTTTGCTATGCATTTTAAATATTGTAAAAATATTCTGCCTTTATTTTGCTCTTCTGTCAAATTTGCATAAATTATTATTTACTGGACAGCAATTCTAGACTTAAAGAAAGAAACAAACTTAAGTATGATATATTTCAACTCCATTATTTACACCCCATTATTTGTGATTGATTTAAGCATAGTTAAAGTAGCTCTCTTCACTAATAAATATATTTTGTGTATTTCTTTCTATCACTTCAGTATTTTGCTTTGACATACAGATTTTAAATTCATCTGAAGTTAGACAATTTTAACCAATATAACTAAAATTTTAGTCTCTCCCATGTAGTAAGCCCATTTCTTAAATTCTTCCTCTTTTGATTTATGATATCAAGTACTTCCTACATAAAATTTTCATAAATGATTCAAAGATTTCTATATCTTCATCTATTTGTCTTTTTTACCAATTGTAATACTGCCTTTATCATAATGTTTTTATAACATAATGTTACTATCCAATTTTGCAAGATCACATCATGTTTATTATTTTTCAAAGTTTATGTGGCTCCATTTAGATTGCTATATAGTTTTAAAACTTTATATGTTCAAAAATTATTGGACATATAAAGCATAATAATATATTATATTTGCTACTCCAATACTCATTTTTTGTTATCTGTTTTCATAATTTAAAATTTCCATTCTATTTTTGCAATGAACTTATTTTTCTTATTACATAGATTTAAGGGTGTCAGTAACAGTAGGCCAATGAACAAGATTTGAAAATGGGTCTGTGTTAGTTCATTTTGAATAGATAATATCAACTGTATTCTAGAATATTTATATCAAATATTGTATTGGGTTGTAATACAGATGTTTCCCACGCTACATATTTCTGCCTCATTTATATTATCAAACACTTAAAAAAATTTACAACAGGATTTGAAATGCAGTTTTACATTGCAGATTTAATTTATATTTCCTAGATTATTAATAGCATTGAACACCTGCCCAGGTTCCTGGATGATCTTAATCAGAACCTCTGGAGTTACTTATATGTGTAGTTCCATGAACTGTTACTTACAGAAGGGAAAAATAAATCACAAAATATTGAAATTACTTTGTAGTCATAGCTACGCCTAAAACTAATTTTTAATAAAAGCTTATAGGGCACCCAATATTATGTTTGGCCAAAATTATTTTATAGTAGAAAACCTAAAAATAGTTATAGACCTGTAGGAAAATTTGTTCAAACTAAAGAGAATTCCTTCATACTGCATATAATTTCTCTTTTTTCCATTTTATGTTTATGTAGCACATTGTTACAATTAATGAAATAATATTCCTGTCTTAGTTCAGGTTGCTATGAAAAATTATCTTAGGCTGGATAATTCCTCAGCAACAAAACATGTATTTCTTGTAGTTCTGGAGGCTGGGAAATCTGCAATCAAATTGTTAGCAGATTCAGTAGCTGGTCAGGTCCCATTCCTCCCTGGTGATGCCTACTTTCTGCATCCTCACATGGTGAAGGGAAAAGATAGTGATCTAGGCTTCTTTTATAAAGGTATTGATTTCATTGATGAGGATGGAGTGTTTATGACTCAAATGCGTAAAAGCACCACCTTCTCATAGAATTACGTTGATGTTTACGTTATAGCATATGCATTTTGGGGAGCACAAGCATTTACATGTAGCCACATCTCTGTAGAAGTCCACATAAAATTTAAATTTCTTTAATTTTAAGATATATTTTGTGGACCTAGGATCTCATTATGTTTAGATTTATATCTATTTCTCATGCTACATATTTTTGCCTCAGTCTTCTCATCGCTGAAATATAATTCCTAACATACACAATTTAAAATAAGAGAGGATTACTTTGGTTCCTTTGTCTGCTCCCTTGGGAGATTTAGTCCATGGTCAGCTGCCTTCAAAACAGGAACATCATGATAGAAAGATATGAGGGAACAAACCTGCTTAGGTCATGGTAACTAGGAAGCAGAGTCAGGGAACAGTACTGGAGAAAAAGGGGCCAGGGACCACAGATAAACCATGAGGCTCCATCTCCAAGGCCTACCCAGACACACTAGCAGAGTGTTCCATTAGCCTCTGGAAAGATCCCAAAGCCAAGCACAGTGAAATACTCTACCCTAACTTAACACTGTGTGCCATCGTGTTACTTTGGCTGTGCATATTATAAAGAATTTCTTTATTTTTGATAATCTTACCATTTTGCAAATTGTGGTTGAGATGTTTGGTATGATGCCCCATATAGTAACTCAATATTTTTCTCACAAGTATACTGGGATATGGGTTTTTGGAAACAACACCACAGATGTAATATGACATTTTAATAATATTATATCCAGGATAGCTACTATCAGTGTTTTATCACTTTTGATGTTGATGCTGATCACATGGCAAAAATAGTATTTTTCAGATTTCTCTGTATTAAAGTTACTCCAACATTCCAACTCTTAACATTCTTCATGCCATGTATTGCAAAGAAAGTCAAAGTACACAGTTTACAACCTAAAAAAAAAAATCTCAAAAGGGTTCATAGTCCTAAATGAAAAATGTGAAACTGTAATATTCTTAGAAGATAGAATAACAGGTAAGCTAAAAGACCTTGGTTTTGGTGAGGACAGTTTTAGATAAGACACCAAAGGTAAAATCCATGAAAGAATTGGTAAATTGCACTTAGGCCCCACGGAAGACCGTCAAGAAAATGAGAAGATAATGCAACACTTGGAGACAATATTTGCAAGACATATCTGAAAAAACCTGTAGTCTTATATATTCAAAAATTCTTAAAATTATACAGTAAGACAATAAACTACTCAAAAATGGGCAAAGTACCTTAACAAATGCCTCATCAAATATAATTATATGAAATAAATAAAAATATTAAAAGATGTGCGATATCACGTCATTAAGGAATTCTGAGATACCACTGAGATATCACTATGTGTCTAACAGAATAGCTAAAGTCTAACACATTGAACATAATAAATTCAGATAAGGATGTAGACAAATCAGATCTCTGCTTCATCGATGGTAGGAAAGCAAAATGGTACAGCCATTTTGGAAGATATTTTAGGATTATCTTTCAAAATTTGCCTTATTCTAACCATAAGATATGCAGCAGTGGATTTTCAAATTATTAACTGAAATTTGTTGAAAGTGTATCTGCACAAAATCCACAAATGTATCTTTACAGCTATTTTGCTTACAAATACAACACCTTAAAGTATATCATGACATTGTTCAATACTTAATGGATTAATCAACCCTGTAATATTAATCATCAGTAAAAACAATTGAGTTATCAAGTGATGAAATGATATTCACTATAACCTTTACAAATTCCTGCCAAATTTTAAGTAGTTCAGCCTAACAGCACAGTCAAAGAATTACTCATATATATTCTGCATTTTGACTTCTGTTTCTTTTAAAATTTTAGTATCCATCTCTATTGATTTCCTTTACCAGAAAATGCGTGCTTTGCTTTTAAACTATATAAGAGATTAAGGTTGCTGTTGCACGGATTCCCATTGTATTGTAGGATTTGTGAAAAAATATATCATTTTGTCATATACATCCCAAATCATATCTTCTGTAAATACCTATGTTTTTAGTTTGCATTTCAAAAATGGAATTATAAAATTCCTTAAGAGTAGATTTCTTAAGAGTAAAATTAAATGTTTTATGCCAGTATTGAAAACAAGGCTCAAATTAAAGGTTATCTTCAAGGTCAACCCTAGATCTAGCACTTTTAGATAGCAATTTGGGTATTCAATTGTTGATATTTGGAGTGTTTTATTTAGGTACTGATTCTATGCTTATTTCTTCTATTAGTCTGGGAGCTGATAACATAGCAGTAACAGGAATAATTAAAAGAGAACAGTCAGTGAAATTTTTGGAAGTAGGTATAATGAAATATGTTGTTACTGTCTCCTTGTAAGGATCATGTTAGACAAAATGCAGACCTGAAGTAAGATGAGGAGGGAAGTATCCACAGGCCATTTCCTTCCTGGCAAGGCTTGTCAGTTTTCTTTATTGAATTTAGATTATTAAATCTTTTCTTGTGATTCCTCCTCAGATCTATAACCTGTTTTAAAATCCAATCACTGATTCATCTAGCTTGATTTCATGTTAGCATATTGCAACTGTCTTTCCAAAATGAAATTATTTAATGATTTTAACAGTTGTATTATTATCTGTATTAGCTCCTGTCCCATTGCTGTGACAAAGGATCTGACATCTTTTATGTAAAGGAGAGGTTTGTTCTGGCTCACAGTTTTAGAAGGTTTGTAGTCCATGATCAGCTGGCCCGAAGGCAGAAATGGCATGGCAGAAAGGTACAGGAGAGCAGAATCTGCCTTCTTTCTGATGGCCAGGAAGCAAAAAGAGAGAGAGAAAGGAGCCAGAGATAAGAATGTACCCTTCTAAAGCATGCTGCCACTGTGCAGCCACTTCCAAACAAGCCCTATATCCAAATCTGAGACTTTTAAGCAATATTTTAGATTAAAACTGTAACATTCTGCTCCTGGGCCCCAAAAGACTCATTTCAATCTCATCACTTACCTAAGTCAATAGTATCAGCAATGTGAAAATGTCCAAGTCAACAGCCTCTGAGTCTCAAGACAAACTTTTATTGTAGGATCCTGTAAAAATCAAAAGGAAAGTCTCCAACATTTGATGGTACAGTGTAAAAAAAAAAATACATAAAATCAATAAAACTATGCTGCCATCTTGAAAACAGTAAAATGTATAAAAGCCTACATCCAAGATGAAGATAAAAATATAATACAAGAATAAATTATTTATCTAGATTAGATAAATGTATTAGATATGGATTGAGGTAGAACTTAATTTGAAGAATAAGGAACCATCATTTAATTTAAACATATCTTTTATTGTCAGAATGTGACTAAGAGTCACTAACAAATAACTACAAAATCCCAACATATTTGCCATTAATTAATACATTTCTATTAACCAAGTATTCCAAGAAAGAAATAAAAAGAGAAAGTATCACATATTTTAAGTGAGTGAAAGTAAAAACACAATTTTGATAGCTATTTAGGAGGCTGGTCAAGCAGTAGGAAACCTTTAGGAATAATTAGTGTAGAACACTAATTGCCTATGTTAGAAATTTCTTGTGAAGGCACTGACCTTAGCAACCACTATAAGAAACTTTAAAAATAAGGAAAAACAAAATTCATGGGAGTAGAAGGAGAGAAAGAATAAAGATAAGAGTAAAAATCAGTAAACTGTAAAACAATAGAAAAATCAATAAAACCCAGAGACAGTTACTTGAGAAGATCAATAAAATTGATCTTGCCAAAGAGGAAGTTAAAAAGGAAGGGCAGAAGATACAAGCATCATAATGAGAAAGAATAGTAAAGAAATGTAATTGTTTGTAAACACTCTTACTCCAAGAAGTGTTCCAGATTCAGATTACTTTCCTGTTAAGAGTCAACAGAATATTTAAGAAACATTACCAATTCTATACAAATGCTGCAAATAGAAAAGAATACAAAGAAAAAGCAGAGTAGTGTCTAACCTGCCTTTAGATTGGCATTACTCTAGTATCAATACAAAACAAAGGATACAAAAAATAACACTACAGACAAATATCCCTCATGAATCCAAATGCAAAAGCTCTAAACAAAATTCTAGCGAACCAAATCTGTCTGCAGCTAAGAGATGCACAGAGAAAAAGGACGGGAGAACACCGAAAGATGACAGCATGGGTTCTTCCTGTTCTATTCAGAATTATGCCCCAAGATCAAATTCACAAACCTAAGAAGTCTGATAGAGACAGGGAGAAAGCTGAGTGAGACCAAAGGGAAAAAAAAAAAAAAAAAAAAAAAAATTGACAGCAGAGAGGCCCTTTCCATCAATAAGCTTAGGAAATTAGATAGCTATGAGAATGATGTTGGAGATTAAGAGTCTGAAGAAGGGTTTGACAGTACAACAGATCCCATGAACGTTATCCAGAAAAGGAAGGAAAATTAAGATGAAAAAGATGAGAAATGCTAAGGGGAGGAAGGGTAGAAAAAAACAAAAAACCTTATCTGTTGAAAACAAAGTTGAACATACACAGACTGTGATTGCACAGGTGCACTCTTACATAGTTATCCAAAAGAAATGAAAGCATACGTGTACACAAGGTCTGGTGCGTGAATGTTCGTAAGTGCTTTCTGTGCTATTATAAAGAAGCAGAGATTACTCAAATGCTCACCGACAAATGGAAAAGACACTGCATAAACACATAAAATGGAAGGCTCTCTTCACAACCTCAGCCACACAAAGGAACCCTCATTCCCCTAGTGATCCCTCACCTTGATCCCTCAGTATTTCCCCTGAAAGCCACCTCTAGCTGGTCTTAGATTTCTACTCATCGCTATATTTCTATTATTTGAAAATCTGTATGATGATCCTTATGTGGAATTTAAAAGATATGTGTACACAAATAATGCATAAAAGGGTATACATTTTTGTAATAAATGAAAGCCTTATAAATGCTCTGAAGAATAATGCAGAGCACATTTATATTTGTGCTTCTGACATCAAGCATAGTGCCTTGAAGTTGGGAAGTGTTTCAGTTAATAAAATTTTAACTTGGAAAAACCGTTATAACATCCCAACGTGAAATCAAGCTAGATGAACCAGAAATTGGATGCTAAAACTGGTTATAGAGCTGATGACAAATCGCTGAAAAGATTTAAGGATCTAAATTCAATAAAGAAAACTGACCAGGCTTGCCAGGAGGGAAAAGGCCTGTGGCTACTGCCCTCTTCATCTTACTTCAGATCCGCATTTTGTCTAATGTGACCCTTATACAGAGATAGTAACAACAGATTTCATTATAACTATTTCCAAAAATTTCACTAACTATTCCTGTTACTGCTGTATTATCAGCCTACAGACTGATAAAAGGAAATAGGCATAGAATCAGTACCTAAGTAAAACACTCCAAATATAAACAATTTAATTCCTAAATTTCTAGCTAAAGGTGCTAGATCTAGAGTTGACCTTGAAGAATACCTTTAATTTGAACATCGTTTTCAAAGTCTGCATAAAATATTTAATTTTACTTTTAAGAAATTTTATATTCCCTTTTTAAAACGCAAAATAAAAACATAGGTATTTCACAAAAGCTATGATTTGGTATGTATCTAACAAAGAGATACAGATTTCACAAATCCTACAACAAAATTGGAATCAGTGCATCAGCAACCTTAATCTTTTGTATAGTTTAAAAGCAAAGCACGCATTTTCTGGTAAAGGAAATCAATAAAGACAGACACTAAAAATTTTAAGAGAAATAAAAGTCAAAATGTAGGATATATGTGAGTAACTCTTTCACTGTGCTATTAGGCTCAAATGCTTAAACTTTGGCAAAAATTTGAAAAGATTATGATAACATATTTGCAATACTCTAATCCATGGCATTAGGTAATAATATAGCACAACTGAATTCACTGTGTAAGTATTAGGACTACATCAGTTTCCATTAAATATGCAACCAAGTAATAAAGGAAATGCAGAACTTAGAAAAGAATCATTTAGTGTATATATTTATATAGCCCCTTTGGAAGAACTAGTGGGTAAATGATAGCAAACTAGTTATAACCTCAGACACTTTATTTATTCACATTGCACAGGTTAGCTTTGTAAGGTAAATTGCTTAGAGTTGCTTGGTCATGCAAAAAGACACACTGTGACCAGGAAACTGTAAGACATTAGCAAACTCTGCATGCAGGGAGATAGAACCAATGCTTGGCTCAGCGCTTTAGAAGGTGCATACATAAATGACAATTACAAAAGTGCCTATATCATAGAGTTATCTAATGCTTAAATTAGTTATTACTTGTAAAATATTTAGAAAAATATAGCATATGCAAGGCACATTCTTTCTAATAAAATTCAGAAAACCAATGACAGTGAATCCAGAATTGATAGTGCAACATAATGTAAACACTAAAACAAAAATAGAAATGATAGCGAAAGTAACAAAAAGTTTGATCATCTTTAGTTTCTGGCATAACTAAAAATTAGAAATTAAAATGACTTTTAAAATGTACCAAGACTCCTTTAGTCAATAAATTCTTATGGGGCCTTTTGATAGGATATAATTCAAAGAATCGTATATTTTCTGCTGTTACTATTAAATGAAGTCATTAGAATGTAGAAAGACTTAAATCATTTCTCTTTGTAATTTCCATGATCCTGATTTTACCATGTAGTAAACAGAATATTTCATTTATGAATTTTATTGTAAGGGAATAAGATATGCTTTGTTAAAAAATTTAATTATTAATTTTTAACTTTCATGTTTCTATAATATTTTGACAAAAATTATTTTTTATACAATTCAAAGTCATTGATAGGTGTGGTGGACTGACAACTGGTGGTCAGCTTGTAACACCCAGCTGAACTGAATCAGCGTGGTGCTGGGTATGTGTGGGCCACCTGAGGATTGTTACGGGCAACATAAAAAGGAGAACTGGAGAGGGAGAAGTTTTGTGCTGTTGGTTCTTCTGGAGGAGGCTGTTATACTGGCTTTCCTGATATGAACTCTCATCACGGAAGGAGTGCGGGACCTTGTTGTCACTATAGTTCACTCTGGAGGCGGGCTCTGGTCCTTACTTTGAGCATCACTTCCTGGCTCCAGTACAGATCCTTCAGCCTACTGGCACAGGCATTCTAGCTTCTGCCCCTCATCTTTGGGCCTTCCCGGTGCAGTGTGGATCCTTTTTTTGTTTTTGTTTTTGTTTGGTTTGGTTTTTTGGTTTTTTTGGTTTCTGCCCCTCATCTTTGGGCCTTCCCGGTGCAGTGTGGATCCTTTTTTTGTTTTTGTTTTGGTTTGGTTTGGTTTTTTTTTGTTTGTTTGTTTTTTGTTTTTTGTTTTTTTTTTGGTCTTTTTGAGACAGGGTCTCACTATGCAGTTCAGGCTGACCCTGAGCTCCCTTTGTAGGCCAGACTGCCCTCAAACTCACAATGATCCTCCTGCCTCAGACTCCCAAGTGCTGGAATTACAGGTGTACACCACCACACACACCACACTGGCATGGGCCAGTGCGGATCCTTGATACAGACTTGCATGACACATTGTCGTGGGCTCTTGGCCTCCAGTTGGACTCATGAGGGGCATTGTGAACGCTGCTGACAAGTGTCATTCAATGGAAAGCAGACTTCTAATAGCACTGTGCTGTGTTCTCACCTATATTATTCACCAGACCAGGCACCATGTGACTTCTGGCTCTTCCCAAAGTCAAACCACCATGATTTGTAAATGTTACGAATAGACCCAGGACATGGAGGCAGTCATGACAAAACTGCACCCAAAAATGACAGGAACACTGGGATAGGTATGTTTGAAGCCACGGGAAGTACTCTGAGGTAGACTAACATGTCTTTTACTATATCTTTTTAAAAATTCAAGCATTCACTCTATTTTGTTGGTCACATCTCATCAGTCTTTATTTACCGGACACAGTGCGAACAGTTTTAAATTACTTTATTTTATATTCTCCTAAACCATATTGGGCAAATATTGGTATCTAATTTTTCCTTATGTAACTAGACATTTATAAAGGTTAGGTAATACAGCAGTAAGGGCTGGAAATGAGGCCATCCATATTCAGACAATAATGACAAGAAATGCAAGGATGAAGAATTACTGTTTATGAAGAAAGATCATTAACTTGAACTTGAAAGCAAACTTGAGCTCAGTGAGAATATTTTCAGAACATGCTGTGTTTTTTCTTTCTAGTACAGCCTTGGGGGTGTTTGGAGTGAACTGAGAATCTCTAGCGGGACTCCTTGTCTTACTGCAGTTGCCCAGGCAGAGAATGGGTGAATAAACCAGATGGTAAAGTTCAACTTCATTAAAGTGACCAGATGGAATTGGATGACAGACTTGAAATAGTCTGGGAAAGAAAGCAGCGTGGATTTGAGGACGTCAACCAACAAATCACCGGAGAACATAAAGACAGATGTAACAAAGGAAGATCAAGGAGAGAGCTACGAGGAACAGCAGCAATTTCTCTTACTGAAGGATTAAATAACCAAAGAATCTGTCAGCCAAAATTCAATTGAAAAGAACATTTATAAAAATGATACAAAATAGCAATATTTATCATGATAGTCTGTCATATTTGGAGCAATGAGTTTATACTCCATTCTAACTCTTAAAGAGAGATATGATTCATTTTAAATGAATAGAAAATAATATCTATGAAGTTATATCTATCATTGGAATTTGAAGTTATCTTTATCATTAAATTGTTATAAAATTGACAAATTTCACATTGGAGATATGCTATTTTAATTACCATTGACAACACAATTAAAACTTTGAAATATGATGTTAGAATTACTGCTGACAATTTTTAAAGGTTTTAAAATAAAGTCTTTAATCAAATAGTGACAAGCTTTAAATCTTATTAGTCAGGATGTACCATAAAGAATTGTCAATTTTTTTTAAATATTGAGAAAGGGCAAAGACATGTGTTTTCAGAAAATACGTAATTATATAAAATAATCCCTAACCAAAAAGTCATTAGGGTCATTTAATATTATATTTAAACTAAAGTTACATTGTTATGCTATTGCACTTACAATGTCTGATAATATGTTGCATTCAACATTCAGAAATCTGAATTTTAATCACTTATAGCAATTGTGAATCAGCCTCCCAGTGCTTCAAATAGGGTTGCTTCTGACATTTCCAAAACAGATAACTCCTTTTGTATAGAATGTCACGCGCACTTCCGGATGCTTTCCAGCTCTTCCTTGCTCAAAAGTGAACGCTCATGCCAGGCTCAATCACTGCAGCTTTCAGAAAAGGCCCTGCGCATTTCCAAACCTCTGTGGAGAGTCGGGTAGCGACAGGGAAGATATTTACCATGCTTTGTTAATAAAACCCTGGTCTATAAAAAGCAAACCTCTTTACAGTTAAAATTTTTTCAATATGTAACATATATCTTATATCCAAAATTATAAGTGGCTCTAAAAAATGCTTCTAAGTACGTGTATTCTAACGTTATATTTTGTCTATGAAAAATGTCAAACAAATGTGTTTCACTGGAAAGAGGGCTAATACTCAGCAAAAGTTTCTGTTCTAGTCTGAATTCATTTAAAGCCATTTTCATATTGCAACCATAAAGCAAGTGTTATAACATAAACAGAAAATGGTAACTATTCACAATTTACTGAGTAGCTGCTATGTAATTGGCAATTTGAAGAATTCTCAAAAATGGTAGCTGTCCTATACAAGTATATAATATGCATACCATTATATATTTATAAATACTCTCTATGATGAACTTTGGTAAATTTGTCTAATTTTATCTCAATTACTTCCTTAAATACTGTATGTATGTTTTATCCATTTCACAAATTAGAAATTCTCAATATTAAGAAATATATATTTTTAAAATCCTATTTAATATTACACATAAGTGACATTTACATATAATTTACATAGTTAAAATAAAGAACAAATAACCATATAGTCTTTTAGATAAGTTTTCAGAAATAGTTTGACTATTTATAATATAATATGAGAGACAAAAAGTAACATAAGTTCATTTTAAATGCATCTAAAATGAGGTTTGTGTGTCCATATACTTAATAGATTTATTCAGACAAAAATATCAAATGTGAAAAAGTGTTTATTTCTTTTTGGATACTAAAAGTCAACTTTAGTTTTCACAATCTTGCCTTTGTATTTGTTTCACTATCTTAATTATTCTCAATGATACTTAAAATTTTTCTTTTTTTTCTTTGAGACAGGGTCTCACTACATAGTTCAGGTTGGCCTTGAAATCACTTTGTAGCACAGGCTGGCCTTGAACTCACCGCAATCCTCCTGCCTTAACCTCCTGAGTGCTAGGACGACAGGTGTGTGCCACTATACCCTGCAACAAACTTTCTGAAAAATAAAAACTGATAAAATCATTACATTTGTTCATATGCAGCTATCAAAGGAAAAAATTTTTTCCATTAAGAAACTAGTCATATAAAATTATTAAGAATGCAAAATATTTAATTAATACTAAAATATACAATATCTATAATTTTTATGTATTTAAAATGTTGCAAAATTAAATCAAATGTAATTCAAGGGATACATTTTTAAAATTAGCTTTATTTCTGGTAAATGATTTATAAAAAGGACAGTTTTACCTACCCCGGTATACCAACAAATATCATTTTCACTAGAATGCCTCTAAGATATTTGTATTTGTTTAGGAGAATGACCACATACACTTTCTTGACAACTGAAATTTCATTGTCAAGGACATTGTCCTGGTTACAATGGAGTGGCAACTTAACTGGCTTTGGGATCCACCCAGGGAATCCACGTAGCACACATCTGGGTGTGTCTGGGTGGATGAAGCAGGCCTGACCTTAGGTCCCCGGCTCCTTTCTGAGTCTGTTCCCTGCTCTGCTCCTTGGTCACCATGAACTGAACATCTTTGCTTACCAGTGTCCTTCTGCCCTGATATTCTTGCCTGTAGCCATGTACCCATGGACTAAATCCCTTGAAATAGTGAACCAGTTTCAACCTCTCTTTATTTAAATTGTGGATGTTGTGTATTTTCCAGCAACAGAAAAGCTGAGCAATGTAGCAATGGTAGATACTTATAGCACAGTAAATGTTTTAGGAGAATAAGGAGAAAAAATGCCTAGGAATTGGAAAAGTGCGATCAAGAGAAAAAAGATAAACTAACTTCATGAATCAGCTCAGTTTACTAAGGGTGAAGAGAGGAAAGAAAGGTAATGTAAAGAGCTTTTTTATTTATTTTCATTAAAATCATTTGTTTAGCTACTTATTTAAAGATGTGTTTTAAAAATAATTACTTGTCAGATGTGATGATGAATAAGTGTCATCTCAAAGACCTATAGTGCAATGGGTTACACCTTTTGTTCATAGTACCAGAGATAAAGAAATAGGGGAAAAAAACTTAAAGTATGTATTGAGAATGAGAAAAGGGATAAAAGTAACTTATAAAAGCAGTCATATGTTGAATAGCTGAAAAGAAAACCTTCAATGGGATGAAGGGAAAAATCCTCCCTAAATGAGGAATACGTGCAGTGCAAGTTAAATGGTGGGAGGTGAAGCTTAGGGAGGAGGAGAACCCTGAGCCCTTGATTGGAATAACCTGAGGGTCTAAGGTTGGAAAAATTCTGCAGAATTTCAGCAAGCAAGAGCCTGAGGGAGACTCATGAAGATTTAGCTGGATAGAACCCAACAATAATAACAAGTTTGAGTTTTATTCTAACTGATAATGGAAGAAAATAAGAGTTTAATTGATATAGTGGCTTACCTATCTACTACTGATCTCACAACATAAAAGTAACTACAATAACAAAAAAAGTTTATTATCTAAAATGTATGTTTCATGTGAGAGCATTGATCTGGGAGATTCCTTGTCACCAAATAAAGGCTGCACAAAACACTTGGTTTTACTTCAAGGTCAAAGTAAATACCTACTGTAGAAATTTTTTTTAAAGGAAGTAAAAAAGAGATAGTAGAATTTTACCCAGAGTTTTAATGACCATTTGTGTTTACGTCTTTTATAAGTACAGGAGGCAATTTGGGAAATATATGTAACACCATGAATTTCTTATTTTTCCAAAATATCATGAAATGTGGTGATAACAAACATAAACGATGTAGAATATCTTTAAATAGCCTATAATACAAATATGAATTTTAAGTAATATTATGTATTTGGAATCATTAGTCAATTTAGATTGATACAAAAATAGCTGCTACCTCTTAATGATGTGAACATTAATGTTACAATGATCTGGACAGGACCAGGCACACCTTCATTTGTAGAACTGTATGAGTTATATTTGGCTCAATAATAAAATGTTAACTGATGTGTCTTTGATATTAAAGTAATTAATGATCTCAGGGAGCAAAGTGGATGGAGATATGTGTTTTCCAGGTGAAAACATCATATGAACATATGCTATTTTTATTTTTCATCTTCATTCTCAACATGTCTTTCTTTTGTCATGTTCACAACACAGCTGAGATAATTATGAGATCTTCATGCATTTATTAAGAAAGGAGAGAGCTGATGGAATTTTCTCTCTACTTCTGTGTCTTTTTCTTACTAAATGAAATGCTTTCCTTAGGCCATCACAGACCACATCTTTCCTCTCTGCTTCAGAACTGAGTAGATTAATTTCCACTGCACCTGTAAGAGGTAAAATGGAGGTAGATTACTGTGACTCATTGATATTCTTCCTCTGGGGCTGATCATTGACAAGTAACCCAAATAAAAATCCGTTGGTAAAGAAAAAGAAGAGAAACTCTGAAAAAACAGCATTGTCAGACATGGGAAAGACATCTGTATGTATATTTCCATAGATACAGATACAGATGGATACAGACAGATGATATAGATTATATAGATAGATATAGAGACGATAGAGATATAGACAGAGATAAGGATAGAGACAGAGATACAGACAGATAGAGATAGATAGATAGATAGATAGATAGATAGATAGATAGATGTACCAAGAAATACAAAAAAAGTTTTAAAATCATCTAAAGCGGTTGTGATGGTGCATGCCTGTAGTCCCAGCGCTCTGCAAGCCCAGGGCAGGAAGATTGCAAATTTGAACCTTGGGTAACTTAATGACTTAGCGAAACATTATCTCAAAATAAAAACTGAAAGAAGGCTGGGAATTTAGTTCAATGTGAAAGCCCTAGGTTTAACCGTTATTCCTGGAAAATATAAACAAACAAATAAATATCTATAAATGCATAAATATATAAATAAATAGAGACAATCACATAACTGAACAAAATATGAAGGAGGAAAACATAATCCTTAAACTTTCCAGGGAAAGAAGCAATGAGAATGCTGAGACTATAGAAAGGAAATACATCAGTGAAATTTCTTGAAGAAGTCATTCTATATTTTGGAATGTTCAGAAATGGGATTTTCATCATATTTTTTATGATTAGCTGTTATTTATAGGACATATATTGTAAAAAACAAAAACTATAGAAAGACGTCTAAAACAACATGACTAGATATAAAAAGCTATATTAGAATGGCCAAAATATTAAATACTGATAATATTATATGCTATTAAAGAGATGTAGCAATATTTTGCATTCGTAGTAGGTAGGCGGGTGAAATAGTACCATCATCATTTGAAGTCATTTTGGCAGTTTCTTGGAATATACAAGATACAGTTACCATGTGATTCTCAAAGTAACCTTCTTATACGTATGCAAACCTACTGAAAACTTATTCCGCACAAAACCTCCACACATAGGTTTTTACAGCTGTTTTAGTCATATGGCAAAATTTAAAAGAAAATTGTTTGTCCTTCAATAGATGAAGGGATATATAAAGAGTGGTCCATTTATAAAATGTAACTTTATTCACTGCTAAAATGGAATGAACTATCATTCCCAGAAAAGACGTGGAGAAACAGTCAGTGCGTAATACTAAGTGAAAGAAGCCAATATAAAAACACTGCAATTTTGTGTGGTTCCAATTATATGGCATTCTGAAAAAATGCAAAACTATATGCAGAGAAAATGATTGGTGGTTGCCAGGTGGCAGAGGAAAAACAGAGATGAATAACTGGAGTACAGGTTATTTTTAAAACAATGAAGCTATACTGTGTGACAATATAGTACACAGATATCATTATTTATATGTCAGAAACATTGGAACTTCAATACCAAGATTGAGCCCTGATGTAAAATATGGACTGCATGTGGTAATGATATCTCAATGCTTATGCATCATTTATAACTAATCTCTCATTGTAAGAGGGTAGCGATGCAGCACATATGTAAATCTCTGTACTTTACAATTTGTTGTGTGTGGACTTAAAACCACTCTAAAAATCAAGCCTATATTTAAAAGAAATAGACAATAGTTTTTAATTTTGTTTTATGAACATGCCCTTCAAGTGTGCTTCAAAATTATTATATCATCATTATTTTTAATGGGAACATTCAAAATAAGATGTAGCCTGTTTGCAGATGTTCGTGTGTACAAGGCAGTATTGCTGACTGTAGGCACTACGTTAGTCAAAGCTTACAATTATAGAAGATGAATAAATCCTGTGGATCTGGAATGTTTCCAGTTTGCATGTCTCAGACTCAGAACCCACTGAGGAGCATCTCTGCGTTTCCTCCTCTACCCTCTGGCAAATAATACTAAATAAAGCAAGAAGGAGTAAACCTCTGGAGATGATGGATAAGTTTGTGGAATAGATTGTAGTGCTAGTCTCACTGCTTTATAGTTATCTCTAAATTTATCAAGTTGTGTGCATTAAATATATAAAGCTTACTGTATTTCATATGAACCTCAACAAAATACTAATAAAAAGAGAATTAAATCTTATAACATATCTCAAAAATATATGCTGACTTGTGCTGAGAATTTGTAACATTTATATTTAGTATTTTGAGAAAGAAACAAAATGTGTAAATTAGAAGTATCAATATTTAACAAAAATATTATGTTACCAAAATCAGAAAAATATTCCAGTCATCAATTAGAAATCCACTATTAAAATTAATATCATTAATAAAATTACAGGGCCAAGTATATAGCTCAGTTACACAGCACCTGCCTGTGAAGTGTGAGTCTCTGAGTTTGAATCCAAGTATCAAAAAAAAAAAATTAGGAATTGAGCATCTGAAATACTATGTTGTTTTATTACCATTTAAGTATGGGTATGTGTGCTATGTGGTAGATATACATGTATGCACACACAAAGATAAATGAGCAAACAAGCTTTTAGAATTTAGGTCTACCTACGGTTGTTATTTAAACAGTGAAATTTATTGAAAGTTTTACAGCTTAAAAATCACTGGGAAGAATATTAAGCCAAGCTTAGAAAGTATATATGATGTAAATTCTTACCGGAGGAACTTTAATACAACATGGTCACTTCTGCTACCTTGCAGTTCCTATACCTGACATTGTCACTGCTGTAAATTCCAAATAATCCAATTCTATGTATGTACATTATATTACTCATGCTATGTTTAAAATGCTAAATAATAATCCTAATTAAAATAACCAAAGAATGATATTTTAATCCCTGTATTAATATATGAAGAAAATAAAGATAATTATACAAAAGAATATAATAAGTGCCACATCATAATAAATTAGCAGCATGGTATAAAACAATAGCCTAATTCAATTGTACAAAGAAATAGACTAATTATTTTGGTTGGTCAAAGTTTTCTGAAATATATTATAATGGGAAGCTTTAATGAAATTAATTTTTAAGAAAGAATAAGAAGTAGCT
>NW_004955404.1:18835245-18860231 GCF_000276665.1 Chinchilla lanigera | reverse complement strand
TTCCTATACCTGACATTGTCACTGCTGTAAATTCCAAATAATCCAATTCTATGTATGTACATTATATTACTCATGCTATGTTTAAAATGCTAAATAATAATCCTAATTAAAATAACCAAAGAATGATATTTTAATCCCTGTATTAATATATGAAGAAAATAAAGATAATTATACAAAAGAATATAATAAGTGCCACATCATAATAAATTAGCAGCATGGTATAAAACAATAGCCTAATTCAATTGTACAAAGAAATAGACTAATTATTTTGGTTGGTCAAAGTTTTCTGAAATATATTATAATGGGAAGCTTTAATGAAATTAATTTTTAAGAAAGAATAAGAAGTAGCTTTTGTTCATAATTCATTATTATCAGATAACAGTAGATAGATGAGTTCATTCTGAATTTAAAAGATTTCAAACTAGAAGTATATTTGTCTGCACACTTGTTTTGGTGCACTATATATTTTTAAGTATTAGGATTTGTAGATACAAAAGTAGAGTCCAGAGATTTTTGTTTTAATTAGAAAGTTCTCTTACATGTTCTATATTGGAAGTCTGCATAAGACTATTTTTTAAAAAATGTTCTGAACCCCCCAAATATTGGAAACCAATGACAATTCTGACTACTGAAAAACAATTCTGAACATAAATGCACTTTATAATTTTAAGAAGGTTGTTCAGTTTCCTAAGAAAATTGCGTTTTATTAAGTGCTTCCAACAGAGTAGAAATATTTCTAGTACCTTCAGTAAGCTACTTAATTTAAATAACAGCTTAATTATTCCTTTCAAAAGTACTTCTATGTGTGTTTATATACATACATAATCATTCAAAAACATATTCTGTTTACATATATTTAAAATATGTCAGGATGTTATGTCCTTGGCGATTTGTTTATAGTCAAACATTCTGATCTCCAGTAATGCATATAATCCTTTTTACAGTTAGGATGAAGTACTAATACAAGAAGTTCAATAAGACTAGTGAGATGAATGCTATTGTACTATCAGTCGAGTGGAATCTCTAGATCATATAGCCCTGTCTAAACTCCTACACTCTCTTTAAAAGCAACCTTCATAGACTTGTATAAAACCAAGAGAGAACCCTGATGTACTCTGCAGGGCAATCAGGTGTGTCTGTCTAAGTCCCTCAGCTGTAACAATGTGCCTCTCTCCGAGGATGTGGAGGGTAAGGGAGACTGAGGTGGGGGGACAGGAATTAGATGGCAAACTTCTGTACCTTTTTCTCGATTTTGCTATGAATCTAAAACTTGTCTTAAAAGTAAAGTCTTTAGGAATGGTGCTTTTGAGTACCAGGTAGTATCTGATCCTGATACCATAATTCTAAAACACTCCAGCCATGATAAAAATACATTTTTACATTAATCCTCTTATTAGAAAAATGAAAAGTTACCACTTTCCTCGAAACAGCCATGAGTTGCTCCTATTTATTCTCCAGTTTTTATCCCAAGGAAAGAAACCTGCTGGTATATATAGTACACCACAGAGTTTGTATTCTCTGTATTTTTCTCAAAAGGAAAAACAAGTTTATCCACCAAAGGAAGTTTAAAAGTATTGTAGCACAAAGGATGCATTTCTCTTGCATTTTCTTATTTGCAATCATTACAATTACAGTCTTAATATGTGTGAGTTCTCAGTTCCTGCCTTTTTACAAAGCTTAACTCTGGTGTTGATCCTCCTTCATTTTGCTTTTAATTCTTTATCTTGTTTCTGATCCCAAATAACATGAAATACTCTATGGAGTAGTTCATCTTTTGTATTTTATTCCTGTTAAAATGTGAAGTTTTTTTTTTAACTTTGCAAATTATTGTCAATGACCCATCCAGCTATTCATTCCAAGTTCTTATATTTACAGAGAAAAAATTTTAATATACATCCTATATATTATTTTCATATTATACAATTTGCTTCATGTCTGGCTTTAAGTTGTTAGATTTGGCAGACCTATTAGAATATATTTCAACCTTGATTTTTGCCTTATATCTTTCCTCTACCTTCTGCCTTGAAGCACAAATAGGATGTCGCAAGAGTTAGAAACTAATTTTTGCAAGAATGAGGGTAAATGCTATATGCTATGGAAGATGTAAAGGAAGACTGAAAAAAGTTAAGGTAACTGAGGACAAAATCAAGCCACCATACCTTGTCTGAGCAGTTCTACTCCATACTGCTTGTATGATGGAAGCAAACTCTCCATGCTGAAGACAAATGTGGTAGATTAACTTATGGGCCAATTGTAGCACCCAGCTGAAATGAATCAGTACTTTTCTGGGTGTGGAAGGCCCACCTGAAGATGTTGCCAACAGCATAAAAGGAGAACTGGGGTGGAAGATGGTGTGCTATTGATTCTCCTGTAGAAGTTTGCCGTGCTGGTTTTCCTGATGTGTACTCAGCTGTTATCATCATCAGAGGAGCTCGGGACCTCGTTGTTGCTAAGGATGAGTGCAGTTCTTTTTCAGAGGAGCTCTGGTCCTTACCTTCAGCGTCAGTTCCTGGCTCCAATGCAGCTGCCTCAGCCTGCTAGCACAGATCCTTCATCCGCCTAGTGCAGACTTTCTAGTTTCCACTCCTGACCCCGGGGCCTTTCCAGTGCAGATCTTTGACAGAGACTTGCAGGAGACACTATCATGGATTCTAGGCCTCCAGCTGGACTCATACAGGACACTGCCATGGGCTTGTAAGTCTTCAGCTGGGCCCCTGCTGGGAATTGCCGTGGGATCCAGGCCCTCAGCTGGATTCTTTAGGTCTCCAATATGTGGACAGACCTCTAACACTATTTTGCATCTGGTTCTGTGGGTAAATATTATAAAATAATCCTATAAATTATGTGGCCTGTATTAAAAACATTCCCTAAAACAACAAATTAATGGCTCATGCAGTTTAAATCAAGGAGATGGCGAACCTTTAAGAGACTGAGTGCCCAAACTACAACCCCAAACCCACTTATTTATCGCAAAGTGCTAGCACTACTATTCAACCTGAGTGTGGAGATTTTTGCTTAGAAAAAAACAACATATACATTAAAAGCAAAACAGAATAACAGAGATTTGAATGATATTAACAACCATACAGCACATATTCTATAGGTTTTCCACCATTAGTTTATTTAATTTTATTTTATTAGACAACTGCAGATACTTTGACTTATTGTAGAAGTATAAAAATGGCAATGAAAAAACTCATAGGTGAAGTATGAGGCTTTGGCTATCCTTATGTGATCACGAATTATAAATTTCCTTAGCTAAAAACCTGTAAGTAGCCAGCATGGTGGGAGGCTAAACCAACAAGATAACAAGCTTAAATCCAGTCTAAATAATTTAGCAAAACGCTGTCTCAGAATAAACAATGAAATATGGCTGGGCAGGTAGGTCAGTGTGAAGGTCCTGGTTGAATCTCCAGTGCTGCAAAAAAAAAAAAAAATTAAGCAAGTAAATAAACCAAAACATCCTTATAGATATTCAACATTCAATACTTTAACAAAATTATATTTTCATTTAACGAAATACTTTTCAATATATTAATGCATGTTGATGGATTTTTAAATACAAGAATTACATGACTATGTAAAATATTTCATAAGACTAACATAAGCAATATCATTCATTCCATGAATCTAAAATATGAAAATTACTTTTTTGTTTTCATGTAGTCCTTATTCAATTTAATTAGAGCATATGCCCTAGATTATTGATCGTGATTTAACTTGTTCATCTCTTTCAGAAAATGTGTATATCTCACATAGTAAATATTTATGTAAGCTTTTATGGCACCATGTTATAAATATAACCTGATTACCTCTGGGAATTTTCCATGATACTTGACAAGTATCATATACAAGTATCACGGAAAAAGTGGATCTGTGTGCAGCATTCAGAACAAATCAGCACATAGCTCTTCTACCTAACATGAGGCTGTCCTTGTGGAAGAAAGGAACTCAAATCAGGCACGTACTTTTTATGAAGAAAGAAATCAAACAGGACCTGGTTAAACTGCATAATTTTCTTGTAATAAGATAATAGTTTTTGAGGGCAGTGATGAAATCCTATTTCTATCTGTTCTCCACATTAATATGGCAAATATTGCCCAACGCATTTACAATTCTGTAAAAAAAATTACAATTCTTCATGACCTTAGAAGCACATTAATTATTTCATATTCAGTATTACCTCTAAAAACTACCATGGGCGTTAAAGATTTTCATGTAAACTGAAAATTTCCTTTACATACGGAGTTCTACATAAAAAACAACCCCATAAATGAATTTGATGACTGATATATTGCATTATTTTTCCTCCAATTTATTACAAAGTTCCTCATGGTAAAAGCATATAGATATTCAAAGATAAATGTAATGGTGAAATAACACTTTCAGCCCATCAAATATTTTCTAACACATTAACAACAAGTAATTGATTATATTAGAATATTTCAAAAAGAAAGTACTCATACAGGTCACAGACAGAATATGCTCATTTAAACCTACATGAACTGTGTATCATTTTGATTGAATATATTGGGAGAAATGTTTTCAAATTGCATATGAAGAAACTGACCAAATACTTGGCATGTGCTAACAATAACCAGCATGATTATATAATAACATAGGACCTAGTGAAAGATTAAGGTCATTCCAGATTTTCAACGATGTATGTTCTGTCATAGAAAGTTTAGACCACTAGTAACAGGAGACATAATAAAAGATTAAAGTGATTCTGAGTTTTCACTGATATATTTTCTGTCATAGGAAGTTTAGACTATTGTTTTCCTAACACCTCAAGTGAGAATATAAATACCCTCTAGGCAAATAAAAGTTCCTATCGGCCAAGGTAATTTAGTATCTGCTCTGGCAGATGACATATGCAATTTTTCATCCTTTCTGAGACCACCGGAACAGCTGTCCTTGTGTGCTTAAATGGTTATTAAAATACTTCTTTGGAAGTGTTTACCTGAAGGCTATAGAAAAGTGAGATGTCTTCTCAAGTCCAAAGAAATTCAATTTAATAAAGTTGATTTTAAGCTCTATTACACCTCCACTCTATTTTCTCCATGGTTGTTTCAAATGGGAAGAAGGGATACTCTGTTGGAAAACAGAGCTGGGGTGCCAAAAAACAGTATTAGGATTCCTAATTCCTAACAGTATTAGGAAAATAATTCACTGGTGATCTGTAAAGCCATCCTAAAAATAAAAAAATACAAAGAATCTTTAGAATGGGAGATGAGGTAAAAACAAATCTGGTTTCTTCACTATATATTTTACTACATTTTGAGAATATTAACTTCTGTTTCTTCAATATGTTAGACATGTTTCTGACTTTCTTTACCTAGAACTGTTTTCCATAAACATCTCCCTCAACTTCTTTAGATTCACATTATCACATTCTCCCCATAAAGCCTCCTTTCCTGGACCCTCCAGAGCCTCTGATCTCTCTTTCCCTGTTCTAGGATTGCTTTTCTCCATGGAGTTTCTCTCCTTCTTTCTAACTGGGGGGTTTGCTTACATATTTTTATCATCTTATCTCTTCTTTTTTTTTTTTGGTACTGGGAATCGAACTCAGGACATTGCGCTTACCAGGCAGGCACTTATGCCACTGAGCTATATCCTCAGTGGATTTTTTCTTAAATTAATGTAAGTTCTGCAAGGGCAGCTGTTCAATAAATAACTGTTGAATTTATGAGAAAAGGGGTGAATAACAATTCTGTAAATAGCTATTGAATATTTAATAAACCAAAGTGAGTGAATGAGCCAGCCAGGGCCTATTCAATCTCTAGAGGTAGATATTTTCTCTGCCTTTATGCAGAAATCTTTCTAGTATAGAATATAATTATAATGCAAATGATTATTGCTAGGATCAATAAATGTAAACTACAGGAGAGTGAAACACTCTATATAATACCTGTAACATCAGGAAAGTTCAGCAGTGGAACTCAGTTGAAATTCTCTTCTGAAAGAGTAAAACTTTTTCTTAACTTTTATAAACAAAACAATCTGTTTTCAGACCTTTATGAACAACCTTGTTTGTTGACTTAATGTAGTTCTCACACGGTATTCAGCATCTTTGTTGTGAGACCCAGCCACTGTCTTTCTTGTGTACGCAGTGTTCTTCCAAATGAAAATGGGAAGAGAACATTTTATCAGAAGTGGTCAAGACACACTTAAAAATAAGTAACTATTAAGACATGCAAATTTGACGTGGCAAATATTTGTTTTCTATAGAAGTAAAGGAAAGATGGAATTAGGATTACTATACTTCTTAGTTTTATACGGACAGTTTTAACGGACAGTTTTAGTAACAAGTGCTTATTAAATCGACATGAATCAATCATAACTAATAATTTTTCTCATCTACAGAAAAAAAAAGTTTTGCTCCTTGCCTTATGATGTTAAAGTATAAATATTCCATGAAGCCCTCTGAAAGGAGAGCACATAAAAGAAATAGTGGTTGAGTGTTTGAATTCTTATCAGATAAGTTGCCCCTCTTTACATCTCCTTCTTCCCTGATGGAAGGAAGTGAAGGCCGGCAAAATGAAAATCAACTGAGTCCTGGAGGCTGCGCTACCTGGCAGCCCGGGTTGCCGTCCAGCGCTCTCCTTGAAGGCCAAGCAGAGACAGCCTGTGAACTCTTGCGGGCCGAAGCAGAGTCCGTCTCAGCTCAGCCAGTCCTCTCACTCACAGAAATTTGTTTTCGATAAATATCATAACAACCTCTCTAAGGAAGTCGACAGGATTGATCCGCTTGTACAGTTTTACAGCTAATGGACCGGTAGAAACTGTTCTCTGTGGGCTGTAAAAAAATAATATAAAATATTCGGATGGAGATGTCAATATTTGATAACACCGAAAGATGGGAGAACAAGATGTGCATATACTGGTGTTTCTGAGATTTTGATCAACTCTCAGCCCCAAAAGCTTATGTATCCCTTATTACTTAAATTGTCCAATATTTCTAGAGCAAGACAAAGATAAGAGAGAGGCTGTGCGAGTTTGCAAAGAATTCATGGAGATGCCGAGAACCCAGGGATGGAGGGTTGGAAAGATATTTCCAGGATGCCAATTCAGTACGTTTTTTACTATACAGGAAGGAGGCACTTAGTTAATTAGGAAGTGTGGGATCACTTGACAACCCTTAAATAAAACAAAAGAAAACTTAGTGTGAAATCTACAAGTACTATTACTAATCACATAATATTTAAATACATGGACCTTGTAACAGAAGTAGCCTGAAATAACCTTATACTTTTTATTTTCCTACTTTTCTGCCTCCCTGTCCATGCCTTCCAAGGAAGGTGACTTTTGAATGGGGAATTTACTTCGGTTTTTTTTTTTCCTGCTTTTTTCAAGCTCTTCTGTGTACATAAAACTAACCTCCCTTGAATTAGTTTATCCTCTCAGATCGCTTACAACATTTTATGTACTGATGTTGCCTGATTGTAAAATTGCAAAAGCCAATGAAGACTTAAAGATACGAAGAAGCAAACGTATTATTCTTTTAGATGGAAGCTTTTTACTTAGGTAGTTACTGGGAGAAAGTTTATGCATGCAACATATTTTTTATCAGACGGGCATTTTTTAAAATTCTCCCTAAGATTGTAGTGTATTTCCTTAAGAACAATATGTATTTATGGTTTTATGGCTCAAGCCAGGTGTCAGTGCTACTTAGTAAGCTGGTTTATTTTTTAAATGATTTACATGGAACTGACTGTGCTTGTTGTCAATCCCACCAGCTGTACACCCAAGCAGCTGTGCCTCCCCCTTCTCCACTGAAGCAATTTCCAGGGACTCATATTTAAAGGAGAGTGAAATGTTGTCTCTAATTATAACAGCAATCTGTTCCACAGCGGTTTCCACCTCTGCTTACACTCCCTACTGTGTTTCTCCAATACTTTTACCCTCTCTTCCATTTCTCTAATTTTCGTTTTAAACCCACCAAGCTGCTGGTTAACTGAATTAACTTCAAAGTACATTACTTCTAGCACGTTTTTTGGAAGCACATATGATCGCTTACACTGACTTTTTTTTCCCGTATCAAGCTTGAGTTATTTCTCCAAAGTACAAAGACCAAGGTGAACTGTTAGGGGGATAAGTAAGAACAGTTTGTTCCTGATATTTATTTACTTGCTGCCATTGGTGTCACATACCTTAGCATGGAGAGAAGAAGGCATAAGGTGGAATAAAAGTCACTCAAATCAGCATCAAAGCATTTTCACACGTTAATTCAATTCTGCACAGCTTCTATTTTAGAGGGAGGATAAGATAAAACAGCAAGAATCTGTTTTAAGAGATGTGACAAATTAAGGCACCAATAATTTTGTGATAAAATGTGTACTCGCTTTCCAAAATACTGTCTATGTGATACAACATTTGAACTATCCTTTGTAGTTGTTTAAATTGCATTCTTAAATTCATAAAATGAGCAGTTACTTGCCAAATATAAGATATCTGGACACCTCTCAAGAAGAGCTCAAAGAATTTTATATACTTCATGCTACAGTTTTGATTTATTGGCCACATGAAAACTTTACACATAGCAATTACTAATTTTTGTTTCATATTCAGAAAGTTAATGCTGAAAACCTAAAGATTATACCCCAAATATATTTTTTCATTTTTTAAAATCCACAAGGCATTTAAAATTTACTTCACATATAATTGCTTTGAAGTATATTTTGGAAATAAAACATTTACTTTACCCTTCTTCCTTTTTTTTAAACTTTATTTTTTCATTATTAGGCAAATTGACACATTACGTACAGGAATATTAACATTCAACATTTTGGGAAAAATAATCTTCTTAGTGATTTATAGGTGATTTTTTTTTAAAGAGGAAAATAAATCAGGGTAGAACCAGTATTTTTATAACAGTAATATTTGCTGTTGAAGTAAGATATTTTTTTAAAATGTTTTCCACATTATCATAGTTTATGAATTTAACTTCATTGTAGATTATTAATTTATAACCTTCTACCTTATTTGATTTGATTAACTAAAAGTCTAATCTGTTATTGTCAGTATTCTGTATACCTAATTGCATCCAATGAGAATGATGAACTGACCTCTGCCTTGTTTTTTTCCAGTTTACATTTGTTTGTTCTTTTTTGGCTCAAATAGCATTTTCCCTTAGTTCCAGAACAATGACAAAGTGAAAGTGATTTTCAGTATTCTTCTGGATCACCTAGCCTTAAGTAGAGAATTTCAGTATTTTACTTTCTAAATTTTGATACTGGCTTTAGATATTTCTCAAAACTATCCTCTTGTTTGGTGTGGATGACCATGAAGAAAAATCTGGTGTGGAAGAGTAGGAAGTGGGGGGGGAAAGTTCTCAAAATTTCTTTTTTTAAATGATTCCCCTGACAACTTGGAATTTACTCTTTCTCTGAACATATTTTCTTTCAAAATATGTATGTCATATAATTTTTAACCATCAATATAATCTGCTCTAAAACTAGAACCTCATTTCTCCTTTTTAGTTAAATTCCACATAAAAGATATTCAAAAATACTTGATGACCCTCAGTCCTCATATAATACAAACATATGTAAAAAGTGAATAATCTCAAAGAAAATTAATACATGGACTTGTCTATTTCCTATGTATGTAAGATTCATTTCCTAGCATGACATACACATTGAACTCCAAAGGCAAGAATAACCAGGGAGGTCTGTTCTGCATGCTTCCCCAGTTGAGCAGGAACCCTCTTCTTCATCAGGATTATATGTCTATTTGCATTATTTTATCACATTTTTCAATTCTACAATACAAACATGCCAGATCCTTATAAGTATTCTTTAAAAAATTATATTATTTCCCTTAGTACTAGTTCCCTTAGTTCAGAGCTTAGTTAATAGAGAATTTGAGAAGTTTTAGAATCAGAGGACATGGTATTAACTCATTTTTATCCAAGGTCAAGAATAAATAGAGTGTAATGGAAGATGAAGTAAATAATCACCAATGTTCTAAATGTGTGCACGTGTATGGGTGCATGTGTGTGCATATGAATTCAAGCAACTGAAGTATTTGCATTGTGTACCTATATTGTCCTTAATCTATGGATCCTTAGTCAATATAATAAGCTAAGCCAGAGAAATCTATTCATTCATAAATAAAAACATTTCCACTCTGTCCCTCCACCATAGCTATAGTCATAAAGTAAAAATGAGTTTGTGCTTCTTCTTAGGTATAATTATATTCTTCAAGAAGAGATACAACTTAGATATACTGTTTATTCAACATAGATGTGTAAAAGAAACACTGTCTTTATGATAGTCTTATATAAACTATAGTTATTTTGTTGATTAAGGTGGATTATGTGTGCATGTGTTTGTGTACTAGAAGATTTTACATGACCTCTCCTCTCAATAAGATGTCCTTGGGTAGAATTAAATAAATTGTTTTAAGAAGGAACATTTCTTGTCTCTGACAGGTATTCAGTGATGTAAAACTGAAAAGGACTCTGTGCTTGTGGTGAAAAATAATTCCCAGTACTTGACAGGGAAGAACATATTCATTCCAGGCCTAGGGCAGAAGTCTGCTGAGATAAACTAAAGCAGCACAGTTAGTGAGCAAATTCATCAATACCAGTATCATTCTCCCTCTGGCTTGATGGCTGCTGATATATTCTTTCTGCAAGAAACAAAACTGTAAAAGCAGCACTACAAAACAGATGCACCTGTAAGTCCATGGGAACACATTTTTGCTCAACAAGAGATCCTGACAACTAACAACTAACCACCATCTGCCTGAGACACAGTTCAAGTTTTTAAGGTGCATCAGGTCTCCCTTGTCAGCCAGCAGCCTCATCAAGTGTCAATTCCAATGCTTGGCATCTTGAGCCATAGAATTATAAACTATTAGAGCTTGCCTGGTGGGCAATTATCTGAGGCAATCCTCAAACTTTCCAGATAAGGATAATGCGCATATGCTAATGGGATAATCGCTCAAGGTCATATATCTACTTTGGAAAAAAGACCAATATAATATCTAGCTTTCAAATTGTAATCTTTTCTTTCTGTCTGTCTTTCTTTCTTTTTTCTTTATATGCTTATGTTTTCTGTGCAGTTATTTCTACATTGAAATAACTATTTTAAAATGTAAATTTGAAAATAATCAAGTCAAAGGAATCATTGTGTTATTTTGAAGCATATGATGGCCCTGAATTGTCAAAGCACATTTTCTTACCGCCCCCCACAAGAAATAGGTGATCATTTCAGTTTCCTGTCTACTCTTTCATGATTTTTGTTGCCGTATATCCCCAGAGAATGAATGGAGAAATCTTTGAGTTGGCCATCCAAGTTTACAAAAGCAATCTGTGGCACTGGAACAAACCGAAGCTAACAGGCTGGCGCATATGGCAATGAAAACATGACCGTGGCCTCATTAGCACCATGCTCTAAAGCACAGAGCTAAACAGCCAAGTGTGAAGGTGAACTAGGCATGGAGAAGGTCTGGGCACCCTCAAATGGGCATATTTTGCTTCACTGTGGAGTTTTTCCTGGATATAATTAAAGCTTGATCCTTTCCAGCTGTAGTGGCACAGATTGTTTTAAAATAAACTCAACCTATAATTAAAAGTCTCATTAATCATTTCCTAAATTATTTGTTGTAACATAAAATGGAGGTTGAAATTATTCCTGCTGTGAAAAAAAATGGCTACAATAGTATTAACACCTGTCACAGATGTTAGCCACAAAGGGATCTTTGTATTTACTTTATCATTTTTCATGTTTATACCTCCTTCACTGAACAATGAAGTGAATACCCAAGTATTCTTTAATCCAATGTGCTTTTTACCTTTAAAATCAGCACTTTATATCTTTTTCTGTAGGGTTGTAGAATATCACATGATTTCTGTTCCAAATTACAGTCATTGATGGCTCATTCTTCCAAAATATAAAAGATTAAAATAAGATTTTAAAAATTTTTTACTATGACTGGCAATCCATCCACATACATACTCCAAATTCATTTAGCTATCAAACACTGAGCTTTCTCCTTATTTTTTTCCTACAATTGTAGCAATAGTATTATACAAGAAAGTCACAGGCAACTAACTGAGTTCTAGCACATATTTAATTCTGAAAGACAAATGAAAACCTAGTCCTTATTTCCTGGTCATTTCCAGAACCCAAGAAACCAAATTCCTTGTTAAACTTGCCATATTTAAAAGAGAATTTTCCGTTGAAGATCCTATCAAGTGGAGCTGGGCCAGGTCATAAATAGAGGAACGTCCTGCACAATTTGCCTTTTAACAGGAGGTAAAGCAAGGACCTACACAGGGCCAGCTCAACCACTTTTACCATAGTACTTGCTTCATACACTGTTTTCCAACCGCAATCACTTTATGACTACTTTTACCAAACAGTTTCATTGATTCACGAGTTCACCATCCCTCACTACAGAAGTGCCAATGAACTTCTTATAAAACACCTCAGCTAGTTTTATTATTTTCATTTTTTGCAATGAAACTCCCAAACATTCCTTTTTCCTTAGGCATAACAGAGGCTACCCTTGCCTGTGCATATTTATCTTGGATTACAATTAGATTCCTTACAAATATTCACTCTTTCTCTGTTTCTCTTTGCCTCTCTCTGTGTCTCCCTGTCTCTCTGTCTCTCTCTCTCTCTGTCACTCCCCCTTCTCTCTTTCTATTTTTCTTGCTTTTAAGGATCAAATTCTAACTACACATTGAAATGTGCTGTTCTACTTTGCTGCTTTTGCTAACCAATTCATAAAAGCTAGCATGCCAGGGCTCTTGTTGAAACTTTAGGAAATACCAGAAGACACCAGGATCAATGGGAAATGCTGGACTTTTTCTTGGCTGTATTCTAGATATATGTATTATGTAGAGATTAAGTACAGAGTCCTGCAGCAACATATATTGGTATATTTTTATATAGCGATTTCTTTTTTATTATTCAAAAACTACAACTCTATATTCACTGCATGTATTTTTGGTTTTACACTATAAAAATTATAACAGCAATAATCTCAGAAATCTGCGTGTTTAATGAAAAAATTAGATCTGAGTTTCCATTGTTTAAGAAAAATGATGTTAGAAATATTACTCTGCAAAATGCTAAGTAATTTGATCACCCACATGGTCACACAAAAGATCAGATGCCTAAGAGGTAAATCTTTTGGAGAAGCAACAGTATAAAACTAACTGACATAGGAAGAATTACACTCAACCTAAGAAGTATGAGCTCACTCTACTAGAAGTTAGCAAGTATAACTACAGCCCATGTGTTTAAACATCACCATCTGTAAAACAAATTTCCACTTAGTCCAAGACTGCTTTCCAGCCTTTTTTGCTCTATTTTCATCTTCAAAGTTTTCTTATGCACTGTAAAAAGTGAACTAATCACCAGTGGATAGCTATGATATCAGAATTCCATAGATAATGAGGTGGTCCTACTTCATATCAATGTCATTAGATATTTGAAGTATAAGTCAGTTAATTCCTGACATGGGTTGAGCTTTTCATTCAAGTTTTGAAATCAAAATAAGCCAAGTAGAATTCATTCTTTCTAAGGTTAACCATGGGACTATACTCTGAAAAGTACTATAAAGTTAGCATTAGTTGTCATAGTCTACCAATGGAAAGGGAAAAAATAATAATCAGCATTTATACACACTCTGATTGAATGAAGCAGAATTACAAAATTTTTGTAATGTAGCTCTTGAATCAAACAAAACAGGAAATGCTGCATAATATATTGTTCTTTACTCTGAAGCCCCCTAAGCCTCCTAACACTAGTATTTAAGAAATGTCTGCTCTGCTTTTTAGATCAACCTAAAGACTTCAGTGTGGTATTCAATACTTTATAAAGCAACAATCTATATTTTTATCAAAATTTATTCAGAATCAGGACAACAACATGCAATATAACAACCATTGTTGAATTTACATCGTCTTGTTTTTTGAAATTCTGTATCATTTCTAATTTATTTTTTATTCTTTTTATTCTTTTATTTTAAAGAGAAAAAAATAATAAAACAACATGAAGACAAAAATAAAAAACAGCACAGAAACAACAAAAATGATACATGATCTCAAAACAAAATGATAGGAATTAACAATAGTTGCTACACTACATACTGTTATCTTCAATGAAGTTGCTCAGTCCACCAGATGTAAGAATGCAAGATTTATCAAACAATAAAAAGTAATAAAAAAAAATTGGAAACGATACAGAGCTTCACCATACAAGATGGTAGGAATTCAACAATGTTTCTCATATTGCATATTGTTGTCTTCAGACCAGTCATTGTGATTACCAGATACAAGCATGCAAAACTGGTCAAGAAAAAAGAAAACTTTAAGCACTAACTGTTCCTTTAACAGAACACAAACATCAGCAATATACCTACCCCAGCTATCCTTGTATATGCATAAACTTTTATTTTTCATTTTGAAGAGAAAAGAAAACCAACAAAATAATTAAAATAAAGAAATCAAATAATAACAAAAAAGAAATTTCAGTAGAAACGTTCAGTTCATGTACAGCTAAAAAGTAATCATTTTAAACTCTAAGTATACTGGAGTAATTCAAAAGAAGTTTGAAATGAAGAAACAAAGGGGATGACTTTTTCATATAAAAATTGATCAGAGAAAGATACTGAATACATATGTGGAATGACAGCACTTGGAAATATGTGGGCTGTAATATTTTAACATATGAATAGAAAAAACAAGAATTCATATTATTTTTAAGAACATATTTTCTATACTTTCCATGAATTAATATATTCTTACTCAGATTAAGGGCCAAAAAAAGGTGTCCATTAAACATTCAACTCCATTGTGATGAAGTCATGACCATATTTATGAAAATTTATGAAAATTGAATATTAAACATTAAAAATAATTTATATTAGAGATATACTGGGAAATTGATTAAAATTTGTGAATATATGAGAACCACTCTGACTTTCATATATTTTAATGTTTAATCAATGTAAAGAAATTATTTTAAAATTTTGGCTTTACATGTTTTATAAATAATCATTTCAACCAACTCACTTTGAAAATATTTAATTTAAAAAATTAATTTTTGCTGAAGGGTTTCTGTCTCACTACAGTCAAATAATACCTTAGTCACTATTCCAAAATTATGTAATTTCAATTATTTTTAGAAAAGTGTTTTACTTTGAAAAGTGTTCTAGCTTGGGCAATAAATTACACGATCAGTTTATGAGCAAGACTTATTTTAATTAATCAAATATCATAATAACATATTAAAGTCCCATTCCTTGATTTGAAGACATTTAGAAACAAAATAAATCAGCTGGAATAAAATTTCCAAGAGAACTTAAAGAAACTTCTTAAAGATACTCTTGTTATGAATAATTTATTACAGAAAGAAATAAATGTTAGAAAATAATTAGTTCTGTAACACTACAGTGATGATTGCAAGTAAAAATTTCCATGCAGTAGAGCTGTACTAATCAAGATACTTCTTTCACAAATATCCAAATATCCAGGCCTTGGTTTGTGCCTTTCTCAGATCATAGTACAATGCAGGTAAACAGAGACTTTTGCTCCTTGTTGTCCATCAGAGACAAGGGTTAGTTTCATCTCAGTAGTCTGCTGTACAGTGTTGCAGGATCCTCTACTGCACTGCTGAAATTCAGATAAGGAAAGTGCTTGGAAGAGTTCAGGAAAGCAGAAGGTTCATGCCTAGAAAAGTTTCTATCATTTCCTTTTACATAACACTGGCCCAAACTGAATGCATGACACTGTGTAAATGCAAAGAGGCCTAGATATAGACTAGAAGTCATCAAAGAAAACACAGTGTTATTGAACACCTAGCAGAATTCTTTCAGAAATCACTCAATAGAAAATATGCATTCATTGTCTGTTAACTCTCTAGTCTATTTAGACCTTATGAAGCACAGTGTTTACCGTCAGACTCTATACATTCTCCCAGGGAGATGCTCTCCAGGAAAGGAAGTAGAGTAGCCAAGAATGTTAGTGTACAGAGTGATGGAGACTGAGGCAACAAAAGCACACATGTAGCAAAGGATGAACAGCTGCTCCAAATCTCCAGAAGACAGACTTTGAAATTTAAGAAGAAGGTTATACAGGCATATGACAAAATATCTGATGTTCAGATTTTTTTCTCAAATTTCAAATATCTTTGAAAATGCCTGCAGACTACTCTGGCACTCATGGGCCTTCTGGGAGTAGATAGGTTTAAGAGCAATGAACCGACTACATTGCAAATGTCAAAGAAATAAAACAGGGAAGAGGATTTGAGAGACAAGGCAGCTGGTAGTCACAAACGTACAATTAATTTCATCTGTAAATGTTGCTTGAAACTAAAATTGCATACTGTAGCTCTAAGAGTGCCTACAGAGCAGGAGCCAGACCATGAAGAAATGGACAACCAGGGAAGAAACTGAAATGGACACATGGGGCTGCCCCAGCGGCACAGAGCCTGCCTGGAAAGCTCAAGGTCATGAATTCGATTCCCGGTACCAGAAAAAAACCAAAAACCAAAAAAAAAAAAAAAAGAAAAAAGAAATGGATACAATGCTCCTAAAATGAGGTAAGTTCTAGAAGCTGAATCATCCTGGTAAAAGTGGCCAGCAGCCTAACAGAGAACGAAAACATCAACTCCTTCCAATTTCTTTTTTCATCCCTGATATTTCTTCTCATTTTCATCACAATCATTGGTTTTTATCCTGATAGTTAAGATTTCAGTAACTGTTTTTCATGCTGAAGAGCTGCTCTTTCCTTTTCAATAAGAGCCAATTCTAACAAGTGCATCTACACTCTATACTGTGCCACATTTCATCATCCTGTTGACGATCCAATTTCGAACTCTTGTCGGATTTGCTTAAGTTAGATTTTTTCATAATCTACAGTGGCACCTTATTTTAGCACGAAAAAGTAGCTTAGATATCATTACCATGAATAACAATATAGATTGAGACTTCTTTTTATGCATTTGAGACTTAATCAGGCTGAAATAAATGAAATATTAAATAGACCTTACTATAACTAAAAAATAACTCAAGAACTTATGTTTGTTTCAGGTAAAATAATTGCATTACAAATTCTGAAAATTTGAGCTCCCTTTATTTCTTGTGTTATAGTCTACTCATCATTATATCACCATTCAGGTAATTAAGACCAAAGTATTTGTTTTTAGTGTCTCTATAATGATGCTCAATTTTATAGTGATTTTTCCACAAAAAATACTTTCACTGAGTGTCAAAGTGTTTTTATAGCAACCTCACCCTGTTCATTTCATTTAGATTTAATAGAGCAATAGAATTATTTTTGGTATCAATAGAAAATTTTGTTTTTATAACTTAAACTAATTTAATAACTAAATGATAGGCTACTTTCTATGTATCTCCTACAATTTCTAGGTGGAGACTGTTATGGCTTATATCTAGATGTACCCACCAAAGTCTCCTGTGCTCCTAGGTAGGACTCTTACAGTTAGCTGGATCATACATGTGTGATCCTGGATTACTGGTATGTAGTAACCAGATTAGTGCAGAGATTGGTTTAGTGTAATTGTGGCGGATGGGTTACTTACTGAAAAGGGGAACCCCACCTGGCTGCTTCTTGCCTGCCCCATCACGGACTGTTCTCTGTCTTCCCCCTCTGCCACGTCACTCTGCCTTGGAGCCAGGTGACATGGACTGAAATTTCTATGCACTGTGAGCTAAAATGAACCTTTGTCCTTTAACTTGTGGATGTAGAGCATTTGGGCTCAGTAATGAGAAAGTAACTAAGACAGAGACTAAATCAAATGGATGTTTCACTAAATGTATTTTCATCCCTTTGCAGTGTAAAATAAGGACACATAGAGCTACTAAATAGGTAGAAACTTCTTACGACTGATACAAAAAAGTAATGTGTGTGGTGTTTTCAGAGTGTTACAAACATCAGCCTTAGCACTGCCTGAGTGGGATTTCTAGTGTAGGAAACATGATTGCAACAGAAAACAGAGGAGAGAAACTACACCTGGTTGTTCATTGCATGTGTATAGTCATTGTGAAGTATGAGCCATGTGGAAGAGAAGGAGAGGAGTCGCCTTAGCTGACTCAGATCCTGGTTTGAAAGAATTGTCCTATCATTTTAGGCAGAAATACAGACATTGCTTCACTCACCATCAGTCTTTCCTGTTTCTCATCTTCTAACAGGTGATGTTAGGAGCATGCAGAAAAATGACAAAGTTAACCTTTCCTGATTTGATCATGCTGCCTAGTGTTGATGTTTCCAAGACTCATTTTAATGTAAATTTGTCTGTCATAATGCCCTTGAGATGTTGATTATAGAAATATTTCACATCTGTTGTTATTAATTATGAATTTGCTCCCAACTTCCCAGAAATTTCCTTTTTAAATTTGAAATTTTAACCTTTAATCAACATAGCAATAAATTTGTCTTTGTATAGGTATCTCTACTGAATGAGTTGATGCTAAAAAGCAAGTTTTTTTATCAATGTTTCTTCATCAACTTCATTCATATTCAACTTTTAAAAGTAGTTTCAGAGTAATTATATGGGAAGAGTCTATTGAAATTAGAGATAATTTGCTAAATTACAGAATATGATTTAATTTTTAAAATTACATAAAAATCATTTTGATAAATGCAATTGCACTAAATAATACTAGAAATAAACCATAATCTCTACTTGTTTTTTGGAATATTGGATTTCAAATGCTAATTTTTAATAGTTAACTACTTTTTGAGAATACTATATTTATAATCTTTTTTAAATCCCAAATTTTGAAGATAAGTTTAATAAAGTAAAAATTTACATGGAAGAAATTGTGACTTCTAAAATGATCAAAGCCATATTAACTTTGGAAATATTCCTATTATGAAGCATGATTAAGTTTAGTAGCATCAAGTTTTAGAAATGCTATCTACTCTCATTGTTCATGTAAGTTGTCCAGTATATAAAAATATTCAAGACCTTGAGATATTTATTTTATACAAATTATATTTATATTAAAATAAAAATTGAATCTGTGATAAATTAATATATACCTATGTACCTATATGTATGCATATGTACATACAGTATAAATTTACATTGCATTTCAAGACCAAATATTTTCTGATATATATTATTTTGAGCTCTTTTTAATTTGTTGAAACATTAGCCTGTTTGTCAGTAGTTTCCTTTTATTTTTCATTTTTGACCAGATTACAGATAGAATTCTGCCATAAAGACTTGGAAATAACCACTAAAAATATATTTCACAGGTTTTCTACACAAGATCAGAAAATTATTTTTCTCAAAGCCAGAGCTAGAATAAAATTCTCCTGTTATTACAGTGATTATTAAAGCCAGACTACCCAAATTATAATTTATCAGTTTTTTTTTTGATAATTTTTCATGCTCTTGTACATATTTAGCTACACATGTATATTCAAAGCTTGGTACAGTCAGCCTCATTTAATATTTAGATACTTTTCCTAGGGTAGAATTTGTAGCATAAGGGTTTTGCTTCATTTTGTTTTGTAATACAGCTCTTGTCCTCATTAGCACAAATGATAGGGATTACATAGGAAAAGACAAAATGAAGTTTCACAACTATGATTCTATGCCACAAAATCTCTTCATCAAGTTACACATCTCTCTTTTATTTTCTCACATGCATCTTCTAGTACACCCAAAGAGTTTAGTCTCTTGCAGAAAACAACATTTTATGGTAGATGCATAAGAAATATTCAAATGTCTCTTTACTGTTATCTGTGTTAATTTGACTGATGGTTTTAGCATTCTGAAGTTTGTGCTTTCTATGTGGATGATATTTTAACAGCAGTACTCAGCTGAAGACTACATTCAATTGGCCTTTTTGAAACGTATTAGTCTTGTGGTGAGGTTGGTGGACAAAGGATAAATTAGGATGCCTTTATGACTGATCTATCCAAAGCTTTCATGTTACTTGATCATGCTGTGTTGTTAATATAGCAGAAGGCAATTAATTTTAGAAACAAGACAAGTTGTTAACACTGAATAGTTTGAAAGTCTTCCTGCAACAAAATGTGATACACTGAAGATACTGTATTATAAAGGATTGGTTCATTTCAATTAATTTTGTTTGGAGTTTAAATTAACATTTTATATAAATGTGCACTTGCTCTGTTTCATTAATCTATTATTTTAACTCTACAGATTTAATATCATCCTGAAGTTTAAACTAAAGGGGCCAAATGTAAAAGTAACAATTATGTTAAGTTGTCTGGAAGATTTAATGTCATTCTTCTAATACTATTCCATTGGAATTACAACTACAGTAAGTATTTTAACTAAAATTAATTTTTAACTCAAATTTATTTTCCTGTTTAAACATTTATAATTTCCTGAGTTTCACAGTGTATATGTTTGAACTCCTATCATAAATCCACTGTTAACATGATAGCAAAGAATCCATTAAAATGACAAAATAAATTTAATAATATTGATTATACAGTGCAATTATTTATGTGTAAATGAAAATATATTTGAATTGAATAGGTTAATATCTCTTTAACATTTTAAAGTAGAAGATTCTACAAAACTGAATTTTACTTTGTATAATATCTATCCTGAAGAAAATGTGACACACCAGAAATAAAACATATCCAGCTCTCTCTGATGTTAAATCCTCTTCTGTTATTTTAGATTTTGATCTACAAGCTTGACAGTTTAAAAACTCATTAGATCCTCAAAAGTTCACACTATCCTGATAATGGGGAGTTACTTTTCCAAGAAATTTCATCATGAAGGTTAAAAACATTAAATGCAAAATATCTCCTTAACTACAGCTACAGAAAAGTTTTGAAAACATCAGAATTACAAATACCTTCACAATATTCCTGAAAGTTCATCATTTTCCTAAGATTTTAAATGTCAACATCAAATTATCAGTTCAGAAGTAAGAATGGTAACTTTACAGCCAACTATTAGATCAAGTATCAAGTTAAAATAGTTAAGAATAAAATAACTGGATATAATGTAATGTTTTAAAAGTACTAAGTTTAGTCTATTTGATGACATTGACTAAATTGGACAAATAGAGATTTATGGTGATATATAAATTTATAGACAGCAGGAGATGGTCTCAACTGAATTTGGTTACCCAGAATCTATCAAAAGCACATCTTGCAACACTTTATTAAATAGATATATGTATTGTAACAACAAACACCAGAAGTAGATTTGAATTACCTTTTGTGATGCATTAATGGTAAATGTACAGAAAGTGACAGTCATATATTAATTGAATTGAAGGGACTCTGCCTCTTTGTAGTAAATTACACAGTTAAGTGTAGACCTTCCTACATTTGTTTTAAAGCAATTTAACAAATATTGTGGGTACTATGTAATAGTAAGAAATCACTATAGGCATAATATATATTAAATTGGCCAAATAAATAGACTTTAAAAAATTAAATATAATATGTGTTGTAGAAAACAATTTGTATATCTATCCAAATAAAATGGTACTCTGGCTCCATCAGGTCACACAAGATATTTATAGGAAACTATAAAAGCTAGACATAGGTAAACAAAATAAAATGTTTTTTGGCTACAATTTTTTTGTTAATAAATTATATAAATTTTGAAAAATATCTATCTATATATGTACATAATTTATTTTCTGCATATGATAATGAGTTCTAAAATCAAGAGTTTTAATTCTGATGTAAAAAGAATTTGATAGTCACATGAACACTTGAGGTAGAAATAATCTTTTAGTTTGGCAAATACATGCTATTTATTTGTAGATTATAAAACCTGAAAAATGGTATAATGTTGACAAATTCATCAAACCCCCAAATAAACAAATAAACACAAAAGAAGATGAACAGATTGTGAGAATGCATAGTCAAGATGGTTTTTCTGATGACTGTTCTCTTCTTGCATTGACTGTTCACGTGATAAACTCAAAGATTGGTTTTCATTTTGTTTCAAGCATAGTAAGACATTTATGAACAATGTAAACACAACTCCAGGCACACTGTGGTTATAAATAGGAGTGGATAAAGTTAAGATTTAAGAGAATAGGGATCTATAGCATTCTTGATGTATGAGCTGTTTAAAGTTGAATACTGGGTCTTTTGATACATATTTACACAGATAATAACATATATTTTCAGCACAATTTGAAATCCTAGTAAAGGCTCTACTACAGGGGGGTACTAGCATTTGCGTCCATTTTTTAACTCCATGAGTGGTGGACATGTATTCCAAGTTAATGCCTGCAGTTCTTGATCCAAAGACTTTAAAAGTAAAGATAATCACAATGTTTAACCATATATGGACTGGAAATCTGTTATACTGTCTAGTGTAATTTGTTTTTCACCACTTTTAGAAGTGTGAAGTAGGAAGTTTGATAGATTTTCTTATAATGCATAGTCATATATGGAAATTACCACCTCTAGTCATTTGTTTAGATATTTGAAAGAAATTGAATAGCGGTGTACACTGAGACACTATGCTTGATTTATAAAATTAGAATCATGTGGTGCATACTGTTGTATAAATTTATGCCTTTTAAGTTTTTTTTATAAATTGGTATGCTTTATAATCACTATATATTTTGGTTCTGTAGATTCTTTAATTGCCTCCAAGTATGCTTTGTATGTCTGGGTACCATTTGTTGATTGATTTGAAACATATGATAAAGAGTTCTAATATCTTTGGAGTTTTATTTAATTGTGATATAATTAGAATTTGATGATCTTACATGAACTCTGAAAATACAGGTATTTTAACATGCCAATTATATATTATTTTATGTATAGATGACATTATGCTGAAATATTATATTTTCAATTTTCACTTTATAATTAAATAGTCTAAAATACTATCATCCTATTAAAACCAAGCTAAAAAGCAAATTGCACAATATGTATTAATAAATTCTATTCAAGAAATCCAATACCAAATTATTTGTGCCCCTAAAAATTTGAGTCCTTTTTCTATATACTCATAATCAGCCTTGAAATATTTTCCGATTTTATGTGTAAAAGTCACCTACTATAAACATGTGTTATATCATAGTAGACCTAAACATAGTTTTATTGTTATGATATCAGGATGATTTTCCTAGAATCATACTACATCTGCTTCTAAAACTCTTAAAACTTTAGATATGGGAATTGTTATGAGTGTATTTTTGGTAGTTAACTTCACTGGTGCTCTATCAGAGTATTATCTGTATCTGTCTTTTACTGACATCATATACAATAAGGAAATTGAAGTTTTTAACCATGTAGACAGATATTCAAAACATTAAAAAACATTACAGAGTGACCATGAGTGAGTGAAATTGACACACATTGGAAAGTCTGAATTTTGTCAGAATCTTGTGTGTGGAATTAAAATGATTACATATAATGCTTCTCATTTTGATAATCTTCACACCTCTCTTAAAAATGTGACAAGTGTCAGATTTTTCTCTGCATCACCACCTCATAGTATATGTTTTCAGAACCATCTGGCCTGTTGGACTATATAAGAAAAGTTTCATAGTGAAATAAATGTTGAAGACAGATGGATGAATATACAGAGTGAGAAAGAAAAGTCAATGAGCATAAAGTAGTATTTCTAGAAACTTTACACACAAAGTTAAAAGAAAGATACATTGCTGTCTAGAATTTAATTCTCAATGAAGAGTTTGGCAGTATTTTCCATTTGTTTAGTTTTTTAAAAGAATAAAACTGAAGTACTATATATTTATGAAAACATCAGGAGATAAACAGTAAGTGACAGGGTTATAAAGTCAATATAACTCACAAAAATGTGAATGTCAAATCCCTAACTTCCACTGTGATGCTGCTATTATTCGAAGGTGAGTTCTTCAGAAGATAACTGAATTTACACCAGTTATGTTATGTCGGTTCATCTTGATTATCAGTTGGACTGGATTAAAAGATTCCTGGGAGGTAATTGGATTGTGAGGCCAAGACCCTCTTCAGTACATGTTTTCTTAGTTGAATGGGATGGTGGAGGTGGGGCCTAGTTGTAGGAACTGACCTCTGGGGGCATGACCTGGAGATTTCTGGCCATTTCCTCTCCTCTCCCTCCCATGCCCCCTGCTCCCTGAATGCCGTGAGCTGGCCGACTTCCCTCTGCCATGCCTTCCCATGGTGCTGTTCCTGCCCTGGAGCAAGGTGATTAAGAGTTGAAATGAGGTTTCAAAATAAATCTCTCTTCTTGTAAGTTGTGGGTAGCAGATATTTTGTGCCAGCAATTAAACCTGATCAACACTGTAGCTATGAGGTAGACAGTAATGGGATTAGTATCCTTGTAAGAAGAAGAGAAAAATATCAGAGTTTTTCTTTCTCTTTGCCATGTGAAACACAGAAAGAAGGTGCTGTCTGCACTCACAAAGAGGCCCTCACCAAGAGCTGAAGCTGTACAAGAATTAGTCTTAGATTCCCCGGGACAGAACTGTAGAAACTAAATGATAGAGGCTGCGGATTTAGCTCAGTGGCACAGCGTTTGCCTGGCAAGCGCAAGGTCATGAGATCGATTCCCGGTACCAGGAAAAAAAAACAACAAAAAAAGAAACTAAATGATGTCTTTTTAAGGTCTATGGCAGGTTGTTCTAGCAGACCAAGCTAAGCCAACAGCTAAAGATAGAAAGCTGAGAGAAAAAGACCCCATAGGAACCATCAGTTTGTACGGAACCATGAGCATAGAGAAACAAGTCAGTGGGGTTTAGAAGAAATACATCAATTCCACTTAATCTGAAGAGAAAGAAGAATGACACGGATGAGTGTCGATAAACTTATTAGTAGAGAAAGTAAATACTTAAGAGAATTTATAGTGGATCATCTCAGTTACTTAAGGAAGCAAGGTCATTTGATCGAAGAATGTGCTGTAATGCAGGCTTCATTGATTCTTGTAATGAATAAAAATTGAAGGTGGATTGATTATTTTCAAACTGCTTCAAAGTCAAACTCAATCTATCAAAAGTATTGTTGAAAAACAAACAAAATGAAACCA
>NW_004955404.1:18811095-18834625 GCF_000276665.1 Chinchilla lanigera | reverse complement strand
GCTAACGGTAGTTGAATGGGAATTGCATTGAATCTGTACAACAATTTTGGTAGTATGGCCATTTTCGCAATGTTGGTTCTCCCTTCCATGAGTAAGGAATATTTTCCATTTACTGAAATCCTCTTTGATCTCCTTTATCAGAGTACTGTAGTTTTCATTGAATAGATCCTTTACTTCTTTTGTTAGATTGAGTCCTAAATATTTCAATTTCTTGGATGTTATTGTGAAAAGTATGGTTTCCTTAATTTCGCTCTCAGTCTGTTTGTTGTTTGTGTGCAGGAATGCTATTGATTTTTGAGTGTTTAATTTGTATCCAGCTACAATGCTGAATTTGTCAATTAATTCAAGGAGTGTTCTTGTGGAGTTTGAGGGGATCTTCCAAGTAAAGTATCATGTCATCTGCAAATAGTGATAGTTTTACTTCTTCCTTTCCTATCCTTATTCCTTTTATTTCTTTCTCTTGTCTAATTGCTCTGGATAATGCTTCCAGAACTATGTTGAATAGGAGTGGTGACAGCGGACATCCTTGTCTTGTTCCTGATTAGAGTAAAAGCTTTCAGTTTTTGTCCATTTAGTATGATGTTGACTGTTGGTTTGCCATAGATAGCTTTGATCAGATTGAGGCAAAGACCATCTATTCCTATTTTCTGTAGAGTTTTTATCATGAATGCATGTTAATGGGAAGGCTTGTTAAGGTTGAGCAGCTTTAATGATTTGCCATACTGTTGTAAAGGCAACCTAGGGGTCAGCATGGATAGCCTTGTGCCTTCTGCCTTTGTCAGGGATCCTGGAAAGACTTTAGAGCAAAGAGAGGAAGACTATTCTGTAGAAAGTCCTGGATAAATGTGGAGGAGTGATTTAAACATAGCAGGCCATACTAGCAAATCCGTGAGTATGATCAAACAACATAATTTCAAAGCAAAAGATACTTTTGCTGAGCATAGAGTCTAAAGACAGTCTTAAGAACTTGAGAGAGACAAGACAGAGCAAAGGTATATTTTTAAATCACTTCAATTTTATTTATTGTGTTATATATAATGCTCTTTTACTATTATTAAAATAATAACTTTTTGAGCTCTTAAATGTTGTTCTACTTGTACTGCATAGCTAAATATGCATGTATATTTGCTCAATAAACTATTTTTAACAAGTGTTATTGTGATTATTCATAGGTGAGGAAATGAAGAGTTAGGCATTTAACTACCTTTTAAATGCTCAAACACCTAGATAGAAGAGGAGCTTATGGAAACTAGCTCTGTCTCACTCTAGAAGTTGCCTCTGAGGGTCAGAAAGGGAAGAAGTTGAATGCCAGAAATCTGAGGATTAAAAGGGTGATTAGGTGGTAATTCAAATACTTTAACTTTCTCTGAAAGCATCTGTGAAAAAAATAATGAAAAGGAGTGAGAAAATCCTGCATTTAAGAAGAATTAGAAAGGAATTTGTTGGTCTTATATCTCTTTCTTTATTTTGGCATTAAGATTTTTTTTTTCTCTTTAAAATAAAAAAAAAAAGTAACACAAAATGTGCAGAGGAAACCTTGCACTTCTCTGCATGAAGTGTTAGACACGACTGACTTCTTGTGCTGCTGTTGCTTCCGTGCAGTCCTGCAATATAGATTTTGTTTTAATAACAACTGTGGGATAAAAGTTATCTTCTCCTAGGATAGACTAATGAACACAATGGTATTAATCATTTAATTCTTTCATTGAATAATAGATGCAATAATTGCCTCTCATGGATGAAAAATAAAGAATAGACAGACTTTTAATGTTATTGGGATAAGAAAATGCCTTATTAAAAGGATTTTATTGAGAAGAGATGAAAAATAAGCCAGGGCAAATGAAAGGAGATGACTTTCTATAACCTGAGAGGAAGTGAAAGACAAGGAAAGTGTAGTGCAAGTGTCACTGTGTTGCACAAAAGTTCACTCCCAACCTGTGAGATGTGTGAGTTTGAGTCCCAGGATGCCAAAGAGTGGGTGAAGAGTGGGAAAGTTTTATTAAGAGAAAGCTCCTGAGAGGCCAGAGGGATCCCCAAAGTGGTTTGCTACTGAGGCTGTTTGTCTAGGGTTTTTTTACTGTAAGATACATCAGAAGTTACCTTGGATCAAACTATCATCAACCTGTAGGAGTTATGAGTACAGTACTTAGCTAATACTGATCCAATAGAAAAACAAAGTACTTAGCAAGATTCCATACTGTGGAGAATTACAAAGGCATTTCAGGAATGGGTAGGAGTGAGGATCTGAGTGCTGTGCTCCTCTACGTCTTTGTTTATATGTGTTTGTTACACAGTAGTGTTCAGGCTTACTGGATTCAAGGGCACTTGTTACAGTACAGCTTTGAGCTGTTGCTTTTGTTTTTCTGGAGAGGCTCACAGGCCTCTCCATCCTGTCTCCATCTTGGGGTCTAATATCTATCAACTGAGGCCTTGAACACAGGCCCAGTTGGCCTCATCTCTGTTCTGACTCTACCTTTGGCCCAACGCCCTTCTAACTGCCTATCAACCTCTACCCAGCATCGCTATCTGCAATGATAAGAGACGAAAACATCAGGATCCTGGTCAGATCTTGTCCCGTTTGTGGGTAATACTTGGACTAAGGTTGGCACTGACACAGGATGTGCATGGGAGCTTATTTTAGTGATAATGGAAATTAAAACCAAAGCAACAGGAACCCACAAGCAAATGCTTTAACTCAGAAGGAAGAGTAAAGAGGGAGGGATCTCTTGCTTGAGGAAGCTAATAGCTGAAGGAAACACAGATCTGACATGAAAGAAGAGACCGGCCCTTTAAAGAGAGATTAGGACAAGCTTTTATGTCACTGCTGCAGTGGGCTCAGGCCTGTTAACTTTCCACTGTGTATAAGTATGCCAACTTTTGAGATTTTTTTTCTCCCTCATGTTTTAGGGGATTTCCTCCTAGTTTAAGATGCAGCTCAGGGATAATTTTTTGTATTTGGAGTCATCATGGTGTCCCCTGTTGTTACAGAGGGTCTTCACCATAAGAAAAGGGAATTAAGGGAGGATGTGTTTGCTGCACTGCTTACAAGGGAAAATAAAGAGAAGGAGATGTCTACAATTTTAGTGGGTAAGAGGTCATGATTGTTTAAGGCTGGAGAGTCCATGTTGCATGTTCTATAAAGGATTCCTGCCTTATTTCATTAGCAGTGTAAGAATCATCATTACAACTCAATTCCTTACATAGGTATTTCCCCCAAAAGGATTTCCACTGACTTAAAATTATGAAATTCATTTTTTGAGGGTTAAGAATCAATAAAACATGACTAAAACTTTCACACTGAGAGTGAAAGAAGGAAAACTAATGAGAGAGAGAGTTCTTATGGGAGAAGAGAGAGTAGTAGGGAAAAAGAAAAGGAGGTGGTAGTGGTTGGGTTGTCAATAAGTTGAAGGTTTACTTGGATATTAGTAAATGCATTACCTGAAATTAGCATCTTTGCAGATGTGAGCAAGATGAGATCATTAGAGTGGGTCTTGCACTGTTATAACCATCACCTCACAGGAAGGAGAAATTTGAGCACAGAGACAGACACGTGCAGAGATAAATGACGTAGGACACACAGTAAGAAGATGATCCTCTGAAGACAGAGACTCGAGTTCTGTCGTAAACCAAGGAATATCTGGGGCTATGGGAAACTGGAGGCCTCACAGACAGTATGATTCTCAGGAGAACTGGATTTCAGGTTTCAACTGCCAAAACTGTGAGGAAATAACAATCAGTTGTTTTAAGCCACCCAAATTTTGTTGTTTTGTTATGAAAGTCTTAGGAAACTCATTATTATTAACTTTAGAAATAGGAATATTTGCTCTCTTCTCTATGAATTAAAAGCTTAAAATATTCCAATGCCTGGAAGAAAAGGAAGGTGTCCACTTCCAAATGTAAACTCCAGTGGGGTAAGAGACACTTATTTGGCATGGGCAATAAGAGACACTCCTCGAATAGAAGCGAATAGCACCACTGTGAAGGGGGCCTAAGAGACACCTGGCCATGCCTTTACTGATACTTATTTTTCTTGTTTTATCATGCCAGTTACCTCCATAATTTTATTATCTAGAGAGATGGGAGTTTGTGCCCCCTGCAGTGGATAAAGGAAATAATGTTAACGTGTCTTCAAAGTATTAGTAGTGTCAAAATTGTGACTTTAGTTATATAATTATAATTAGTAGAAAAAAGATGCATATTTGAAAGTGTCTTCTTCAGTGTCCTCCCTGGACAGAATTTCTTCTATTATTTCCCTGATCTTTAGCAATGTTCTTTGCTGTTGTTTTTGTTTTTATTATACAGATATTTGCATTGGATACATACAAGGTACAAAGATATCAAGAATAAAATTTCTACTCACAACAGAAGACAATAAATAAAATAAAAATGCAAATTGAATGAACATAAGATTAAGTATGTGTTCTTTACATTCATATTTCACATACAGTTATTGAGGTCCTCTTTTAGTGTTCACTTATTTGAAACTGTAGAGTAGAGAGAAGGATGTATGCCGTTTAAGTATTGGTTTGAACTTTATAAAACAATTTTATTGGTGATTTTTTTGTGGGGAAAAAAACTTACTGAAAACTTCACTGTATGTAATAATCATGTCTCAGTAGACATAATTTAACAGTGAAATTTTTCTGTTATGGAGAAGAAAGCAAGTGTAAATATTGGTTATTTTAGAAATGCTACCTGAACTACAATGATATTAAATATATATCTCCTTCCCAAACTCTAATATAGTTTATAAACTATCAAATGAAACTATAAAAACTAAAATTTTAACACTGTCAATCAAGCTGCATACACTGAAAAAAAAAAACTCTCAGATTAAACTTAAAGTTGTGAATATCCACTAAATTTGGCACCATTTTTTTTCTTAAACTTCAAGGAATACTTCAGTTAGATATGAGGTATTCAGTTAACTATTTCTTTGTAAACTCAGATTTAATCAAGAGATAGAGGCAAAGACAACAGGTACAGTCTATCATAGAGGAAGAAAGAACCATAGCTCAGTGACAGAGAGCATGCTGAGCATCTCTGAAGCCCTGCATTCAGCACCTAGCACCAAACAAACAAACAGAAAAAGTAAAAAATTACAGGGTTTAGCTTGCTCTTCCACCAAACTCATGTTATTCCAACTGTTGTGCTCTGTAGCATCTCTAGCAATGCTTTGATGAAACATGATCATATTTTTATTGCATTTTATCCCATATTTCCACCTCAAGTCTAAAATTTCACAACTCTAAATAAGTAGAGAGAACGCTTGCTACCAATGGAACAAATTACAAGTGTGCTGACTTCTGTAATGGAAAAAAGTCTTTAGGATGTGTCAGTAAGATGCATATGATACTCTGAGTCTAACCATATTTATGGGAGATTTTGAGGTGAAAATGTGTAACACTTGTGCCTGTAAGGAAACAGGGGACTCAGTTTATAGATCAGTGACAGTCAACTCTTTTCGTGGGGGAAGGGTGGTGGTCTATTCTTAGGAGACAGCCATGGCAATTGAAAGAGCCATAGCCCACCCCTGGGGAAAGACCAATATTAAAGGTAAAAAAAAACAGTGGTCAATTCACTGGTGGAAGAGGCCCATTGTAAGTAAAAACAGAAGGGCTACACTCATTCGCAGGTAAATGGGTGTTGCCCAGGTGTATTGTGTCTTGGGAGAAAAAAAATTTTAACTTGGCATGTATCCTGAGCCTGTAGTTTTTGATCTTTAAAATTATGATTTTCCTTGTCTCCTTTTACCAGTCTTTGTTTTTTCTATCATACCTTTCCTGAATAAGTCAAGAAAACTGTAAAGAACAGTGTCAGGCAGAGACCAACAGACACCACCATGCTTGTGTGAAGACACCATGGCATGGAATTTATTGTGCCTGGGTGCAGGCAGACAGAGAGTGAAAAGGCCATCTGTAGGGATGAAGAAAAGCCAGCCTTTTTATAGAGATTGGAAGAAGGCAAGGGACATTAGGCAGGAAGCTCTTAATAAACATCTGTGGTCAAAGCTCTCTGGCAGTCTTGCAGTGGGCAAAGTGGGCAAAGTCCTTGAAGGTCCAGTGTAAATTTTCAGGTGTCTCCAGATGTCCAGGGACCTGTAGGATCCCTGCCGTATGTTATCTCTTTTACGACATGCTGTGTTTGCTGATGAGAGACTCAGTGCTGAGCTGAGTCCAGCTGAGGCCAATGCCTCTACTGGCAGACCAGTTGGGAGCTGCAGCAGTCAGGTCTGTTTCAAGCCTGACAAAAACAATTATATCTTACTTAACCTACAGAAATCAGCTCCTCAGGAATCAACTCCATCCGTCCCATCTACCATTTTTATTTTTTGTCTTAGAGTTTGGGAATTAAAGTACTTCCCCAGTAGTTGTCTGATAAGGTCTTAGAGTTATACTGTAGTCATTTCTTAGCACTGTTACTCTTACTGTGGTGAGGACAAATAATATTTATTCACAATATTTTTTTTTGGAAGATTCCATTGGTAGCTTCTGTAATGTTTTACATTCTTTTCTCTTCAGCATCTGACTTAGTATTACTAAATCTAAGAGGAGGCTTTTTCTTATATTGAAATTTACTTTTTTAAAAACTTCTACTAATATAACTAAACCATAATAAAGGCAATTGCCTTTTTATTGTTGTTTCATATTAATAAAACAGTGTAATCAGCACTTACTGGTTGATATCATTGTATGTCCATCACTGGCAGAAGGGAAGAGAATAAAATACAGGTCTAGATACTCAGCTCCACCAAAGAAAAAGTGGAAAAGTTTTTAAGACATGGGTTGAAGGATTGGGGGTCATCTGTATTTGCTAATTGGCTTTAGAAAAAGGAAAAAAGTTTCCTCCTTTCTCCAGGACACACAGTAGTTTTCCAGTTTAGAGCATGGTGTACAAGAATGTTAGGCTCCCACACTTTTGCAGAAACCTGAACTTGGGGGCATTTGTGTCTTCCATGTTTACATTTCTGAAAGCTAGTTCCCAGGTCACTGAGAAACACTCCCTGGATCATAAAAGTGGGCTGAAGCTTTCTTTTAAGAGACAGCATACAAGTATCAAAGGGGGACAGAATTTACAATTGCAAGTTTTATGGTAAATGCTCTAAGAAGAAGGCAGATTAAGAGCATAGTTCAGAAAGAAGCCTGTCTAAAGTTTAGTACATTATTTTTATTTATTTATTTATTTTGTGTGTCTCTTTGAGACAGGATCTCACTGTGCAGTTCAGGCTGGCCTTGAGCTCATTGTGCAGCCCAGACTGGCCACAGCTATCCTCCTGTGTCGGTCTCCTGCCGGTTGGGATTACAGGCGTGAGCGACCACGACCAGCCTGTCTAAAATTTAGTCATTAGAAGAAAATGTTCAGGTTATTATGGCCTTTTTATTAAATAAAGCAACTTTAATGATTTAAATGGTGTTTATTCACTGACAAATCCACTTTCAACTCTTATCTGTTAAAAGTGTCCTCTATAGGTGAAAGTGGAGTATTTTTCCTGCAATCTTTGTGCTTAAAAAAAAATCAACCTAGCCACATTTTCAAATGAATTATGCAATTGAGTAGGTGAACTATGTCATTGTAAATTGTAAATAGAGTGAATGTGTCCAATGGAAGGTATTATGGAGATTAAAATAATTATGAAGTTCCTAAACCTAAATATTTGAATGAAATACAGCTTAATTGGTAATCAGCTGTAGCAGAGTTGGTATAACATGTCCTACTTATCTTATTACATCTGAAACTACGGATATTAAACAAATGAAAGTAAGAAACAAATAATAGAAATATTGAAGTTTGAGAGTCTTGTGGCATCAACATACTCCATTATTAATTTGATGATGATGATGATGATGGTTTTGTTTGTGATACTGAGAATTGAAACCAGGGCTTTTGCACTGAGCTACATCTCCAGCCCTGTTTTTTTTTTTTATTTCAGGACAGGTTTTCACTAAGTTACTCAGTTTTCCAGGTTGGGCTTGAACTTGTGGTCCTCCTGCTTCAACCTCCTAGACTGCTGATATTATAGGTCTAGGCCACAAGGTCTGACTTTCACATACTCCACATGTGCTAATTTATTAGTAATTATTACATCTCCTAGCAACTTTACTTATCATAGATTGGAGGAAGCAGACAGATAGAAAATACACTAAGAGATCACAGTTAGAGAGTGTTACCTTCTAAGAAGTAAAACTGTTTCATCACTGTGACTGGCAGCATTGATTATCTTAACCAAAATTTACTGAAAGCCTTTATGCTTCAGATGCTGATCTAATTAAGCTAATTAGCAACCTAATTAAACTAATTAACTGCTAGAAATAAGGGTACGTACTTTTGTAACTGGATGGCTTCTAAGAAAGTGCCTCAAAGAGGCATCAAAGAGGAATCATGTTTTTTGATTCACATGATGGAAAAAGAATTTCAAGACACTTCAATGTGCAGCATAGACTGACTTATTAGACAGAGTTAAAAAATGAGGAAGAATAGGAAAAGGAATCCAACTGGGGCAACAGGAAGGGACTCTTTACACTGCAGGGACTCAGACTGACCTGCTCACAAAAAGCAGGGCCAGGGTTTAAGGATTGGCTGGGGTCTTGTATCTCTGCAGGAATCCTTATGGCTTGAGGGACAGTTTGGATTTCAGGAAATGATTACTTCTTTCTTAGAAGGAGGACTGCCTAGGTTCTTGTCAAGGGGTAATTGTTTTTGCCCTGCCAGAGGAGGTGAGCTTATCACGGGGTGGAATGCCGGGCCTTGCACTTCTTGGAAAGTTAGGTTACAGTATGTTTGGACACTTCTAGGCATCGCTTCAGAGGGGCCTGAAACAAGACATTATACTTGCTATGGGTATGCCTGTGAGCCTGAAAATCATTGTAATTGCTCTAATCTTGGTATCTTCAGTTTTGAAGTGGGATGAGATTGTCTAGGAAAGATCAAGTCTAAAAAGTCTTGCTCTGAAGAACATATTTCTTTTCCTATCTTTAATAAGTGTAAAATTTTGCTACCTGTTGTACTTATTTTGTGCAATTCTTTGTTCAGGACAAGAAGAACCTAGAAAGAAGCTCTACAAAGTGTCCTCGGCACCTCATAACCTGGTAATAAGATGACATAGAAATTAGTATAAGGCTAGAGTAAGCATAATATAGACTGATCTATTAAAATTTAAGAGGGCCAGGATATAGCTTAACAACACAAGCACTTGCCTGGCAAGCCTGAGGTCATGAGTTCGATTCCCAGTACCCCCCAAAAAAATTTAAGGAGAACTCAGAAACATGCATTACACTTTGTACAAAACTTAGTATGTGAAATAAGAACAAATAACCACTAACTAAATGAAAGAGTATTTAAAACATCCTAGAAGAAAAAATGGTTATTTAAAACCTTTAGAGGTACCATAAATCTCATTTAATTTAACATAAAAGTGACTCTAGAGTGTAGAGTAAAGGTTAAATAAATAGAGAAGGAAGCCAGATAAATGCTACATTTATATGTGGCATTGCTATCAGAGATTTAGGATGAAAGCCGCAGCTAGAGGCATCCCGCAGCCTTGTCCAGCCTCTCGTCCCAAACGCTGAACAGGGAGGCAAGTAGCAGTGATAGTCAGGAAAGGAGCTTTTGTCAGTATGTCCGTGCTGGGAGGGACAGTTAATGAGGTTCAAGAACTGTCTTCGAAGGGCTGACAGAAATTTGGGGTTTTATAGAAACGAGGAATAAGACAAGAATCCAGGTTTTGCACAGCTGGTGTTTGCAGGGTAGTTAACTCTGGGCAAGCTCTGGTCAGGCCGATCGTCATCTCAGGACTGCTCCTGCCAGATGCTGGGAGAGCCTTCCCTGCCTGACATCACCACAGTGCGAGATGAGGGCTCCAGTGGGGGAGCAGCGCTGGGTCCTTCTCGGGGTAATTGCTTCTGCTTGGGAGTGGGGCTTACTGCATCGCTGGATTGTCAGCAAGGCTCTGCTTTTCCTAGAATGCAGGATGACTGCACCTTCTGGGTGATGGCAGACTTCTAGACTTTATAGCTGGCAGTTGGACGTTTCTGTAAATACAACTACCTTACTCTCTATTGGTTTCCTTCTTAAAGGCGGAGAAGGTAGGGTGGGTCAATTTAAAGCTAATAAATCTGTATTGATAGCTTTTAGACACTTTTTGAGTGATTTATATGAAGAGCTGAACAAGGCTCTGACCTAAAGTTGTAAGGTAACTGAACAATAAATATAAAATAAAGGGAGAGATGCTGAGATTTATACTGCTTTTAATTACCCATTGACACCAGCAGGCCCCACTTATAAGCCCTGAAGATGGCACAGAAAGAATCCTCTCCTCAAAAAGCAAACTGATCACATCATAAATAAAATGTTTCCATGCATATTTTATACTCCTGTAATACATAGATATAATGATGAAATTAAAATGTATTAGTCTATGAAAGATAATGCAGTTAGAGGAATAGAACAAAGGACTAAAACAACTCATTTATTCATTTAGTTCTATGGAAATATTCCTTTAGCTAGTCTCTTAATGTTTGTAAGAAAGTGCTTTCTTTCCCTCCCTCTTCCCTCCCTTCCTTCCTTCCTTCCTTTCTTTTTTTCGGTGGCACTTCAATGAACTTTAGAAGATGAACAGATTCTTATAAATACCACCAGCATTAGGGCTATTCTGTACATCCAGAGACTTCTCTTGTAATGTTTTTATGTTCTGTCCCATTATATACCTTCAATCCCTGAAAATTCCTGATATATTCTGTCTCTATAATTTTTCATTTTCCAGAATGCCATGTAAATTGAATCATACCATATGTAACCTTTGAAATGGACTTCGGTCATGGAGCATAATGCATTTGAGATTCACCCATGCTGGTGTGTGTGTCAATGCTTTGTACCTATTTTATGCTGAGCAATAATCCTTTGTATGGAGATGCTATACCTAGTTTACAGACCTACTTTTCAAAGAACAATTATGCTGCTTCCAGTACTTGGTAAAAATGAAAAATAATAATATAAATACTTATAAAGGATCAATGTTAACAATGTTATTGAATTTTGATAGTGCATTATGTATCTACAAACACTACCACTTTTAGGTAAATAAATTGAACATACCTTCTTCCAAGTTGTGGTCTGTCTTTTCATTTTATAAGCAGTAATATTTTTTAAAATTAAAAGTGCAGAATAGGGCAGTGTACTCTGGTTTCTCTTCAGATATTATAAATCTTTCACCTTTTACAAAATAGGGCAGTGACTTTAATTTTTTCCTAATGTTAGAGTTTTGTGATTGCTTGTACTCTCTTTTCTAAAAAAACTAGTACATGTTTTCAGTACATGTAGTTTGTCATCATCTTGGGGAGTGAATACACATGTATGATTCAACTGGATGCTAGTTTTTTTCATCCGCTTCCCTGTCCCTCCTGCCTCCTTCTCTCCTGTTCTTTCATAGAGTAAATTTGTTTTATTACTTTACAATTTTTTTTTTCACTTTTTCTACCAATTTTCTACCAAAATTCAAGTTATCTGCCTCAGTATATGTAGAAAAAGTGTTTGGTAAAATTTAAAAATTTTAAAAAATCTTTTAGCATAAGAAGGTGTATCAGAAACAAGATAAGTTACATATGCATGTTACATTTGTGAAAATAATTTTAAGAAATATTATTAATGTTTAAAATTGAAAAATAATCCCCTAAAATCAAGTACAAGGCAATAGTTCTTACATCCCTCCCATTGTAGAGAACTGAGTCAGGAAATTAAAAATTTAAATTAGAAAGACAAAAATATTTTTTTTGCCACTGTTACATCTGTCAACATGGAAACTGCCAAAGAATCTACTGAATAAATAGACCTAGTTTTTTTTTTGAAAGGGGACCAAGAATCAAACTCAGGACCTCACACGTGCCAGGCAGGTGCTGTGACACCGAGCTAAATCCCCAGCTGTTTGTTTTTTCAGTGGTAATCAAAAGCTCAATTGCGCTCTGTACAAACCTTGCCAGTAGTATGAATCCACTAAAATGACTATTTTCAAAATACGATTTAAAAAGTGCCCAGAATTAAATAACAAAAAAGACTCGAATGAATTTACAAAGAAAATTATTTTTTAAAAAAACAGAACTATGAAAGAAAACCAATCTTAAAAAGAAAGCTACTCCATAATACTCTCTACTGGATTAACATGGTATTTACCTTTATATAGTATTGTTGCTACTGCCAACAGCATGATTTTTTATGCCAATGACCCTGCTGTGTTTTGCTAATTTGGGGAAGGCAGCCCATAAACAATCTGATCCCTTTAAACCTATTTCTTTCTTCTCCAAGTGACTTAAAAGTTAGCATTGCTTTTCTTTGTTCTTATTTTCATAAAAGACATGCAATTTGGTTACAGTAAAGCAGCTCCTGTGGCTTGTATAGGATCATATTGTCACTGCTTTGTAAACACTTTAAATATTAATAGCTGCTACAAAGTGCCACCCCATTTTCTAAAAAAAATTCCCATGAATTTGTGATCAAAGTTTTTAAAAAATTATTCTAACTTATAAGAAAACTTGGGTGAAATAGTCTGGTTTTCTTACATAGGGTAGTATTTGTGTACAGATAGCTTTGTAGACTGTGCATTTCTAAACTCAGGAAGTGAGGACCTTTATTTCCTTTCCATACACATTTTCCGAGTGGCTTGAGAAGGCTTAGACCCCTTGGTGTTCAAGAGAAACAGAGATTTGTATTTCTTACCATTCTAAAACAAAAATTAACCTATACAGGTGAAAGCTATACAAGGGAAAAATTAAATTATTTATCAGTAGATCTACCAAATGAACATCCCATTTATTTCAAGATTATCTTCTGTGTGACTTGTAATGGGTTCTGATCTGTGTAACTGAAAGATATCCTTAACATTCATTTAAATATTAAGAAAAAATATCCTATAAAGGCATGCAAAGAATACAAACAAAGTTAAACATCTTAGTTAAGACAGATATGCTGAGTCTATGTCTCCAGGCAGTTTAGGGTACAGGCATAATTTAGCAGCACAATTTGTAATTGCTAAAATGTGGAAGCAACCCAAATGTCCATCCACTGAGGATTGGATAAGAAAATTGTGGTACTTTTATATAATGGAATATTACTCAGCTGTAAAGAAAGATAAACTCAAGACTTTTATAGGTAAATGGTCACAACTAGAGACCATACTCATAAGTGAAATAAATCAAACATACATGTGCAAGCACCACATGTTTCACTAGTGCAAAACCTGAAAGAGTTAATTTAAACTAGGAGGTATGATAGACATTGTGAATTGATAGGAAAGCACTCAAAGGTAAAGGGCAACTGGGATATGGGAAAAGAGAAGGGAAAGGAGAAAGTTTGTATGCATGTATATGCAGGATAGTCAACATGGCTGTTCTACTGTCTTGTATTTCCTTGCTGGAAGAAACTGTCAATGAGTCCTTGGTTGATCAGCATTGCATGTCTCTGTTTTCATGAGAAACCACTTTGAAGATATCAATATGTAATACAACAAGCATTGTTAATTCCCTACCACTTTGTTTGTAACTCCGTAGTGTCTGTAATGTTCCTTTGCTATTTTGTAAAATGTTGTCTGTCTGTTAATATTTTTCTCCTTTTATTTTTAAAATAAAAAAAAATAAAAAATAAAAAAAGATACATATGCTACCAAGGGCTGGGGATTTAGCTCAGCAGCAAGGTCATGAGTTCAATTCCCGGTACCTGAGGAAAAAAAAAAAAAAAAAAAAAAACCCAAGATACTTATGCTACCAAATTTTTACTTCTTAGCAAAAATTTTATCTTGTATAGATAAAGTTTCTATATTCTTTATGTATCCAGACATTCAGGTTACTATGTCAATATGTCTTCAGCCATGTGTAGAGGGAATAAAGAACTTCTTTTAAGACATATACTGTCTGTGTTCCACTGCATTTATTTAGATCATGATAGAACATTATGTGTGTGCTTATCCAATAATCACTCATTTTTTTTGTAGTTGTTGTTTGTCTTGCACTGACTTCTCACTGACTTAAAAATTTCCTAAAGCTGTTATTTATGTATATGAAAATATTCAGATTGGAAGGACTGAAAGTGTTACAGGTAGCTGAGTTAGATGGAAATATTATAGGCAGTCAGACAGGGCCAGGCCCTCGAAGGAGCCAACATGAAAGACAAGATAAGATAACTGCTGGCCAGACCTCAAGACAAAGGACTAGATAAACACACCCTCTTACCCACAAGGGATGGACATCAGGGTCTCATAAGAGTTCCTGACCCAACCCCTTACAGGAAAAGCCCCTGCTTTGTATTCATGCCTGCTTGCTACGTGACTCGCTTCCCCATTTGATCCCAAATTAATCAATTTTACCTGAACAATTCTTATTGGCTGACCATAGTTTTGTCCATTTTTCCCCTACTTTAGACCCACCTCAACTAGTAGTTTTACTCTATAAAAGTCCCCAGAAAAGACAGAGTGGGGGGTTTTGGGGGAGGACCCACTCAGGCCCTCTTCCATCCCTCTCTTGGACAGAAGCTTTCTTTCCTTCAATAAATATATTCTGCTCTTAACCTCCGTTGTTCCTAAAATTCATTCTTCGATTTTAGAGAACACAAACTGGTCCCAGATATCATTCAGGTTGGGAGTTTTTATTTTCCTGTATCAAAAAGACTTCTAAAGGGACTGCAGATTTAGCTCAGGGGCACAGTGCCTGCCTGGCAAGCGCAAGGTCATGAGTTCTGTTCCCGGTACTGGAAAAAAACAAAAAACAAAAAAGAAAAAGACTTCTAAAATTATTGTAGTTACTTGCTTCTCTTATTCAGATAATGCCAGATAACTACTTTTAGTGAGGCATCTGAAATTTATACAGCAATTTTTAATCTTCTTCACATCAAAAGTGAAATAGTAAAAATGAACAGATCCTTCTGTAGTGAATGAGGGGAGGATGGCCCCAGGTTTATTCCAGAAATGTCAAAATGATGTCTCCTATTTCTAGGGCACATTTTTATTGTCTTTCTGACAAAAAGAAAAGAAAAGAAAATGTTTTTTAATGCAGATTTTAGCAGCTGTAGAAAATTTCTCAGCTTTGGAATTTGAAAGAATGGCTGCAGGGAAGAGAAAAGAGAAATGGAACAGGACTTTGGGATGATTATGAGGAGAGCTCACAGTTCTGTGACAACACACTGCAGTGATGTGTATCCCTTTCTACCTGAAGGGCAGTTCTTCATGACGTCAGATCACACTATTTAAAGAGACAATGTACCTACCCAGATTAATAACTTATCACTTCATCTGCCTCTTCTTTATTTTAGAATACTTTAGTAATCTAGTTCACAAGCCTTGAACTTGTCAGAGTGTACCTACTTTCTCTTGCCGGTTATCCAGAGGTTTAACATAAAACAGGGTAACTGCAAAAGGAGAGTTTGAAAACAAAATTTCTGTCCAACCATATAACTATTAAACTGCTAGGCTTCCAAATTCCAGCTCGTTTATCAGAAAACTGTACTTTTCCTTGTTTTATTTCTAACAGTGACTTGTATCACTGTTTAAATGAAGTGCATTACCCTGTTGTGTAGCCCTCAGTTGTATCCTTAATTAAGAAAGTGTGTGTACAATAACTACGCTCTGTGAAGAAAAAAAGCCATAAGTGTATCTTCTCTAAAGAGTTAGAGTATTACGGCTTCTAGAGTTAGCAAGATAGAATTTGATGTGTGCATGTGTGTGTGCGTGTGTGTGTGTGTGTGTGTCTACTTACATACACTTAATTTCTTTCTCTGCATAGGAAAAGTCATTAAATATGGAAAACTACTGCATCAATATTTATACATGAAAGATTCCTGAGAAATTTAATAAAGAAAATGAAAATATTAAGGGATGAGAACCAGGACATCTATGGATACTATTTTCTGTTACACAGTTTATTCTCTGAAGTTGCTGTAAATCTTAGCAAAATCAAGAACAAGGTCCTAGGAGCTCTGGAGCTTGTTCAGTTCAACATCCTCCAACAGTGAATTCCAAGAACTTCCCCTACAATATCTTCAGTCATTCCTCACTACTCAGGAAAACAAATATAGACATGCAAGATTTGAAGTTATCAATATGTAATACAACAACCATTGTTAATTCCTTGTCACTTTGTATGTAATTCAGTATTGCTTGTACTATTCTTGTGCTACTTTGTAAATAGTTGTGGTTGTTAATATGTTGTTATAGTTTATGTCTGTGTGTCCCCTCCAAAGCCTCACGTGGTCAAGGGCAGGCTTTTAGAGTTGAATAATTGTGGGTGTGAGAGCTACACCCTCCCTGGGGTGATAGTTTGCATATGTAAGGGAGAGGAAGAAGCTGCTTGAGGCTATTCCTCCGCCATTCCGCCCCATGTAAGTTAGTTGTTGCTTAGCTGTGGCTGCTGTCCTGAGCTGCAGCTCTCTGCAGTGTGCCACTCTGCCTTATAATCCTGCCAAGTATGGATTGAAACTTCCACGAACTGTAAGCGAAATAAACCTTTCCTTCCTTAATTTTGGGCATCAGGTATTTTGTCCCAGAAGCGAGAAAAAAGTAACCAAGACATATGTTTTCATTCTCTTACTTTTAAAATAAAAATTTTTTAAGAAATCCCTCACTACATCTCTTGTACACATCCAGAAGAATAAGACAATGAGCAACCAAGAATCTTTATTTTATTTATATTACCTTTTTGTTCTTTTCAATTTTCCAGGAACCAATTGAAATGTCAGTGACGGTAACATTAGCTGATAGAATTAGAGATACATAGAAAATGTTATGTTCAGTCTCTGTTTTCTCCAAACTAACTGCTGTGACATTTTGTTCCTGACTAGTCAAGCCTTAATATAGGGGCAATGACTTAATTACCCAACATTGCTTCCTGTATTCTAACTTTAGAGTACCAAAGAGAAGTTCACCATGTATCCTAACTGCAGGAACTTCTAAATAGTGTTGGGTAAGCTGATACTTGAGACAAGTCTTAAATTTGGGATTGACTTCTTATGCCATCTGATGCCAGATAAATTAGCCTTATATCAGTGTTTTAACCATTTTCTTTCTAGTAAGATTAAATTGATTATGCAATGCTTTCAAAACATGCACTGATATTCACTAGGAAATATCAATTATTTGCTCTGTTCTTTGCAGTTACAGATTAGTAAAGCACTCCATTAGTGAGATGTTGCTGCAGATTACTAATTAGCCCAGCATCCATTAGTGACTTCTATGTACTTTGCAATTTGGCAAAATTTAATTACTAGAGAATGTCCTACATCTTTGGCCCAGAATATGCAGTTGTGATTATTTTTCTTTAGCCTTTCTACCTGCTCAAGATTTTTCCAGATATCTCTGTCCTTTTTTTCTCATCTTCTTTGAGATAACCAGCTTTATCCCATAATAAGGAAAAAGAGCCAAACTTTTGTTGAACCTTGCTTTGTAGCCTGTCTTACATGTAGCCTTGTAGTACCCAATTATTCTGTTTCTTTCACAGGACTCCTTTCAGTGGCATGCAAATGGGTCCATTTGTGAAAAAGAATCAACACAGTTATTGCTAGAATCTCCTCTATCACAAACCTCAAATGCTAGTCCAGTAATGAAGCAGTACTACATTCATGGATCAATGGAACACTTTTCTCTGGATGTCTCTTAGCCCCTGCTCCAAATAACATTGAAACCTATTCATCCCCATCATAGCAGGGCTTGTGGGGAATTGTAATTTGAGATGAGGGTATGTTCTGGTAACCCCTGTCTAATAGATACTAGCTTGTAAAATCTCTTATCAACTGCTGTAGGCTCTTTGTTGCCATATAATACAACCTTCAGGCCATCAAAGTTGTACGCATAGGGCTGGGGAAGCACCAGGGTGGCACAAGCGATTTTCTTTTTTAAAAAAACATTTTTTTTGTTGTTTTAAAGATAAAAGAGGGGCTGGGGATTTAGCTCAGTGGCAAAGCACCTGCCTGGCAAGTGCAAGGTCGTGAGTTCGGTTCCCGGTACCGGAGAAAAACCAAAAAAAAAAAAAAGATAAAAGAATGAAGACATATTAACAAACACACATACATTTAGAAAGTAACACAAAAATAATACAAGCAATACAGAATTTCAGACAAGGTGATAGGAAATTAACAGTGATTGTTGTATTACATATTGATATCTTCAAATTGGTTACTCGGGTAAACAAGTATAGACATGTAAGACTGATCAGACACTTAAACATTAACTAATCCTTTCAACAGAGCAACAGAAGTCAGTAGTGCAACTATGTTAGCTATCCTGTGTGTATGTGTGTGTGTGTGTGTATATATATATATACATATTTTCCCCTTCTTTCTTTTCTCTTTTCTGTCATCCCAGTTGTTCTTTCCTTTTGAGCAGTTTCCTTTGGTTTCACAATAGCCATCGTACCTCCTAGACTTTATTCACTCTTTCAGGTTCTTGTAGCAGTGAGAAAATATGGTGTTTATACATGCGGGTTTGATTTATTTCACTTATGAGTATGGTCTCTAGTTGTGTCCATTTATCTATAAAAGCCTTGAGTTTATCTTTCTTTATAGCTGAGTAATTCCATTATATGAAAATACCACAACTTTTTTACCCATTCCTCAGTTGATGGGCATTTGGGTTGCTTCCATGATTTAGCTATTACAAATTGTGCGCTATAAACATGGGTGCACACATATCACTATGATGATATTTTCAATTCTTCTTGGAAAATACCTAGAAGGGGAATAGTTTGAATGGGACCTCTAGTCCTAGTTTACTGAAGAATCTACAAAATGATTTCCATGATGGTTTCAGTCTACACTCCCACCAACAGTAGAGAAGGGTTCCTTTTTCTGCACAGCCTCGCCAGCATTTGTTATTGGTTGATTTCTTAATAATAGCCATTCTTTCTGGGGTGAGATGCCTTCCTGACAAGACAAGGTCCTGAGTTCCATTCTTGTACCAAAACAAAAGACAAACAAAAACCTGAATACAAATAAGGACAAAGAAGGGTAGTCCAGACACTACTCATTCTTTTAGGCCTCTTCTCTTTTGGTTTCCCCCAGGCTGTTTGACCAGAGTGTTCCTAAGTTCTTGTAACCATCTACTGTTTGTATATTTTTTCTAAAACTGATTTAGTAAAATTTCTGTTTTCAGGGAAGATTTTTTTTTTTGGTGCTACACCCACTGGACAATAATCTCATGCAAAAGTCACATGGAAATCCCTGAAGATTTTTTTTTTAGTTTTCTATAATGATAACATTTATTTATAGTCAGTTTTCCCCCAGTTCAAGGGCTGACCCTGTGGAAAGGCAACATTTGCCCAGAGTATTTTCTGTAGGACTGAGAAGAATAGTCTGGACCAGAACTGTTTTTACCATGTTCTTTGTCCTGGTCTTCCACAGTGCTTCTTGGCCTATGAGTTCATTTTAAATAAACAGATTATTCTAATTTAAGTTTATAAAATATTTATGCCAAAAATTGTGTAATGTAGCACAGGCGTATCAATAACTTGGAGTGATACTTTTCAATGAAAAGAGCTAAAAGGAAATTAATGAAAGAAAGATGGTGAATATTTTAAAATTAATACCATTATCTCTCTGTTGCACAAAGTAACATCATTTCTCTGCTGCATAAAGTAAGGAGGCCTGGACCCTCCTTACACTTAAAAACACTCTAATTCCAGTAGGGCCTTTGAGGACAACTTTTCCCCAGGGCCTCTGTCTTTTCCCCACTGTGTAACTCAGTGCAGTACAGGGAGGGAGGCGCAGCCCCCAGGCCGCTCCCTGCTACTGTTTAGCTTCCCTCCCCTCGGGCCTCAGAATAAAGGCAGAGAATAAAAACAACATGGTTTACAAACACCAGAAATTCCTTGATCACAGTTCTGGAGGCTACAGTGTACATCAAAGTGATGGCAGATTCAGTATCTGGCTAGCTCCCAAATCCTCATTAGATGTTTTCCTTGCTGGGTTGTGATGCTTTCTTCCTGTGTCCAGACTGGTAGAAAGCATTAAGTAAGCTCTCTAGAGTCTCTTTTGCACAAGAATTTACCCTAATCATAAGGGCTCCACCTTTGTGGCCTAATCACCTCCCAAATCACCCACTTCCTAATCACCTGGGGAGTCAATGTTTCAACAGATAAGTTGTTCGTAGGTAGAAGTATTCAAACTAAAACATCACAAAGTTTCATAGCAAGTTGGCAGGACAATCTACTATCAGATGGAATTTTCCAAGTCCATTTTTTGGCTTCCATTTAAATTATCTACTTGCATTTTCTCTTAATTCTTGAAGACCCCAGGAGGATGATGGGGTAAAGGTCAGTCAAAGACTTGTGCAATAGAGATGATATTAATTTAAAAATATTCAGCATATCATATAAGTTTATTACTTCCAGCTATTAAATTGGATTTGATTTCTTAAAAAAAATGCTATACGTCCTTGGAATTTTATCTTACAGTGCATATTCTAAAATCAAACTATACTTCTTTCATGGACAAGATGAATACCATTCTTGGCCTAGAGTTCCTTCTTAACTTCTCTTTGCACAAAAGAAAGGTTAAAATTCTCAAATTTTTATTCATGAAGAATTGAAGGCAGGATCCAGTACACATGACCTTTGAGTCTCACCAGGAACAGATAGCTTGTGCTTTTACCTGGCCTTTGTCTAACTCTTAAGAGTCTCAGGCACAGCACCGGAATGCAACAGGCATGTGTGTATGTGGCACCGGTAGTGCTGCCTCAAGAGGTTAGAATCTGTTCTGCCCTGTGCCTGCCTGCAGTTTCTGGGATGGGATCACATCAAAACACAGAAATAGAATTTATTTTCACTAAACCCAACTCCTTTCCTTTAAACTTGAAGAAATTTTCACATGAACCATTTCTACATAGGTTTGCAAAAACAAAGTGAAAGGGCACAGCCAGTTTATGCTATGAAACTGTTACGGTTTGTGTCTACATGTCCTTCCAAAGCCTCGTGCAGTCATGGGGCAGGCCTTTAGTTTTGATTCATGGGTGTGAGTGCTACACTGCCCTGGGGCAGATAGTTTGCATATGTAAGGGAGAGGAAGAGGCTGCTTGCCACCATTTCTCCCTTTTCTGCTCCTGCTGCTTTTGCTGTGTTCTGCCACCATGAATGCTTGCCCTCTGCCGTGCGCCACTGTGCCTTAGAACTAACCTAGTATGCACTGAAACCTCCATAAACTGTAAGCTAAATAAACCTTTTCTTCCTTAATTCTGGATGACAGGTGTTTTGTCTCAGCAATGAGAGAAAAGTAACCAAGACGGACACAGTGCACACGTTGGCCTAGAAATATTTGATCATGGCATTCATGTGTGATGCAATACTTGGAATGACTGTTGAAATCTTTTGGTCTTTGCTTCCATCTTTTGCTCCACTCAGATTCCACCTCTATTTGAAAGAGACTGGCAACTGGGGAAGGCGACAATATTGAAATATTTGTCCCATAAATGCTGTGTAAAGGCTGCTCTCTGACAAACTGTGGCTACGTGCATCATTTTTTCAGCGGTTAACCTGAGATCGAAATGAATTCTTGTCATTCTTCTCCATCTTAGCTTTGCAGATTCCACACTTTTAAGAGCTGAATTGTTTCTTGTGTTTTGATTTACCCAGTTTCTCTTTGGTCAGTCAGCAGCTGGAAGCTTGAATAAGAGTACCTATAACCAGTGCCACCAAAACCCACTGAAGATGCCTGTATGACACTCAGAGATTACATTTGCTCGATTCTGTCACATCCTGTCCGGCTGTGTATTGGTCCTACTAACATAGTTTCTTCCAAGCAATTTGTTACTCCCTGTCAGCAGAAAAAACTAACCTTTCTCCTCCATGGGCCTGGCCCAATTAGGAAAAAAGTTGAAGAATGGTTACATTGTAAACAGGTTAAGTTTAAAATGAAAATTTCACTCAATATTGGCTCAGCCTGAAATTATTTTACCTTTGCATATTCATGAATCTAAAACCCTTCAGTCTGATTCCCTGAACCAAAATATTCAGCCCAAGGATGCATAGAAACATCAGTTTCCACACCTTTTCATAGACAATGACTCACGTTTAACTATTTGATAGATCCCTAGATTCTCCCAGTTGATAAATAGTTCTATTCAGTCAGCACAGGGATATTTCCTTTGAGGATGCCAGTGGTCTCAGAGGCTGGGCTTTTAGCATACTCTCAGCCTTTACCCTGCAATGCATTCTCTCTCATACGTGCCATTCTGACAGCAGCTCAGCACTGGTCCCCAGCATCAGCTAGCCCTTTCTGGAAGGGGACTCAGCCCTCCATAGCACTCTCTTTCAGAAATAGCATAATTTGTCATAGGTTTTCCTTCACTATATAAGTAACCTGTGCTTACTCAGAATATACTTCTCCTTCATAAAGGGAATTTATAAATATAATTTGTAATAATATCCCCTCAGAAACACACCAAGGTTTTAAAGAAGGATGCATCTAAGTGTGAATTCTTTGGCATGCTTCACATGCATACATATATGTTTCAGGATTTCTGTTTATTAAAAATTTTAGAATGTTTTAATCCCATTTGTTTAGGTGGGAATGGAGTGGTAGGTTTGCATTTTATTTTCCTTCAAAATTTGATATTGTTCCATTTATTCCTGATATCCAAGATTATTTATAAAAGTCTTAAATTGCATTATTTTTATGATTTTTCTAAAAAAAAAAGAGCAAAGTTTGAAATTGCTCATGGGATTTTCAGAATATAAAGAAACATTGAACAAAAATTTTATAAATTTTAGCCATTTCCTTTTCATGAAATTTCTACACATATTATATCTGTTGGAGTTAAAGAAAATAAATGAGCTTGTTCATATTAATTTTAATTATTTTAGGAGAATACAATCTTTAAAAAAAAATACATAGCTTTAATGCATCCCGTGAGGATGCATAGCTTTAATGCATCCTGTCCTTTGTCCCTCACTTCTTCTTGTGAGTCAGTCCTCTCTGCGTCTTCCCTCCAGAGTAAATAAAATATCTATCAGTGTGAAATGACATTGTCCCTTCCTCGTTTCAAAAGAAAGGAACATGTTCCTCTCTAATCTCAGATCCTGCAGCAGTAAGATTTTTTCCTGTGGTGTGTGAAGAACCCCTCCTAGCTCCAGCTTTACAATCTGTTCCCTGGTAACATCTGAGCACTGCCGCTGCTCTCCCATCTTTGTGCCAAAGCGTGTAACCACCCCATCATGGGCTCCAGTAACCACCTTCCGTGTAACTCTAGACTTTGAGGCAGGAGGTAGCTTTCTAGTCTCCTGAGAGCTCACTCTCAGCTATAAACAGTCCGCTGAGTTTAAAGCCATATCCATGACCTCTGCAGTGCCAGATCAAAGGGACAGAGGACACAGACCTCCTGGCCCTGGGCCTGGACAGGTGGAACAAAGCTTCCCCTTGGAGGGACCAGCCCTGCTGTCGCCTTGCAGGGACTACGCCAGCAGACTTCAAAACAGCCACATCCTTGTGTAAAATTAGATCATCATTAGATTTAAAACACATTTGAAAAGAAAGGAACAACTGGGAGGAGAGAAAGAAGAAAAAGAAAACTTAA